>NC_059105.1:54791478-55157728 GCF_020740685.1 Jaculus jaculus | reverse complement strand
GTCTTTTAATGAGAATAGTTTGCTTGCACAATGATTTAGTGCATTCTAATGACAAGATGCAGAAGGTTGTTGATACGTTCATAACTTAGTGCTATCTTCTAAGGTTTCCCTGTCATGAATCTGCTCACAGTAAGCTTTGCTCTGAGACATCTACTGAAATAGCTAGGTTGTCAGAAAAATAATAGAAAGTGACCACTCACTCCACATTCCTACTGCTACATGATGTAGTTGCCTTGCATAATGAGAATATAAGACGTACTTTTTTTTTTTTTTACTATAAATCTACTATCAAAACAGAATTGCTACTACCTTTGATTTTTGTGGTAGTTTGAAAGTGAATGCATGCTCCCCATTGCCTGAGAACTTGTTTCTGTTTTTGTTTTGTTATTTCAAGGTAGGGTTTCATTATAGTCCAGGCTGACCAGGAATTCACGATGTAATCTCAGGGTGACCTGGAACTCATGATGATCTTCCTACTTCTGCCTCCCAAGTGTTGGGATTAAAGGCATGTCCCACCATGCCCAGCTTGAGGTATTTTTTATTAAGCCTGCAAGTTAAGTCTATAGCAGCTGGCTGGAGGAAGTGTCACTGGACAAGGCTCTTGTATTCCAGCCCTGGGATGTGTTCAGAGCAGTTTGAACTCTGGGTGTTTGTGTTTGCTGGCTATTTGGTGGTTTTTTTTCTAGTATGAATCTATGAAAGTGAGCTAGCTTCTTCCACCATTATTGGTGTTTCCTCTGGATTCTGTAACCTCAAATAAAACCTTTCTTCCCATAATCTGCTGTTGGTCAGACATTTGTCTAGCAAAGCAAAGGTAAATGAAATACTATTTTCCAAAAATTCTACTTTATACAATATCCTAGTTCAAAAGAATGCACAAGCACAAGACAAATGTTATCTGTGTTTCTGTTAGAATTAACAGAGTGATTTTGATTTCTTTTATGTTCAAAGAATGGACTATGGACTATAGTTGCCCACCACTTAGCCATGTCCAATATTAAAGGAGGCAGATCTTTCTCACAGAACATGGATCCTTTCGCTATTGATAATTAGCTGTGACTTCCAGCTTCTTTTTCTTTCTTTTTGTTGTTTTCCTTTATGAGTATATATGTGTGCATGTGTGTTCATACATGTGTGGGCATGAATGCACATGTGAATGTGAGGCCAGTGTAGAGGTTGGGGGACTTCCTCATTTGTTCCTTACCTTCTTTTCTGATACATATTCTCTCACTTGAACCCAGCACACATTGACTCAGTCTGGCTATCATGCTTGTCCTGAGGATCCCCCATTTCTCCCTTTCAAGTGCTGGCATTACAGATGGGCCACCATGCCTCCCCCAGCAATTACGTGGGAGCTGGGGGTACAAACTCCAGTCCTCATGCTTGTGCTGCAAGTGTTTTATCCACTGGACCATCTCCCCAGCCCTCCAGCTTCCTTTAGGATTTAATCCAAATGCAAGGGGTGGGGCAAATGAGAAAGACATAGCTGGAATCCTTATGGGTAGATCCTCTTAGCTTTACTATGTTAGCTCTGTGGTGGTTTGAATAGTATAGATGGCCCCCAATATATTCAGTTCTTTATTTTTTGTAGTTTGCATCTGCTGGCTACCTGGCTGGAGGCAATGTCACTGGGTGATCTTAAGGTGTGGTGGTGGGTTTCTGATTTCAATCTAAAGATATGCAAAGTGTGCCTAGCTGGAGTTCCTGAAGTGTGCTATGGCTTTTGACCTTTAGGCTTGTGCTTCTCTCTGTCTGCTTGGGCCTGTGAAGGCAGGCCAGGTTCTTCTGTCATTATAGAACTTCCCCTGGATCTGTAAGCTTCAATACATCCCTTCCTCCATAACTGTGCCTGATCGGGAAGTTTATCTCAGTGAACCTGAAGCTGTCTGCTACAAGCCCTTATTGTTCTATCAAGTAATAAGTTATATTATTATTTTTAAACTATGTTAATTTAGTTGTTTTTATACACATATGAGGCACACAATTATTTTATCTCATGATTAAAACCCCTTAATTACTTTAATCCAATTCATTGACACATGGTTGGAAATTTCTTTTTATTTAAAGACTTTTTTTTTCATTTCATTATTTTACTTTAAACTTTTATAATATCATTTTTGTGTCCTTCTCTTTCTTTTAAAAGTAAATGAGATTATAGCTATTAAAATATCTTTATGACAAACTGTGGGAGTGATTTGGGGTGGTGGTGACATCCTGCTATAATTATATTTAGTAGCGTTGACTGTGGACATAATTCTAGAAATCAAGAACTAGAAATAAATATATTTTATTATTTTCATATAATTGGCCAGTATGCTAAATGCATATCACGCTAAATATGTGTCATCCAAGAACTGTGTTAAATTTTAAAAAACCACAACATTAAAAAGACATTTTAGTAATTTTATAGCCCACAAACTTAATAATGCTAAAATTATTGCTCTATAAATTTTTCTGAAAACCAAGATTAATCTATGTTTTGTTCTCCATTTTGCTTGTTAGCTGAAAATTTTCTAATATCTTCCAAGAAAATTCACTTCCAAGGACATTTACTTATAACATAGTGTACATTTCTCTTCATCTTTGATTTTCTGTTGTAGAATCAGTTTCTGTGCCTTTTATGACTAAGATATCTTCACTGATCGTACAAAGGTATCCACAAAGAAATACTTGTTCTGCCTGAACTTGGACATGGGTGCCTTTTCAGAGCAGCCTTAGTCAATGTGTCCATCATTTTCTTGAGCTTGTGATACTGACCAATTGTATTGTCTTAACTTAATTTTTAGATTCATTTGTACCACTCATGTACCCTGCTGGTCCAAGGGACTGTTGACAACTTTCACTTGCAGGGAATTTGAGGCTACCATTGACATCTCTTTCTTAAATTCAAGGCAGTGGAATGAGTAGTCTCATTCCAGAGTCAAAAAAAAAAAAAAAAAAAAAAGAAAGAAAGAAAGATGAGACTTTCAATTGTCCTTGAAAAATATATCATTATTAAAAAGAAGAAGTGTATATAATATGCTACTAAATATTTATGATATTTGAAAGTAAATGTCAGTATGTCCTAAGAGGTAAGTTGAATATCCTTACTGGTGATTGATATACTAAAATCCAATCAGTGCAAACTTTTAAAACATGAGCTCTGCCACTACTAGAAGCAATCTTTGGAATGCAATGCATGTCTCTTAAGAATTAGACCCTTATAATCACCAGGAACAATTTAGGTAAGGATTTATTTTCTTCTTTCCCAATCACCAGATCACAATCTTAATTAGCTCTTTCTGTAACCATCTACACAAACACATCTTTACAGATTCTATGATTAGGTTCTGTTTGTCTACAAAGCAGGATGTGACTATTTTGTTATTATTCTCATAGATATGTAAAAAATAGGAGCTCTTATCATTGAAACTGTCACTTAATTTGAGGTAGATTGTTCTGGATATACTAGACCATCTATAGCTGATATTATTATGACAATATTTAAGCTTTGCTTAAAAGTAGTTAGGTTGCAACATCCAATTTCCCTGTTAACCCCTCTACACCTTGAAATTATCTATAAAATCACTTAGCAAAATGAGACCTACCTAGTGAATCCAGTCTTGAATTTTAACAGCCTCCCAGTATATGGAATGTCTGCATGAATTTTATTGTCATACTGCTCAACATATTATTTCTGTATTCTTGTTTAACATCTTTCCTTTTATCATGCATACTTGATCAGATATTCCACACTAGGGTCTCTGAAGTGACAGAGGAAATGTGCATGTGCATGAGCATCTATGACATGTACATGTACACACAATTTTACCCACATAATCTATTTCTGGAAGTCTTATGCATTATGTCTACCTGCAAGACTTTTTGTTTTACCTCTGGTTGTTAGAACTGATCTGAAATATTTTTAGGTTACACATAATTTTCAGTAGCATATTGTTGACCCTCTAGCTAATGCCCCGAATGTAAACTAATGTATAGTGTAGATATTAAGGTATGAAGTCAAATCTTTTACATTAAGACACTTCTTTCAAGAATATGGAAAGGTTTTTACTATTTTTCTCTTCAAAAGTCTTTCATTCCCTTCTATTAAATATATATATATATATATATATATATATATATATATATATATATATATATATATATATATATATATACCTCAATGTCCCTGCACTTCTGGAAGAAATAGACTGACACAACAAAGCCAATGAATAAGCCACTGCAAATCCCTGTCAACATGGAACAATAGTATTGATTGCTTACACATCTAGACTCCGCTGGGGTGGGGGATGGCCAAGTGCTTCAGCTGATCGTGCTTGGGTTTAGTAGAAATTATAGATGTTGGCTAGTTCTCTGCTAATATAGGTTGCCTTTGGTAAGATTGATAAGTATGTTCACCTTTAATCTCTAATTTAGTGTCATTTGAGGTAAGCTGAAACTGGCTTTGGATGTTATTGGTGTCTTCATAGAAATGTGAAAAACAACCAAGAACATAAATAGGAAAATGCAAGTGTGTAAGCATCTTCAAGATTGTGCTAATGATTAGCATTTCATTGTCCAAAAGCGCTCACATAGGTAGCCCTTGCATCTGCATGACAGGGAAATATAAAGTTAGAAAGCAAGAGGCTAGTAAGCAGGGCGGGATAAAAAATTGGAGTCAGTTTTATAATCCACAAATAAATGTCAAAGTCAGAGATTTATTTGAAGATTCAACAACATTCTAGAAGCTTTGAAGAATTTTAAAGAATAAACACGGTTTCTATATAAATTAACTCATGTTTATCTTGCTTATAGTGATATCTTAAATAACTCATTGTTGACTATGTGAATAAACTATGTAAAATACCACATCCCTGTTAATAGCTGACCTAGTGACAGTTTATTGCAGGGATTAAGAAAGGCATCTTGAGAAATAGAAGAGAATTCTAAGTTATCAGGTGATCAGTTAATCAGAGAAAAAAGAAAAAAACTAATTGGCTAATTTGCAGCAATGTGATAGATCCTTAGAGTGCATCTGAATCCACGCCCGCTTTACTTTTGCTTCCTTCCTTCCTTCCTTATTTATTTATTTTTCTTGCTGTTTTTCCAAGGTAGGTTCTCATTCTGGCACAGGCTGACCTGGGATTTACTATGCAATTTCAGACTGGCCTCGAACTCATGGTACTCCTCCTACCTCTACCTCCTGAGAGCTGGGATTAAAGGCTTGCACCACCATGCCTGGCTCACTCCTGGTTTTCTAGTCTTGAAGTATAAGGTTCTTTCTGAGATAATGATACATCAATAAGGATGGACATGTACCTTTCCCAGTGTACTGACCACTTGTAGCACTTGCAAAAGTTGGAAGGGTCAGACCAAAGGCAATTAAGGAATTCCTCCTTTTGCCATGCAACTGGAAGATGTGTTTAGTATGCCTCAAGGAACAGGATCAGCAACAATAATATTATACCTACAGCATAAGGCAATGGGCTGAAAGAATCTATATTTTGGAGAACTGGATCATTGGGGAGAAATTGTTGTGTATACTTTCCCAGCATGTAATCCATGTCATGTGAGTGAGGGCAATATAGATTGGCCAGTGTACAGACCTGGAAGGTTAGTTTCAGCCGCTGTGCTTGTCACTACCAGGTGTGCAGTATCTACCCTGCAAATGTTGACAGTACTGTTAAGTCAATGTGCAGTACTTGGCAGAGGTTCAGACTACAGAACACCAAGCTGAAGCAGTCTGTGGTGGTGGGTTGCAACACTCCTGTCCAGGAATTTGGCTGAAAGTTGCTTTCTGTGATGGTGACACTCTTGTCCTGCAATTTGACTAGAGGTAACTCTTTTTGTTTTGTGATTTCTGGACCAAATTTGTGGAAATTTCCTAATGGATATTCCTTAATGGGGATCTATCCTATGTTTCTGATCTACTAATAATGGTCTTTCCTCCACATCTATCCATTAGAGAATAACATACCCAGTTTTGCAAATCTGGTTGGAGATGTCTTTGCAAAACAGCATCAAGCTGAGCAAGAGAGATGTGCTGGCCCTGTGTACTGTTACTTGTTTATTTACTTTTCTGTGGGGTGCCATGAGTGATGTGAAAAGAACACCACAGGTAGGAGAGGTTTGGGTGGGTGCTGTGGTGCCTGGTCCAGGGATCATCTGATGAAATTTCCTGATGGGGACCTTTCATTCTTGCTCTAACTTCCCCTTTCTGAGCCCTTCTGCCTCTCACTTTTCCCTCTTCTCTTATATTATTTTGTGTGGTTGGTAATTCTTATTTGATAAGTTCTTGACTAATGACATTAGTCTTCAATAAAAAAGAACTTAAATTCTTTAAGACTAGTACCTAGAATGACTTCCTTTATGTGACATTTGATTGCCACAATTTATTTGAGTTTACTTCCAGCAGGCAGCAGCATCTTCATCAGGACCAAAAACAGCAGAAACTGTGGAACGTGGTGATCTGTGGCCACATATTGACCCTGCATAAGATCACAACTGCGCACAAATTAAGTGTTATCTCAAGTCAAACACTTTCAGCCTCATTTTGGACTACTCTTCTTGACCTCTCATGTTATACTTCCACCCTGGCCTATTTTGTTCTATATTCTGCTATTTTTTTTTTCTTTTCCTCAGACTTGGAGCATGCTATTTCCTATGAGTAGAGACCAACACTTCTCTTAAAACATATAATTTTTGGAACCCTAAATCAAGAAAGATTTTCAGTTACATTAAATCATGGATAATGACTGTGTTATTACTGTACTCTAAGTGTCTAGTAGAAGATCTAATATAAGGAAGGCTTTCAACAAATATTACTGGTAAAAAACAAAGAATGTTTGCTTTATAAAAAAATAAATTTATACCTCACTTGTTTATTTAGTTCCATAAAAAGTCTCTTTTTGAAGCTACATAATTATAACTTAAAATTAAACATGCTCTAATGCTTGATACCCATACAATCTATGGGGAATCCTACTTCCTACCATGCCCAGATCAGGCTGTCTGTGTCTGTTCAACACTTGGAGTTCCTGCCTACCCAGAATAAGCTTTATATCTAACAACATAAGTGCACATAGCAGTTCTATAAAAGGTAAAGACAATGTTTGCTAAACAATCAAATATTTGTTTTTTATTATTAGAAACAAAGTATGGAAACATCAGTCACTATAAGTTTAAATGTATTATTTACTGAAGTGTTGTCATTAGTGAGTCATAAAGAGGGGTTCATCATTTAGTGGTCATCTCAAACTTGGAGGTGAAACCTCCTCTAATATAGTCTGTGATATATTTTGTAAGCACTAAATTAAAGTATAATAGAAAAGATTAACCTAGGTTTCTATAATAAGAAAGAACTATGCAAAACAGAAATTTTAAATTTAGCATTCACTAAGTGCAAATAGCAAGATATAGCATCAGAACCCTGAAGTCCATGAACTCTTTTTTCTTCATAAAAGGCACAATTTATTGTAAGTCAAATATGAATGACTTTGGACTGGACACATGGGTTTAGGTGGTTCTTAATAACACGTGTCACCATGCAAGTAGTCACACAAATGTTTATAATCACAAGATAGTCATCAATACATTGGTGAATGCATCAGGTAGGTGGGTTATAGCAAAGTGGTGAATACTACTCCAGGTCTTAGATATTAACTGATAACATCCTTAGCTTTGGGGATGATGAAAACTAGTGAGTGTTCTTTTAATTAAATGTACTGTAAGAGTTTTACTTGATAAATAAAAGGATGGGTCAGATACAGAGGTTGGTAATATGTGACTATTAAGCCGATTAAAGACAGCTGGAGATCCTTTTGGCTCTGGATTTGTCACATTTCATCCCTCTGTCCTCATGGATATTTTACTTGAATTGCATAATCTTCACCAAAGGCATGGCTTCTCCAAGAAATCTGAAGTGTATAAAGTAAGTGATTTGAATGGTAATATCAGTAGGTTTTAAGACTAAAACTAGTACCCAAGAGGCTGTATCTTATGACTGTGTACTCCCTGCAAGATCCCCTTTGCCTGTGGGAATATGCGAAGGGCTGTGGCCCAATGCCCTACTGCCTTGCTTTGCCCATTCCTTAGGGACTAAGGTTGGGAGTTGTCACTCCAGATTAATATGTAATGCTGAATGAGGGAGGAGATCAACAAGCATAGAGGTGGAAAGCACTAGATCTACTACTTCTGCCCATCACAGACGAGCATTTCCAGGTTGGTAGGCTTTCCTATGGTGTTTGTAGCCAATGCCTCAATAGAGATTAGGGGCACAAGGCAGCTCTATACATCTTTTTCCTCTTGGGAGCCAACAAGTGTCAGGTCACAGAGCTCCTGAGGTTAGGGTAGAACCCTAGCCCACTCCAGTATTCTTGTTGGCATGAGCCCACCCACCTGTGAAGGAAGTGTTCTAGTGCTCTGGGCAGCTGTTTCTAGTGTGCACACTAGAGAAAAGGTACATGGTCCTTCATCCAATTCAGAGTAAGATCCCCCCCCAAAGTCTATGAGTTTCATACACTCCCCCTTCCCTCTCTCAGCAGATGCCTGGAACTGTTCAGTTTACAATAATGAGGACAGCTTTCTCAACAGTGTCAGACTCTTGTGCTTCCAGAAACTAAGTTTCACTCATAGAACTCCACTCATGGAATTTAGCCTCAGCATAAGCTTCTGCTGCTTTTTCATCCCTTCACTATAGCAAGGCCAGTAGAGATCCACTCTGCTGGGCTTTCTAGGGCTTGATCCTTGGTCCAGTGAAGACTTTATGTATCCTGGAGCATACTTGGCATCAGCAGAGGCACCTGCTCAGAGTCTGAAGCCTGGTTCCAGTGTGTTGCCTCAGCTCCTGCAGGACAAGCTTCTTCTGTCCATACATCTTCTGCCATTCATCCTCCCAGATCATCCTCCCAGCTATCTGTGAAGCCCAGCAGAAGCCAGAGTTCATGGATGGCTGCCATGGTCAGCATGCCATAGTAATAATTTTCTTTTACTTGCTGGAAAATATACTCTACTCCTAGAAAATGTCTCCCAAGTTGTTATGATCATCCAGAAATTTAGGTTGGAAAAATTCATCTGCTCATGAAATAGTAAAGAAAGAAAATCTGTCAGGATATCAGAGAGAGAATTCCAGGGTCTCTTGTCACTACAAATGAACTGCAGAAGCATGTTCCACTTTGTGCATTTGGTTTGACATGGTTAATGAGGAATAGAACCTGGACCAGAAGGCTTTGCAAGCAAGGCCTTTAACCGCTAAGCAATCTCATCATCCCACTTTTTTTTTTTTCTTTGTGCACATACTATTAGTGGCTAGGTACTGTCATACAAGAGATTATCTGCCCACCGCATGAAATCCATAAATTTTTTATGATGACAACATATGGGCTCTATTAATTACTATCAAAGTATAGGCAGTGACATGATTTGGCAACATTTAGAGAGACCTATGCTCCATTTCTATGAAAACTGATCTTATTCATTATTTCATTTTTTTTCAATAATTTCTCATGAAAGTAGCATGTATGTGCAACAAAAATAACTAAAATGTATTCAGGCACCTTAAAATTTATGCACAGGAATTGTGTCTTTAACTTTAGAAAAAAAATTTTAGGTTTTTATGCCAGGAGATTTAAATTTGTAATTGCATGATAGCCCTATGATGTTGGGAACCACAAAGCATTTTTGTGCAAAAATTAATAATATACTTAATATTTTATTGGTTTTATATATGTGCTATGTTTTATACTGAAATAACTCCATATCTGTATATTTTCAAATACATAAAATTCAGAAGGATTTTTAAAGAGTGCATTTAATTTATACAAAATGATTCTGAATGGGAAGAAATCACTCATGTTAAATAAGCAGCCAAATAACATTGGGTCACATATAGTAGCTGAAGATAAATTAATTATTGCTATAATAAATTGAATGAAAGCTTTGGCTATCAATGAACAATGAGCAATAGTTTATAGATTGGAAATTTTTAGGACATAATCGAGTTTGAAAGTGGAAGAAATAGCTTGCTGTTTACAATTTTCAAGTTGTTATATATAGATGCATATTTTAAAATCCAAAAAGTATAACTTACCTACCCATTCTATTCCAATAGCAGTGAAAACGGATGCTTTACAAGATCAGTTATAGGCACATCAAACATGTAGCATGGGCATGATTGAGTTTTGTTTGTGAGAGAGAAGAAACAGTTTGCCATTCATCAAGGGTGATGAAGTTTGAACTCTAAGCCAAAAAGCAAGTTGAACCTGCTAGTCCTAGGAATCTCCATGACAAGACGACAACTATTGTGACTGGGAGCTCTGAAAACTGACTTAAGCATGTATTTTTCATTGCTAATATCTCATTATAATTAAACAAAATTTAAATTTCATTTTTACATTTCAGTTGACCCCTCGAGAACTATTTTTTTCTAAAGAGAGTTAGACACACACCTTTGCATACATGGATGAAGATCTCATAATATGGGAAATAGAGAGATCTTCTCTGATCATAGGAATTAATCTAGCAGAACTCAGAAAAGAACCAGAATGAGTCAGGTCCTCAAATAAATTTTGTATTAAAAAGTTCATTGGAAATAATACTTTTATAAAGTGATTTTTGTTTTGTTTTTGGACACATCATTTTTATTTGATTTGTATGGATTATTAGAATGCAGTCTAAAATGAAGGGTGAATTTTGGATCCATTTTAGCAAGTCAGATACTTATGACTGTTTAATAACTACTGGCCTAGTAATTTCATTGGTTCTTGGAGTGAGAGGTGGAAACTCATAAAATAGAAGTAATATGATTGTTTCATGGGCCTCTAACAATAGTCCTTGACAGGTAACAAGTTTGGAGAATTTGGTAGGATGATGATTGTATTAAATGGCTAAAATTTACAAAGGATATAAGCAACTGAGATAAAAAATTACAGAAAGGGGTCTGAGTTCTTTGCATGGTCAGTGTGTTGGTAGGCACAGCAGTCTGGAGTGAGTAGGCCAGGCCCATATCTGGGGTCCTCCCAAATTCTCCTGTGTCTGAGTTCCTCGCATGGTCAGTGAGTTGGCAGGTGCTACAGCCTGGAGTTAGTACACTGGACCCATATCTAGGCTCATTCAACCTCCTGGGTCTGAGTTACGTGGTCAGTAAGTGTGTGGGCATGTGTAATGGTCAGTGGTCTGCAGTGAGTAGTCCAGACCCATATCTGGACTCCTCCTACCACCCAGGTCTGAGTACCTTGCCCTGCCAGTGTGTGGGCTGCCATGGCCTTCTGGAGTGAGTAGACGAGACCCCTGTATCTGGGCTACTCCCACTTCCCCAGTCGAGGTTGCCTGCACTGCTCTATATCCTGGAGGGCTAAGCATGAAGTAGGTCTTATCCCTTTGCCCTTACTCCTCCTAGCCCCCTGGTCCCGGTAGGTCCCATTGTGCCTCGCTCACAGAGGCCTGCCTCTATGTAAGCTGTGGAATCAAAGCCTTTTGCTCTGGTATCCATACTGGTCATTAAGTACCAACATCCCTATTCACCTTAATCAGAGGGTGAATGGACCAAAGGACACAAACTTGCTTCCTCTTCAATAAAATAAAGTGTCTTCCTAAAATGGGTAGACAACAATGCAAAAAAGTCAATGAAAATCAGAAAAATGAGAAATCTCTACCATGGATGCCTAACCCTCACAGAGAAATCAACAAAAATTCATTCCCAAAAGGAAAACACAACAACAAATGAGACCCTGATAATAAAAATTGTTCAACTTGAAGCAAACTATCAAAGAACCAACAATTTGGTCAATGAAATTGAACAGAGTTGTCTCCTAGAGCATTCAGCTTTTGACAGTAGGCTTAACTTGATGGAAAAGAATGTTAGAACCCTCCAAAAAGATATAATAAATTGAAGATAAGTCAAGAAATGGAGGGCCTCAACAACCAGTTGATTAAGCTTAATAAAGACTCGATCAAATGCAAAAATGAATGACAGAGCCAGGTGTGGTGGCACACACCTTTAATCCCAGCACTTGGGAGGCAGAGGTAGGAGGATTGCTATGAGTTTGAGGCCACCCTGTGACTCCATAGAGGTCAGCCTGGGCTAAAGTGAGACCCGACTTTGAAACCCCCCCCCCAAAAAAAAATGCTAGGAAGCATCAAGAAAATCAGAACTTGAATTGAAATCATACCTCAAAAAAGAGATGGTCACAATATAAAATAACACAAAAGAAAACAAAACTCAAGTAGAATTTATAGAAAAAAAAAAAAAAAAAAACCTCTCTAGAACTGCTCACCAGCAGAGTTACTCATGTGGAAGACAGAACCTCTGACCTGGAAGATAAGAGAGAAGAAATTGATTAGGAGGGCAAAAACATTACTAAGTTCAAAAAATCAAGTGAACAGAATATGAGGGAAAGGTGGGACACTCTAAAACAAACAAACATCTGGATCATGGGTATACCAGAAGGAGAGGAAATCCAGCCCAGAGGCATAAAAACAATACTAAACAAAATTATTGAAGAAAATTTTCTGAATATTGCAAAAGAGACGCCCCTCCAGACACAAGAAGCCTACAGAAAACCAAACAGGCAGTACCAAAGAAGAAACTCTCCAAGACACATTATAGTTAAAACTCTTAACAATGAAAACAAACAGAGAATATTAAAAACAGCAAGACAGAAGCAATTCACAACATACAAAGGCAACCCCATTAGAATAACATCAGATTTCTCAATGGAAACCCTGAAATCCAGTAGGGTCTGGAATGGAACACTTCAAATCTGAAAAACTATGGCTTCCAACCCAAGCTACTCTACCCAGCAAAAGTATCCCTCATAATAGATTGTGAAAGAAAAACTTTCCATGAAAAAGTCAACTCTATGATTATATGAATGCAAAGCCAAACCTACAGAGAATAGTTGAGGGAATACTGCACACAGAACAAACAACCAATCTCAAGAGCCAACAAAAAGAATATCACAATGACAAAATTAAACCAGGCTCAAAATAGTACATAACATGAGAAAGCACCAAACCCCATAAAACACCTCACATGGCAGGTATTAAGTCAAACCTCATAGTAAAATCCTTAAATATTACTGGTTTTAACTCACCCATCAAAAGACATAGGATATCAGGATGGATCAAAAAACTGGTCCCTTCTTTCTTCTTTCTTCAAGAGACCCACCTTAACACTAAAGATAGATATCTTCTCAGGGTGAAAGGTTGGAAAAGGATATTACAAGTAAATGGAAATAAAAAATTCTGAGTGTTACTATATTAGGATCTGATAAAATAGACTTCAAGCCAAAAATAATCAAAAAAGACAAAGAAGGCCACTTCTTAGTCATCAAGGGAATGACCCAACATGAGCACATTACAAGCATAAATATGCATGGCCCAAACACAGGGGCACCACAGTTTATAAAACAAAATCTACTCAACATAAAACAGAAATAAACACAAATGCCACCATAGGTAGAGACTTCAGTATACCACTATCATAAATAGACAGATTACCCAAGCAGAAAATCAACATGAAAATAACAGATCTCAACTACATCATAGATCAATTAGACCTCAAAGATATCCACAGACCTTCCCACCCCAACTTTACAGAATACACATTCTTTTCAGCACCCCATGGAACCTTCTCCAAAATTGACCATATATTAGGCCATAAAGCATGCCTTCATAAAGTCAGGAAAATTGAAGTAACTTCGTGCATCATATCAGATCACAATGCTTTAAAGCTAGAAATTAAAAACAAGAGACACAACAAGAACTCCACCAGCTCTTGGAGAATAAACAACCTAATTTTAAACAATGACTGGGTCATGGAAAAATCAAAAGTGGAACTAAAAATCCTATATTTGAATGATAATGAAACACAACCTACCAAAACTTAAGGGACTCAATGAAGGCAGTCATAAGGAGAAAATTCATAATTCTAAATGTCTTCATCACAAAGACACATAAATCACAAATAAATAACCCAACTGGCCACCTAAAGGCACTGGAAAAACCAGAAGCATCTATCCCAAAGATCTCTAGATGCAAAGGAATAATCATCATCAGAGCTGAAATTAATGAATTGGAAACTATGAAAATAATTTTTAAAAATCAATGAGACAAAGAGCTGGTTCTCTGAAAAAGTATAGACAAGATTGACAAAAAGTATGGCCAAACTGATCAAGGAAAAAATAAAAGAGAGAAGTCTCAAATTTAAAAAATCAGAAATGAAAAGGTGAGATCACTACAGACATCAATGAAATTGGAATAATCATCAGGGAATACTTTCAAGGCCTCTACTCCACAAAACTAAATAAATCTCAAATAAATAATGAATTCCTAGACACACACCACCTAACAAAACTAAACTCAGACCAAATTAATTTCCTAAACAAACCTATCACATCCATGGAAATTGAAAAGGTAATCACAAAACTCCCCAAAAAGAAGAATACAGAACCGGATGGCTTCTCAGCTGAATTCTATCAAGCCTTCATAGAATAACCAAAACCAACTCTTATCAAATTATCTGCATAATCAGAGACCAGGGAATCATCCTTGACTCCATTTATGAAGCTAACATCACCCTAATACCAAAAATAAGTTTGCAAGGATTTTATTCAGCATCTTTACATCTAAAACCAGACAGAGATGCAACAAGGGAAGAAAATTATAGGCCTTTATTCCTTGTTTATTCCTTGGTGCATCTCTGTCTGGTTATAGATATAAAGACCCTGAATAAAATCCTTATAAACTGAATTCAACAACACTTCAAAAGCATTATCCACCTTGATCAAGTAGGCTTCATCCCAGGGATGCAGGGATGGTTTAACATATGGAAATTTGTTAACATAATACACCACATAAAAAAACTGAAACATAAGAACCACATGTCATCTCAATTGATGCAGAGAAGGCCATTGACAAAATGCAATACCACTTCATAATCAAAACCCTGGAAAGAATAGGTATGGAGGGTTTATATATCAACAAAATGAAAACTATATATAAAGCTCCTAAAGCCCAAATAATTCTTACAGAGGAAAAACTCAAGAGTTCCCACTGAGATAAGGAACAAGACAGGAATGTCTGTTCTCACCACTGCTCTTAACCATAGTACTAGAAGTACTAGTTCAAGCAATAAGACACAAGAAATAAATAAAAGGGATTTAAATTGGAAAGGAAGAAGTCAAGTTATCCCTACTTGCAGGTGACATGATCTTATATAAGTGACCCAAAAGTCTCCTTCTCAAAACTTCTAAAGGTGATAAGTTCCTCAGCAAAGTGGCAGGATGCAAAATCAATGCACAAAAATCAGTAGTGCTTCTATATGCAAAGGACAAATATACAGAGAAAGAAATCAGTGAGACTGTTCCATTTTTCAATAGCAACAACAAAAACTTAAATAACTTAGAATAACACTAACAAAGGACATGAAGGAACTATATAATGAAAACATAAAAAAACACTCAAGAAAGAAATAAAGAGGACTTAAAAGGATGGAAGGACCTCCCATGTTCCTGGATAGGTAGAATTAATATTGGAGAAATGGTAAGTCTACCGAAAGCAATATACAGATTTAATGCAATACCAATAAAAATACCAGCATCATTCTTCACTGAGACTGGAACAATGATCTCAAAATTCATATGGAATGGCAGAAGGCCTTGGATATCCAAACATATCCTCAGCAAAATAAACACCTCTGGCCTATCATAATACCTGATCTAAAGCTATATTACAAAACCATAGTGACAAAAACAGCATGGTACTGGAATAAAAACAGAAACATAGACTAATGGTACAGAACTGAAGATCGAGACTTTAGGATAAGCAAATACAGGTGCTTGATCTTTGACAAAGGTGCCAGTGTAGACTGGAGAAAAGACAGCATCTTCAACAAATGGTGTTGGACAACTTGGATGACCATATGTAGAATAAGGAAATTAGACCCATTCATTTTACCATACACAAATATCAAGTCCAAGTGAATTAAAGACCTCAATATAAGACGTGAAGTTCTTCAATTACTGGAAGAAAAAAATAGGAAGAGCTCTTATTATATAGTACTGGGAAAAGACTTCCTGAGCAAAACCCCAGCAGCCAAGAAAATTAAATAAGCACTCATCCAATGGGATCTATGAAGCTAAAAAGCTTTTGCAGAAATATAACATAAGCAGAGCCAATAGGTTATCCACTGAGTGGGAGAAAATCTTTGCCAGTTAAAACACTGATGGAAACCTAATATCAAGAATCTACAAAGAACTCAAAAAACTAAATAAAAAATCAAACAATCCACTCCACAATTGAGGTAGAGAACTAAATCGGGAGTTCTCAAAGGAAGAATTTCAAATGGCTAACACACAAATAAGAAAATGTTCAACATCTCTAACCATTAAAGAAATGCAAATTAAAACAACTGTGATATTCCACCTAACTACAAAAAGGATAGCAAACATTAAAAAATCAAATGAAAACAAATGTTGGTAAGGCTGTGGAGAAAAAGGAACCCTCATTCACTGTTGGTGGGAAATTAAGCTCATACAAAAACTGTGGAAATCAATTTGGAGACTCCTGAAAAGGATGAATATCAAGTTACCAGCAGACCCTGGTATTCCCTTACTAGGCATTTACCCAAAATGCTCTACATCTCAGTTCAGAAATATTTTCTCAACCATGTTTATAGCTGCTCAATTCATAATAACTAAATATGGAATCTACCTAGGTGCCCATGATTGGATAAATGGATAACCAACATGGGGTAGATCTGCTAGATGGAATTCTACTCAGAAGTAAGAAAACATGACACATTGAAATTTTTAGGAAAATGTTCAAATTTGGAACAGATCATTTTAAGTGAACTCCCACAATCACAGAAAGACAATTATTGCATGATCTCACTTATCTGCTGTTCCTAACCTGGATCAGCCCAAGTTGCTGATATAACTGAATAGCATCTTGAGACTTTGATAATAGAGAGGGTAGGGCTTGGGGGAAGGGAAAGGGCTGGGGGCACAAAATCTGAACCCAAATTCAATTGGTACCACAGAATCCTATATCCTGGAAATCAGAATAAATGGTGGTACCCTCAAGTGGACCTCAGAGGGAGCACCTGAATTGAGGGGCCCTGGATAAAGTGAGACAAAACCTAATCTCAAATATCTTCTGTTTCTCTTTTTTCTCTGGATTTTTCTTTTTCCTTGGCACTGTCCTGTAATTCCCTGTATTAAGATGTGGTCTATGTCCACAATGAACTGTTGATCAAAGAGACCTACTAGATAACCCAAACCAAACAAGACAGACTTCTCTCAGAGCACTTGATTACACACCAGAGGTAATGGTAAAACCCTACTGGTAAACACAACAATTGCTTTTGGTATGGATGACAAGAGACCTGGTTGGAATCTGGAGGAGAGCCATTCCTCAGTTAGCCCATCTAATGCTGGTTAGAGGAAAGTGGCCAACATCTGTTCAAGCAACTCAAAATCTAAGCGACTCAGAGGCAAATAACCTGACATGATGCTCACACAAGTGCAATAGTGGCACACAGCCATTTTGGGTAACCAACTGCTCTTGGATTGGCTGTAAAATTCACTCAGTGGAAAGGAAACCATAACTGAAACTGGGAAACAAGTTACAATCATATCTAGATAATGATTCTGTTTTCCATTGTCAAGCTCCACTAACCTTAGACTATAAAAGTGTCTTAACCCTTTGAATTCTCTCAAATTGATAATGGTTATCCCATTTATCCAGCACTGACTTCTCTATCCTTTGGAGAATCTGCTTCTGTTTTTCAGATGGGAACTGGACCTGAGGAAATAAACAACCCTGTATACTCTACTCAGCCCAGCTGAAACCACAGAGGAATTGAGGAAATGAGCATGAATGCTGCTCTCTTAGTTAAGCTTATACCAGCAAAAGGGTAATGGAGAAAGATACTGAGGACACTCAACACCTAACAAACCAGAGATCTTGATGCTCATAAGTGCCCATCACTGAAGTAGGCTTAAAAATGCTCCTAGCATAGCTCAGGGAGTTTTGTGGAAGAGGGGATGGAAAGTTTCTTAGAGCCACAAGTTGGGACATTTTGCACAGATACATTGCTTCTCCCCCATAATTGACTGCTGCCCCCATAATGCATGACCCACAATCCCCATGTGGTGACTTTCATTCCCAGTGAGGAAGGTCTCTTCAGAAAGGGGTAAAGGAAGAGTGAAAGGATGGTACCAACATGTGATGTTTATATACAAAATATGTTCATATCTAATAATAAAAAATACAAAAAAGATTACAAAAATCATATTTTTCACTTTTAAAGACATTAATATAAATATATAGTACTTATATTTATCTAAAATTTCACAATGTAAAACAGTCTGTTTGAAATTTAAATAACTGTATTTGATGAAAACTGAGTTTTATTTCTGTCCTCTTCAGATTCTTCGAAGAAAAGAAAGGTTAAATGTGGACATGTGTAACTCTCTCTGCTCATTAATTTTTAAAGTCCTATCTTTGAACCTCCTGCCTTACAAAGATGTCTCACCTGATTGGTTATGGCAGATGCATTACTGTCATGTCACCTAACATAGTGCTTCAGAGCACTGATTAATTTTGATTACTTGGGTAAAGATGAGAAAACACTGGTAGGTTGATTTTAGAATGCAGATTCCATGTGTAATTAATAATGTAGTTTACAAGTTCAGGCAAAAATTGCCTATGTGCAGAGTGTTTATGTTAATCATAAAATCAGTGAAGTGTTTTACCCAAAAGCCACATTGATAAGATAGCTAAATTGTTTCAGGCATTAAGCCCAGAATAATTAATGTTTCATTTATTTCCACCAAACTGGAAAAAGTCCTTATAATGCACTATTTGGACAAAGTAGAAAACTTATTACTTTAGTTATAAATATTAGTTATTTAATAGTTTTAATTTAAACAATAATCTCATAATGATAAACATAAGTGAAAAAAATTAAAACAGGTTTCTAGTTTTCCTTTTTCTTTCCAGCTGTATAGTTTTGGAGTGTATTTATCAATATCACTCCATGACATTCATTCCATTTATATCATAAAGAGGGATTTCCTTTCAATGCCTGTTAAAAATGAGATAAAACACCAAATTTACTATACACAACTAGGAAATTAATTTTTTTTAATTTATTTGAGAGTGACAGACACAGAGAGAAAGACAGATAGACGGAGAGAGAGAATGGGCTCGCCAGGGCTTCCAGCCTCTACAAACGAACTCCAGACGCGTGCGCCCCCTTGTGCATCTGGCTAACGTGGGACCTGGGGAACCGAGCCTCGAACTGGGGTCCTTAGGCTTCACAGGCATGCTCTTAACCACTAAGCCATCTCTCCTGCCCGGAAATTAATTTTGATCATGATATTCAAAACTTTATTTTTTTAATATTCTATTTTTTATGAGAGAGAGAGAGAGAGAGAAGTGGATAGAGAGAACGGGGGGAGCCATGGTGTACAGACACTTGAAACAAACTGCAGATGTATGTGCCACCCTGTATATCTAGGTCCTTAGGTTTCACGGGCAAGCCCCTTAACCGATAACACACCTCTCCAGCCCCACAACTTAATTTTGTTTCAAAAAGAAAATTGAAAAAGAGGGCTGAGGAGATGGCTAGATTTCTCAATGGTTAAAGGTTAAGGGTGCTTATTTGCAAAACTTGCATCTGGAGTCTGTTTTCAGTGGCAGGAGGCCCTGGAATCACTTTCTCTCTTCTATCTCTGACCCTTTCTCAAATAAATAAATAAAAATATAAAAAGAAAAGTGAGAAAAACAGAAATGATAGAGGAGAAAACAAGCACAAAACCTAAAGTGATTAAGAAATGTGTGAGATAATAAAGGTCATGATTAATGTGTTGATCCCTCTCCTACTTCAAGATCTTTCTTCATTTTTAAAAAAATATTTCATTTTCATTTATTGATTTGACAAAGAAAGAGGGAGAGTGAGAAAATGGGCACACTAGGGTCTCTAGCCACTGCAAATGAACTCCAGACATATGCGCCCTCTTGTGGATCTGGCCAACGTGCCTCCTGGAGAGTAGAACTGGGATTATTTGGCTTTGCAGGCAAACACCTTAACCACTAAGCCCAGGAGTTGGACTTTAAATGGCGTATCTAATGCATTTGGAGCTTACAGAAATAAGGAGCAATTGCATGGTGATAGCCCAATAACTTTTATCCATGGAGTGGGAACGCTGGGGAGAAACTGAGTATGTCATTGACAAATCTGCTGTAGCCACTCATGTTGTCCTGGGATGAGGCTGTTTAGAAATCTAGGACTTGGACAATGCTTGCATTTTGCTTGTGTTCAGACATGATCATGGCGTGCTCTTGTTTTGTTTTCGTTGCTGTGGCTACAGCATAGACTTGTTCCTTGAGAATGTTCTGTTAAATTGTCCTTTGTCTGTAAAGGAAGGCCTCATTGTCAGAGAATGATGTTGTCACTCTTGTAAATGTGGTATCTATTTCATGGACTGGAACTTACTGTAAAGTTTACTTTTCCTCCCTTGCAATGGCTATGTCAACTATTTTCTTTACTATATTATAAAATATAGCTGCATGGAAGCCACTTAATAGCTAATAAAATACCTTAATAAATGAATAATTACTTACATAGATGTATAAGAAGTCAGATTAAAAAAATGAAAAGAGAAGGGAAAAGTGTTGACCATTTATTAAATCAAGTAGTTTGGTCCCAATGGCATGACCTTAGGCATATTTTTTTTGATGATAATAATAACAGTGGCTAACATCTGCATAAATTTATTATATTCCAGTGGCTCTACTACAATATATGAATTCATCAAAATAACTCTAAGAGTTGTTTTCCCCAAAACTTAACTTTAGGGAGTTCAGTGACTTCTTCAAGACCATTGCATTTGTAAGGAAAAACTGAGGTCCCAAACAGAGAGAGACCCTCTCTCACATCACCTCTTCAGCCTTAAACATGTGTCTTCTCTTCCCTACCCTCAAAACTAATTATAGGATTATAACTTCCTGATTTATTCATTAGCCTTTTTTTCCTTACAGAGTAAGAGTTCACTGGTCCATGGGTTTCAGATGGATCCGGATTCTCTTGTTTATTATGGCTCTCATAGCATCTTAATTGCTTCCCTGAATTTCCTCCTCATTCCTCTTTTTTTAAAATACTTTTAATTACTTATTTTCAAGGGGAAAGAGAGAGAGAGAGAGGAGAGAGAATAGGTATGTCAGGGCCTCTAGCTGATGGAAAGCAATGCATGTGCCACTTTGTGCATCTGGCTTTATGTGGGTACAGGGGAATCAAACTTAGTTGGTTAGGCTTTAAAGTCAAGTGCCTCAACCACTAAGCCATCTCTCCAGCCAAAACTTTCTCTTTAGCATTATTTTTATTGTTGTACTTTCTTCCAGTTCACATTATCTCCTGATTTCTCCTTTAGTTCTATCTCTGTTATAAATCACTCATAAATTCAATCAATGCCCATTTATTCAACTTTAATCAAATATTTGTTATCTGATCTCCAGTTTGACCATTATTAGTTTGATCATTATTATAGTCATGCATATATATATGTGCATGTGTATACTCATATCACATGTAAATATACATTTATAGCTATACATTTATATCTCAGTCCTTACCACTGAAATGCCTTTTATTTCTGACTTAAATATGCATTTGATCACAACAATCTGTCATATCTACTTCTCACATCCCTTCCTTTATTTTTGAACACATACAACAGCTTCCTTCCAGGTCTTTATATCTGTGGTAGCCTTATCTGTCATAGAATTTAGAGCAAAAGTGTGATTGTGCACGTTTGTTTATCCCAAATCTTATCTTCAGATTGTATTATAAAATTCTTAGCCATTTGATACTATCCAGACATTCCAATTTCACTTTCTCTCTCTCATAATGTACTCTTACTGTGGTTGTTTTAATCAGACACCCCTCACTGATGTATGTGTTTTGAATGTTTTGATCCCCTCTCATGGCAATTTGAGAGGTGGACACTCACTGGAGGTAATTTGTTGCTATGGAAGGACCTACTGTTGTTATAGTCCAACTTCCTTTTTGCCAGAGATCAGCTCACTGTCTCGATGCTCTCGGCCAGCTGCTATGGCAAGACATGATATCCAGCCTCTGCTCTACCATTCTTTCCCTGCCACAACTGAACTCCCCCTTGAGCCTGACAGCTAAATAAATCTCTTCCATCAGATGCTTTAGACCAAGTATTTTGTTCTAGCAATGTGAAGGTAACTACATCACTTACCAGATTATTTTTGCTCTACCATTTTTACCACATGAATTCTTTGTCCTCAACTGTTCACCTTGAATATTTCTACTTTGGGTAAATGAAGACAAACTGAGTCTTCTAATTTCAAAGCATCCTTCTAGATATTTTACATAAATATTTTCATTAGTTTTTGAAGTAACCTGTGGGAAAATTATTTTTGTGTTCACCTTTTATAGGAAAAGAAATTAATTTTGTGTAGATAATTGCCTTGTCCACAAATATATGAATAAGTCTTGAAGCTGGCATTTTAAGTTATTCTTTAGATTGTAATCTGTTTTGCTTAATTCTACTGTGTTGAGGAAACACTCTTGCAAGTAATAATCTGCCTTTGACTACAGAATATGCATTAGCATTTACTTTATTATGTAAATATTTACGTGTAACAGAGCACCACTGTCTTCTGTAGTAGTAGACGTGCAGTTGAGGGAAACTTTTCCCCTGGGAGTCATTGTCACAAATCTTCACCCAAAATAGGGCTCAGATGGCAAACCAAAGTATGCATGCACCAACAGCAGTTCAGTAAACCAATGAGTGTATATTTTGAGGCGGGGGGGAGTCCATTGTTATGGGGTCAGGTGTCACACAAGTAAGACCACTGATTCACAGAATGTGAGGCAAAGTTTTATTGGGTAGAAAGAAAGGCAAAGAAGAAAGCTGGTGCCTCAAGTCTGCATCTCAGAGTTTGGGTCTCAAGATGCAACCCTTATCTGGAGAGTTAGCTTTTATTAAAAATAACCATATAATATTTATAGTAAAAGTAGGATCAGGAGTTAAACCACAAAGTTGCATACTGTTAAACATGGGGGAGGGCTATTACAAGAAGTCACAAGGTTACATAGGTCACATAGGCAGAACTTAGGCAAGAAACATTCTATGCTATATAATCACAAAGATATTTAGAAACAAAGAGATACAGGAAGGTTATGGTACACTGCATAAAGTGATCATCACATTTCTTAGGCAACAATAAACATCTGCATTGTAAAGAGGGATCATCCCATTCCTTACACATTCCATTTTCCAAGTTACAGAATATGAAGAGGATTACTTATAGGACCATGGGGTACCCAAAGCAGCCACTTTGATAGAGATTTCTGCTTCAAAATTATTCCTTAGGTGTTCCTCCCTCAGCCTGGAGGTAAGGGCTTACTTACAGAGCATGGAGACTCCAAAGAAACTGCGTAGATGGGACTCACTGTTCCTTGATCTTTTACTCTCTGTCTATATACCCTACGTGCCTCAGAGGTCTCCAGATCTTATGTGTTATTGTACACAACTGGGGCAGGGGGCACCTCAATCTCAGGTAGGGTCTGGCATGTCTCCCTACACCTTCTCTTGTGAGTTGACCCAGATGCTTTGATAAAGTTGTCAAGTATTTTACACCTTTCAACGTAGAAGAAATTTTCCATACAACATATACCTAGTGATTATGATGGGTCTTCTTGATGATAGCTACTGTATCTTATTTAAATTCACATCTGATGTTGCCTGGAAGTAAATATCCTCTGATGAGTATCTAATAAAAGGATGACCCGTAATAGATAGCAACATGATACTGTGATTAAATGTGTTTGGGTAGCATGACTTTTAATTTAATATTGAATAACTTTATTCTAATCAATGAACATGGAAATTCTTTAGTGTTTTCTTTAGTTTCTTTCATCAGTTTGTTGTAATTTTCATGATAGAAGTCTTCCACATCTTTACTTAAATTTATTCCTAAGGAATTTTTTTGTGGTTCCCTTGGTAATTACTGATTTTCATATACTGATTTTCTATCTTACTTTCCTGAATTTGTCTGTTTGCATAGTATTTTGGTGACTTCCTTATGGTTCTGTGATTACATGAACATAGCATCTGCAAACAAGGATAGTTTTCTTCTTTTGAAAATTTCCTTGGGTATAATTTCTATATTGAATTGAGTAGTGTTGGTAGATATCATTATCTTGTATTTTTTAAGAGATGAAATGATTTTAGATTTTCCCCATATCACATATTGTTTGTTGTGGTCTTATATAGCCTTAGTTATGTTGAGGTATGATGTTTCTTTGCTTCATATGCTTGGGGCATTCATCATTAAGGTATGTTAAAATTCACAAAATTTACCACCCTGCTATCACCTGTCCACCTAGCATCCAGTAGTGGGTTTGCAGCAGTAAGGTGCTAGGTAGCAGGTGGTTCCTAGGAGGCCCATACATATATGTGTCATATGCTATTAGTGAGGAGGAGAACCAAGGTTGGAAGTGCTTTTTCAAATTTCCAATCCAGTGGACACACTCCTTGGATTGCTGTTATGAGGCTTACTGCTATGGCATTCTTCTTCAGGACATATACTTTGATATGTCTCTTTTAAACATATAACTGATGTACTGAGATATTTTCCATTTCTCTCATCTGGCTCCAGCATATCTCAAAGGTATCTACCAAAATGACCACCTTTTAGAAGTTTCAGGTGAGAAAAAAAACCACGTTACTTTCAGCACAAGCTTGCCTAAAATGACGTCCTTATTTTTATTATTATTCATCCAGGAATGTCAGACATTTCCAAGTGCACCCAGAGTGACAGCAAACCTACTATTTCCAACTTGCATGAGTGTACGTCCTTTGAGTACTGCTGCTCTGCTGTAATCCAGTGAGAAGTCAAAAGATTCATTACACTAGGAACTTGACAGTTATGTTCTGTTTCAGTTTGATCAGGTTAGGAATCAGATTAGGCCTCATGGGTCTGTGAGAGTGTTTTGGGGAAGGATTGAATGACTGAGAAAGTCTGTTTTTAGAGTGGGCGGACTTCTGATGGTAGACTGCATATAAGGAAGCACCAAGAGAATGTAATACTTTCTTCCCACCTCCTCCTCCTTTTCCTTCTGCTTCCTCCCTTCTTTCTCCTTCTTATCTTCCTCCTCCTATTCCTCTTCCTTTTCCTTCTCTTCTTCCTTTTTTTTTTTGGCCTGGTAGCCCAAGAAGCTTTCTAGTGTATATGCATCCACCATTTTGACTATCTTCCATTGACATGAGAAATCACCCAGTTTCATCAGCCTGTATCCAACCTTATGGTCTAAGCAACTACCAGATTCTTTGACTGTCCACCCTGCATTTAGCCATATGGACTGAGCAGCTATTTGGTTCTCCAACTCTTCAGGCTAAAGGTAGCTATTGTTGGACTTCTCTGCCAGTATTCAATAAGTTAATCAAATGATTCCCCCCTTTAATGCATATTCATTGCTGGTTCTGTTCCTGTAGAGACTCCTGACTAATACAGTTAGTGACCGTGGACTTCCCACTATAGAGTTTGGACTTGATATGTCCAAAGAAGAATCTACTAAGCTACTTAATGATTTTGAGTTCTCAGCCTCAAAGAAGACTTACTCTGTTTCATCAACTCCCAGATGAGATAAAGGGACAAAGACTAAGTGGGCAATTGTCATGGGTAGTCTAAGATCACTTAGTTGTAAATGAATGGAGAAGACTGATCAAAATGCCTCTCGGAGATTTAGGAGTGTTTATAAGTAATATGTTTATACAACTTGTCTCCTGGTTGTCAGGGGAGGGGAGAGGAAGTCAGGATGATAGCACAATATCTAAAATTAAAGGACAGCTTTCCCACACTTGCAGGGTGTCCTCCCTCTAACAAACCCCAAACAAATAACACACATTCCTATATCTGGATGATAGTCTGATGTACATAATTCAAGTAACTAAAATTTCCTGACTTTGTATATTAAGATTCTTAAGAAAAATTCTATAGACAGTGTTGTACCACAGTGTTGTATATTTTTCTTCCTTTTTACTTGCAGTATACCATGAATTGTGTGCTTGTTTTCTTAGATCAAATTCACATGCTATGTTAAATAAAATTTGTCTCATTTTATTGGATGAGTTAAGGTGGTTGAAGAAAAAAAAATCATTCATTCTATTTACAAATGTATCCTTAAAATTGATTATATAAGCCATTATGAAATCATTCCTATCTCTTTTTATATTTTTGTTTTTTTTGAGGTAGGGTCTTGCTCTAGCCCAGGCTGATCTGGAAGTCACAGGATGGCCTCAAACTCAAGGTGGTCCTCCTACCTCTGCCTCCCTACTGCTGGGATTAAAGTCATACACCAGCATGCCTGGCTCATTCCTATCTTTTTAGTTGTGCATACTATTTAAGATCAGAGCCTGAGTAGTGTTTCCATAGCCTATAAATTTGATTTTATCTTCCTATTGAAATAAAATTGTTAAAGGTAAATAAACCCCTAAATACTTATGATTATCATTTTTCACTTTCAAGTTAACTTTTGGTTTTTGTAAGTCCTAGGATAAAAATTGTTATTTTTATTTTTAGTATAAAAATCCCTCATGTATGCTTTAGGCTTTTGTGTATTATGTATTTAATGTTTAATATGTCCACTAGTTTGGTTGAATAGTAAAAAATGTTGTACCAATGCAAGACATACTATTTTGAAGGAATGATTTTTTAACGTCTAAATTTTTCTAATGGTAGTAAAATGTATGTTTTAGTTAAAATGCTCTTGCAAATAATGGGTGAACTATTACTACAGAGATATAACCTTCAGGCTTTGGGATTGAGCTTAGTGCTTTTATGATAAGCCCAAGTCTCTGGGTTTGGTTTCCAGAATTGTAAAAACAAAAGAGAAATACAAAAGTATAATTTTCAAGCCTGTACTACACTCTGTCATTCAAGCTATCAAGCACAGTGACACCAAGAGTTTCATATTTGTTTAAAGTATTGACTGTCTCATGAAAAAAAAGAAAAGCTAATGGCACAGACTTTACTGTCAGTTATTATTTTCTGTCTAACCAGAGAATTAAATTATGATGTATGATAATGCATTTTATATTTTAAATATTTTTTTTACTATTGCCACAATTTTAACATAACATAGGTTCTATTAATTTTAAAAGATGAAAACATGATGAAATTTTCCATAGTCTCTATGGATACTTCACTTGACTATTCAACCGAATTTACTTTCAGTGAGGGTGTAGTAGAGCATAGTTGGAACAATTTGCAATTAGACATTGTCATTTCTTAGGGTGTGTCTGGGGATGTGGTGTATATGCATGTTTATCTATATAGGTGTAGGCACATGCATGCTAGAAGACAATTTTCCATATCTATTCCTCTTCTACCGTTTCTGAAACAATATTTCTTTCATTCTTCACTGATGTGTTTGTAGGTTAGCTGGCCAATGATCTTCAGGATGATTCTCTTGCCTCCACCTCCTTTCTCACCCTAGGCACACTGTGATTGCAGATACTGGTGTTATAGGCATTTGGCTTAGAATGGTTTCTGAAAATCCAGACTCAGAAACACATACTAGTCACTATGGTGGCTTGATTCAGGTGTCCTCCATAAACTTGGGTATTCTGAATGCTAGGTTCCCAGCTGATGGAGATTTGGGAATTAACACATCCAGGAAGCAGTGTATTGTTGGGGGCGGGCTTATGGATGTTATAGCTAGTTTCCCTTTGCCAATATTTGGCATGTTCTCCTGTTGCTATTGTCCACCTTATGTTGGCCAGGGAGTGATGTCCACCTTCTGCACATGTCATCGTTTTCCCTGCCATCATGGAGCTTCCCCCTCAAGCCTATAAGCCAAAATAAACCTCTTTTTTCCCCCCACAAGCTGCTCTTGGTTGGGTGATTTCTTCCAGCAATGTGAACCTTACTGGAAGAGTTAGGCAAGGTTTTTATCCATGGAACCATCTCCCCACTCCTAAAAGGGTATTTCTAATTGAAAGACAAAAGAATTCCTTACATTGTGCAGACCATTCTAAAGTGATGAATGAATATTGAGTCAACATTTAATGTTCTATGACTAAAGAAAGAGGAAGAGCCGGATGTGATGGCGCATTCCTTTAATTTCAGCACTCAGGAGACAGAGGCAGGAAGATCACGGAGAGTTCGAGGCCACCCTGAGACTGAATTCCTGGTCAGCCTGAGCTAGAGTGAGACCCTACCTCGAAAAACAAAAACAAAACAAACAAACAAACAAAAAAGAAAAACAACAAGGAGGAAGAGCCATTTCTTCCAATTTGAATGTGAAACAATATGTGACCTTGAGAACCAAAGAGGCTCAGATAGTTGATAATCAAAGTAACTGATATGACACAGCTTCTTTGCATGGCTAGTGAAGAAAAAAATGCTACCTGAAAAAATAATTATTATAAAAAGACATAAACATATAAAGGAACAAGAATCACTTCTGAGGGAATAAAGTTAGAAATAGGTTCAATGGAATTTAAAGTATAAATGTTTCTATACAGCAATATATTTGAAAAATAGAATACTTTAGACTGGTTGAGAAATATTTCTTCATGGGTAACTGCTATTGATTCACATTTTGAGTGTTAGGCACTGCCATGAAAGGTCAACTCATGAAAGAATTCTTTAAAATCACCTCTAACCTGTGAGAATGAGCATTGGACATAGAATACCCCTTTACAAAGAGGTAGAGAGCTCATATAGCCTATACTGGGCTTCTTGTCTGAGGTGTGAATATGTCTGTATTTCAGACTCAGGGAGTCCTTCTTTATTCTGATTAAGAATCTGGGACTTTGTAGTTGGCTTAGATGGAAAAGTGCTTGCCTTATAAGCTTGAAGATCTGAGATCAATCAGCAGTACGCACATGCATGTGAATTGTTATGTTGTATGCCTATAATTGCAGTAATGGGGAGGAAGAGACAAGTAGATACATGGAGATCCCTAGCCATCCAATGTACCCTGATCTATAAGCTTCAGGTCAGTGAGATCCTATTTCAAAAAGAAGTGTATGGCATTCTTGAGGATGACAATTGAGTTGTCCTCTGGCCTCCATATACACTTCAGTACCTGTGTACTTATATACACATGATGCCACACAGGTACACCATATACACCCAGATATTAAATAGGGAAAATCGTTCAGGTGTTTTGGCTCATGCTTATAATATCAGAATGTAGGCAGCTAAGGTAAGATTGCTATGACTTCAAGGCAAGACTGTACTACATAGTGAGTTCTATTCCATAATACAGAGTGAAACCCTATCTAAAAAACAAAACATAACAGAACCAAAAAGGAGTATTAATAATTAGTGTGCATGTCCTGGGATTTCAGTATTTCAAGTTTCAAAATTCATGGGAAAAAAAAAGAGGATAATCAGTCTATGGAGACATTGGAAAAGTGTGTGCAGGATAATGGTTTTGACTATTATTGAGACCTGTTAGCCATGGATACTAACATAGTATTGGAGAAGAATTTACTGTTTTTTTTTATTTTTCCATCTAGACTAATAGCAGTGTTGCTCCATTCAGAGCTTAAAGATCATTTCCATTATCGATGCTAAATGATACCATGATTCAGCCAGAAGAAGTATTTGAACTCCTGTTCCTGGTGGTCTACAGAGATTATTGTCTGTGTTATAATCTATACAGTTGGGATCCAGGTATGGCATACATTATTTGTGTATGGTGTTCTGTTCAGGCAACTTTAGAAATTTGTAGAGAACTTGGCTGACAGAAGTAATATCTACCTTTTTGGTGAAGTGCAGATTTGTTAGTGCCCTTACTTACTAAGCAAAGGCAAAGAGTTCACAGTTTAGTATATTACTCAAGAGCAAAATTCAGACCTTATACTATATTTTATATAAAGATGCCATTATAAAATTTTTATCTTCTTTAAGGTCAAAGTATGCACTGTCTCTGTAATGTTGCCCAGTGGGTACCATTTTGTCTTTCCCAGTTGACTTTAGGAAAAAGTGAATCAGTGTAAGAAAGCATTGATTATGGTTGTGTTGTTGTTGACCAGAGTTAAGAAACTTTTGCCTCTGACTTGGGAGTCTTGCCTTTTTGCCAGTAGTTAAGAAACAATGACTATCTAGCATTATACACTGCAAGTAAAACCTCAGAGTTTTGGGGGATCTTCATATAAGACATGCCTGAAATTGTATGCTATACCATTAGCTATACTTGACTATATCTTATTATCCCCCATGTTTGTCCTTGCTGTTTTAAGAAAAGGTCTCATGTAACTTGGGCTTGTCTTGGGCTCAGTTTTGTAGACTAGAGTGAACGTATTCTCCTTATTCTTTGTCATCTACCTACCAGAGCTGGGACTACAGAAGTACCACAACACCTGCCACCTACACTAACATGCCTCTTCCAGTTTTGCAAATATCCAAAGAAAGGGATGAATGTGGCCATTAATATCTTATAGACCTTTAATGAAGGCACACTTGTCAGTAGAATTATTCATTTTCATCTCATAGTTTAATTTTTAAACAGAAAAATAGAGCATGAAAATAGGTTGATATAGAAATTTCATCCTGGATTTAGATATTGAGCTGACTTACATTTTCAAGAACCTAAATAAGGCACACAGAAACCACAACTATTTTAAGCAAGTAGATGAAAGTCTCTAGATACCTACTTACATAAGGGATATTTGTAAAATAGTTGTTGGAATAAGAATAGGTTTAAATATGCCTGGACTGAAGAAAAAAAAAATCTATGAGTACTGGGCTCAGTGTGATTTATTTAATTTTCCTCGCTGAAGTTTTTTAGAATTATAAGAAAGTGCATTCCTCCATACTGAGAAAAAGGAATTGCTTTCAAAGTACTCCTGAGCATGTTAAGTCTTGACACATTACTGTAGGAACTAGACCACAGATCACAGCAGATTCTCACATTGAAACTGAGAAACTAAACATTGTTGTAAATTACTGCAACCTCACATATTTCTGTGACCTAGTCTATCACATCTAATAATAGTCACTTTATACTTGCACCATAAATTGTGTCCATTTTAAATAAATATGAAAAATAAATATTATTAAATTATAATATGTTATTCTAAAAATTTTAAATAAAAACGTTTAAAAACCACAATATAGGCATTAAAATAATTTAAAATTTTCTCTTTTATGTGTTTCTTAGATATTTCTCTTTTATTGCTATAAAATATTTATAGTATTTACTTATTTGAGAAACTTCTTTCCTTTTCAGTCTATTGAAGAGTATTGTGACAATACTATATCTTGCATGTATATGTAAATAAATTTAACAAATAATGATAACTTCAACATTGGCATAATTTTCCTTGAAGCTACTAATCTTTATTCGTTTTTATATGAAAGTATATAAACAGGGTCTAATGTTTGTGGAACACTGACTTTGTTTCATGCAGTGTGAAAGCATTTTCTATACATTATCTTAGACCATAATAGATTGAGTTTCTACAGGTTCACCGTCAGACTCTGTAATTTATTACAGGAACACATAAGATTAAGATCCAGGATACTAATGTTTGTGGTTTATCACAATGAAAAAATAAAATGAAACTCAGCAATGGGAGAAGATGGATGAGGTGAAGCACAGGAGAAAGCAGATGCAAGTGCTCTCCCAGTGGAGCACTTTCTCTCCCAACCTAGTTATGATCACATCGTCAGTGTTGCCAGGCTGTGAAGTTCACTTGAGTTCTTGTCCTGGGTTTTCACTGAGGGTCATAAAGATATGACTGACCTCAATGTCTCAAATTCCAGCATAAAATTTTCCTGCCTTTTCTATGCTCCAAGTAAAAATTAGAATTTACCCTAAGTTTCAGTGTTTCTGTTTCATATTGTTTCTGTTGAAAGACTAGACATACCAGCAGAGAAAGATAGTGAAGGCAAATCTACTGACATGAATGAAGAATACTGTATTGTGGTGACAAAAATATCAGGATGTCCCAAGGGAAATGATTCTCACAAAATCACACACACACACACACACACACACACATTTTAGGGAGGTATCTCATGGCATTGAAAGTATAAGGTTAATGTGTTATAATATGATCTCTAATTAGAAAAGAATATGGCAACTTTTAAGGACAGAGACAATTTTCACTTTGTGTCCCAAGTTATAAGTAGGAGGTAAGCAACTGCCTCAGAAATGCTTTCTTTTTTCTTTCTTTCTAAAAATTAATTATTAGGTTTTAATATTATAAACTACTATGTACTAAATAAATGCTAGTGTTATTAATATTTTCATTTACTAAACATTTTATGAAAATTTTGACAAAATTTTAATGGTCACGGTAAAAAATAAAATATTTCATTAATTACTGAAGGTTGTTTTTAGTAGTGGGAAGAACTGCATGAAATAAAATTGATTAACCATTTTAAGTACATATTTGGGTAGCACTAAGAGTATGTCCTTTATTGAGAATTAGATCTCCAGAACTTTTTCATTTTCAAAATTAAAACCCAGTACTTACTAAATAACATGTCCTCTCTCCTAGTTCCTGATCACCACCATTAAGCATTCTGTTCCTAAAGATTTAACTACTTCAGATACCTTATGTAATTGGAGTAAATGATGACTCTGTGTGTGTGTGTGTGTGTGTGTGTGTGTGTCTATTTTAATAGTGTAACAACCTCCAGGCTCATTCATGGTCTAAGATGAGAAAGGATTTCTTCCTTTTTAAGGCTAAAAAATATTTTATTTCATAAATACAAATTGTTGTGTAGCTATTTCTCTGCTTGGAGAGAAAAGAAAGGCTTATAAGATCCAGGAACCTTAACAAAACCTACCACTCTTACAAGACTCAGGAATCTCAGAAAATATGAGTTACAGTGTCCCTTTTCAAGGTTAAACTCTGTGACTAGCCAGGGTTACCTGAAGGTTGGGCAGGGAACTCCAGATGTACAGCTTTTATGAATTGGCACCCATGCTGACAGAGGTGCTTCATGATACAACACCCTGTGATTCACCAGTACTCCAGTAAGTAACCTCAATAAACTGATCTACCAAGTCAGACTTAGAAGGAATGTTTTCTGTGATATGTTATCAGAAACATAACTGGAATAAACAGACCCTACCTGGGATAGCTATTTATGTCTGACTAGGATATAGCACATGACACAAATATATTATATCTGAATTATACACTCCATTTAGGTCCATGTGTCCTATGGAATATACTTGTGAACTATGTTCTATTAAAGAAACAGATCACCTGATGTGAGATTTTTCACATTCAGATGCATAGGTGCTCATGTCCAGGTAATTGTCCATCAGTAACTCTCATCTATCAATCCATCTATCTCTTATAGATATTCACTTACTTATTTATTGATTATTATCAATTTCAAATTCATTCTTACAGTCACTGTTAATGTATATTTAGTACCCTTCTGTTTCTAGAATTGATTTATTAATTTGAAAATTTTAAATCCAACCATCCATCACAAGTTTCCTTGATTTGAATCAAGCCTTGTTCTGTGTTGAGTGTTTTAATTACATTGGTGGACAAATATTTGCTATCTTAGCATATTTTAACCCCAAAAGATGAAAAGCAAACATAACAAAAGATCAAACTAGCATGCTACATGGTAGGTTCTCTGTGGCAAACATAAAAGAATAAAGCAAATTAGATTGGACACACAGTGGGTAGGCAGGATTCAGAACTTAATAAAATGGCCAACAAAGGCTTCTCTGAGCAAAACTGGAACATGCTGCACTGTTTCTCCTTGTGACTCAAACAGAATGGACCACACTCACTTGTTTAAAGGAAGCAAAGCTCCAGGGTGGTTGGAACGAGGGCAACACACAGGAGTGTGGGAGATGAGGTCATTAAGGGGTGAATCACTGTGAGGACTTGGGGGTTTCCCCTGTTGTGCACAGGAAGTCATAGTAGTACTCAGACTGTCACTTGTGGTTATAAGCTGAATGTCAAAGCAGGGTTCTGGGCAGAGGGCAAAGTGAATGGACTCCTTTTTGTTTAATGGTTTGCTGCAGCTACATTGTTGAAAATCTTTTGGAAGATGGTAGACCAAAAGAGAGCTGAGAAGTCCACCCTGGAGCTATTGTATCTATCAGAAAACATATTAAATCAGTTATTGATGGGAAATGTTGAGGCTTCACTGGGTTGTGGGTACATTTTCACTAGGGTATACTGAGCTTATAGGCAAATAATACAAGTTGATGACAAGCTTTGGTCCAGTGATGTGGATGTGTGCAATTGCCATCACCTTATTGTGGGGATATGTTTTTGCCCAAAATAATCTATCAATTAAGATATACAACTTGATTTTGAGAATTTTATATGTATTCTCTGGTGCCTGTGGCAGTGGTGACTGGGTGACAGTAGTGAAAACACAGTCAGAACTAGTTCTGGGGAGGAGGCAGACTGTCGGGAGGAAGAATCCCACATAAGTTGAAGCTTCAAGCAATGGATATGTGCTCCATTTATTTTTTCTATCAGATGGTACCAAAAGCCACATTTTGTGTATGTGTGTGTGTAGTACATGTGATGTGTATGCCATATGTACATGTGTGTGCATTGATATGGTGGCCAGTTAGCCCACCTGCTGCAACTGGAGGAGATTACTGGGGACCCCTTCTATCATTCTCCCATTTTTCCTTGTAATGGAGTCTCTTACTGACTTCTGAGCTTGTCACTCATAAACCCTTGTGATTCTTTTGGTGCCACCTTCCAGACAGTAGTTATAGTCAGGCTGGGTCATGCACAGTTGTTTATGGGTGTGTTGGAGATTTGGACTTGGACAATCTCAGACCCTCAGTTCTTCAGGCTCTCATGCTATGATGAAAGTGTACTTAATTTATGAATCATCTCTTCAGCACCCATAGGACAAATGTTTAAGACAAATTTATGAAGAGTTGCCATGCAGACACTGAAGAGCATTAAATTCCAAACAGGTTGCCCTGCATCTTGCTGTATTGTAAACTCATGAAAGATGTGCTATGTAAAAGTCATCTTTCTGAGGCTGGAGAGATGGCTTAGTGGCTAAGGTGCTTGCCTGAAAAGTCAAGTGACCTGGGTTTGATTCCACAGTGCCCATATAAAACCATATGCACAAAGTGGTATATATATATATATATATATACATACATACATATATCTGGAATTTATTTGCTGTTGCTAGAAGCCCTGGTATGCTCCATCTATCTATCTATCTATCTATCTATCTATCTATCTATCTATCTATCTATCTATCTAATCTATCATCTATATCAATCTATTTGCAAATAAATAAATAAATAAGGCATTTCTCTGGATGAGGTCAAAAGAGGAATTGACATAGAGAGATCAAGGAAAAATTAACTCCAGGGCACACTAATATAAGCATGCAAAAAGTAGAGAGGATCCTAATATGAAACTCAAAAAAGAAAATATCTAGAAGCTTCCAGGTAAATTGAGAAAGCATGTTTTTCTTTAAAGTCAAGTACAGAAAGCTATGGGCAGAAAAACTGTGAAATGTAAAATGAACAAATAAAAAGTTCAGTGAGGCTGTGTGCAAAGGAAATGAGAAGAGCAGTGGAATTTGCAATCTAAGGAATGGCTTTGGCAAGTGTAGTTTGGAAAGGTAGTGGAAATTGAAAATGTAAATGGTGGTTACTTGAAATCAAGTATGAGTTGACATCAGTGAACATGGGCTACCTTCTCAAGTTGTCCTGAGATGAGGAGTAAAGACATTAGCTCTGGCTAGGTGAGAAAGAAAGATCAATATGCCCTTTTTAAAGGATGACAAGTATACCAATAATAAGTTACTATTTACTATAATAATCATTGATAATGGCAAACATATCATCCTACATATCTATCTCCAAGTGAAAACTCAGCCATTGAGTAACTTAAAACTGTAGGTGATGATTTTATCTTATTCTTAGTTTAAAAGGAGTTATTCCCTTTCTATTCAACACTGATGAGATCTCCAGATGTTGTACATGTTGCCAAGAACAGAAGTGCTTAAGAATTCTGCTTGGATGAAAAACTCATATAAAGCTAAATTTCCTCACAGTTATCATAAGTATTTTAAATCTTTTCAACTTTGGGGGCAAAGTATATGAATACAAATAATCAATCAGTGAATTCATTTCAATTTTTTTAACTTTTACATGTTAGGTTAGAAGTGAAGGTTCTTCTAATTTAGCAAGCCAGCACTTTTATATGTAACTAAAATACCCTAGACTCCAGAAACTTATTATTTAGACTTGTTTCCTCTATTTCTCAAAGAGTTGAATGCACTCAATCCTGTACATAAAGCTGTCTTCTTAAAAAAAAAGAAAAGGATCAAATCATGTTTGCCTAATGGCAGAAAAATTAGTTTTATTGTGAACATGACCCATTTAAAGCAGTATATTGTATACCTTGTAGTTTTAAGATTTTTAAAAAAATTTTATTTAATTATTTGAGAACGACAGACAGAGAGAGAAAGAGGCAGATAGAGAGAGAGAGAATGGGTGCACCAGGGCCGCCAGCCAGTGCGAACAAACTCCAGATGCATGTGCCCCCTTGTTCATCTGGCTAACGTGGGTCCTGGGGAATCGAGCCTTGAACCGGGGTCTTTAGGCTTCATAGGCAAGTGCTTAATTGCAAAGCCATTTCTCCAGCCCACCTTGCAGTTTTAAATGGATGAACATATTTAAGTAACTGAACCTATATAGAGCGACTTAGAAGGAAAACCAAACAACTGGAACGGTATATAGATTTTCTTCCTCTGGGATCTGTTGGTTTGCCCAAACTTTTGTTCATTTTATTGTATTTTTTTTAGTATTTTTTTTTTCCTTCTCTAGGAAGATTGTTTCTTGTAGAGACAGCAGGAAAAAAAAAATTAGGGACATTTGCTTGTTGTTGTTCTTGCCACTGAAAACAAATTAACTATTTAACATTCAGTATGTCTATTCTCAGTGCTTTAAGTAACAAGACTGCCTTATAGGTTATGACTGACAGAAAAAAATTAAAACAGAATTAATAAAATAAATTAAAATAGTTTCCCATTTCTTTATTGGAGACAAAGTCAATGTTTATAAAAACAATTATTTGCAATAGCTGTGCCAGTTAAAATCTTCTTATTATTATGAGTTATTATCATTATAGTAGGATTGTGGCTGGAGTTGAAGGCATCCTCACTGGAGGTCTTTTAAAGGACAATCTGTTAGTTCTACTAAATTATTAAAAAGTGTAGACTACTGGTTTGGTACCTTATACATACTAAAGCCAAGAGAACTGGCTTCAATACGAGCCCTGGTCTTGTCAAATTTACAAGGGCTCTGTAAGCCTTTCCTGACCAGCTTGTGAGATTATCTTTCCAAAAAAGAATAGGGGAATGTTATTTAAATAAATACCAAAAGTGCCCTCTGCTAAGTTACTCAGAGCCAAAAAATTAGCATAAAGATCCTAATTGGGTAAAAATGTACATTTCCTCAAACAGTGTTAGTGGATCCAGAAGCATTAGAAGAACAACTGGCACATTATTCTGACGTGAAAAATGAGCCTGAACTAGAATAATGGGAAGCACACACCAGCTAAAACACCCATCTTCTCATCATGGGTCATAGCCTTGGCCTGGACTCTTCCATTTCTCTTTGTTGATGGGCCAGCAGTGAGAAAGGCCTGTACCTTGGGTCTTTCAGTGGTGCACAGGTCTTAGTCACGGCCCTATGTAGGTAAAATATGTCAAAGTCATTGGCAGCATAATGACCTGGAACTGTTATGTCTGTTGGCAGAAGGCAGGCCAACATAAGGCTGCTCCATATGTGCGCCTGACACAACACTGATTTGCCAGTTTCGTCAGGCAGCCACACACAGACCTGAGGGCCTATCCATGGGTACTGCTGGAGTTGGAAACTTATCATGATGGCAAATGAAATGGTACAATTGCCTCTCCTTATGTATGTATTTGAACTTAACACAAGTTTCTAGATTACTGAAATGTTATTTTGAAATCCAGTCCAAAATCACTTATGATTTACAATGATTGAATTTTTTGTCAGAAGGAAACATTTAATAAAAATTCATTCAAAGTTCTTCAAATTGGATAGGAAAATTTCAACCTACAGAAATTACATACACTTTCTATAAAAACTTTAAATATAACAGTATCCCCATGTCTTGGGTAGTAATTTCTCCTTATTGCACAAAGTGACTTCTCACTGCTGAGAGCGCAACTAGAGATTCATTCACTTACACAACTGATAGTTATGATGTCTGTTTGTCAGGTTCCAACCTAGAATTCAAGATACATAGGAAATAGAATGGGGGCTTTATGGAATTTAGGTAATATTCTGTTGTGGAAAGACAAATAAGAAGTATATAAATAAATTGGCAAGTCTTCAGATGAGAAAGAATGAGAGAAACATTCAATATGACCTGCCTTTTGTTAAAATTATTTCATCAGGAAATTAAGGATTCATCCATGGTGACTATTTTGGAGTCCAGGCAAGAAAAATGATGGCTTGGACCATAGTTTAATGTTGGAAATCGAAAATATGAGTACAAAAGAGTTTAGGTATATTTTAGAGCTGAAGTGGAGAATTGAGGGAAAGAGGTATCAAAGACAACTTGTGAATGAAAATAGAACAAAACCGTTAGGAGAAGAAAAGGGACTAAGAAGAAGAGGAGGAATAAGACAGGAGAAGGTGGAAGTATGGGGTAAAGTATCCTTTTTTAACTCTCCTTCTTACTTGTAACTCTAACCACATACAAAGTCTATTACCCCATCCCAACCCTGTCTCTTGCTAAATGGATGTGAGCATAAATAAATAGCCATGCTTATAGGTACCAACTTAAATTTCACAGCCACTAAATTCACATAGAATATAAGTAACTTGCTGAATTCCCCTTGCCAACTGATTCTGCCACAATCTGAAACAATTCTCTAAGATTGTCTATATCTTCCAACTTTTAAAACTTCTGTCTTTTCCTCAGTCTTAGCAGATAACCTTGCTTTCAGTTTCACTGCGGAAAAGTGTCAGAAGAGAAAAAAAAAAATGGAATTTTCTACCATCAAATTTGACCAACCTTTTAATTCTTGCATCCATATAATCTGACATCTTACCTCTGTGGGAAAATTTCTCATGCTTAGATGAAATGCCCACCTATCTGTTTGAGCATTAAATACTGTTTTTCCCAACATATTCACAGACATTGTCCTAGGGATCTTCTCCTTTTTCTTCTTCATCATTGCAGAAATGCTAAATAACCTTTAGTAACATGTTAACTGATGTTTACATCTGAACTCTAAAATTCCTCTTCATTGAGCCTACATTCTTCTACAGCTCTCACTCCCTATTTATGGTAACCTATTCAGTAGGACTACTAAAAAGAGTTTTTTATTCTGAGTGTGGTGGTGTACACCTTTAATCACAGCACTCGGGAGGCAGAGGTAGGAGGATTGCCGTGAGTTCGATGCCACCCTGAGACTCCACAGTGAATTCCAGGTCAGCCTGGGCTACAGTGAGACCCTACCTCGAAAAACCAAAAAAATAAAAAATAAAAAAGTTTTGTAGATATTCGTCATGCATAGCTCCCTGCTTTGATCATCACTCAGAACTGTGCTACCACTTGATTGATTAGGATATGTGTGATGTGCATCTCCATCTCCACTAACATTGCCTTGGGTAAAATCCCTATTGTGGGGATTAACTCTAAGAACAAATTGTGAAAAAGACTATGTATGAGGATGAACTATGGAAATTCCTATGGAAAATGACTGTGGGAATATTTCATATGGATATTACAAATAACTTTTCTGAGATTATTGGTGTGAGATGCTAAATTTGTTTCTTGTAGCTTGTCCTAATGGTAAGTTTACAACTATGTAATCTACCCATTTAAAGCAATGCAGCCAGGTTTCCTCTGCCTTGGTATACCTTTTGCCTGAACAGGACAGATGACCAATACTGACAAGTAATGTTTATAGATGCTGACTTATCTTTTTATGTATATTTATTTATTTATTTGAGAGAAAGAAAGAGACAGAGAAGAAGAAAAGAGAGAGAGAGAGAATGGGCACGCCAGGGTCTACAGCCATTGTAAGGAACTCCAGACACATGTACCACTTTGTGCATATGGCATAATGGGGGTCCTGGGAGTCAAACCTAGGTTCTTTGGCTTTGCAGGCAAGCACCATAACTGCTGAGCCATTTCTCCAGCCTTGACTGATCTTAAGCTATACTCCATAGTTCTTTTCTCAGAGACCTTGTTGGACTCTTGACTCAGAACAAACATACATGAGTAAGAAGTGCTATCATAGCATTGAAGACAATCAGATCAGTAACCATGCTCTCACAGATCTGTGGAAGACACCAGGTGGGCTTAACGTGATTGCTCTTGTGATCAGAGCGTATGTGTGTTCTTGAACAGCAGAGTCCAGCAGGTCATACACACAATTCCCTTTCTTTAACAAATGTTTAATCTTTGCTTACCCTTTGTTTATACAATGTGCTACTTGTTCACTTGTTACTGGATTTTGGCCGCTCAGTAGAAGGACCAGTGAGTACCTCTATGCAGAGGAAGCCACAGCCTCAGTAACATCAGAGCGGTAGTCACAGCAGGTGCAACAGGTTTACAATGGCTTTAAACTTCTCTGCAGTTACTTTTTCCTCAGGCTGCTGCTACAGGCAGTTAGTCCTTCTGTGCTGGGTGTACCAGGAGTTACCTTTCCCACTTCTCAGGCTCTGCTCCTAGGAGCAGTTTGTCCATTTCTGGATATGGAAGTTCTACAGGTGAGTCTTCCCTAAATTCAGGGCTGTGCCCCACCCCAACTAGGTCATACTATCATCTCTTGATCTGTACTTAACCTGATTTATTTATCTGAATCTATTCCTGCTTTCTCACAGCAGTTAGCAATAATCTTAAAATGTGAGGTGAGGCTCATTCTCTTGTTTACAAAGCTTCCTAGTAGCTTCCCTTTGTGCTATAAAATGTGAATTTCATCCTTTCATTATGGCTGTATGACCTGGAGGCTTTCTCCCTGTTGTTTTAGTCACGCCACCCACTTTGTCATACTAAGCTCTTTCTCATAGAAGGCTCTTGGCACACAAACATTGCTCTTGCCACCACTGGCTCTTTTTCATCTCTCAAGACTCAGAAAGTCTTTTTTCTAACTCGTCTTCAACAGATTTGTTATTATAGCCTCATTTTCTTCCATAATGTTTTAACCAAATTTATATGTATATACTTATGCTCATAATTGATGCATCTTTCTTATTAGAACAAAATTATATTCATAGTAGGTAGGTCTTACATTTAGAATAGGTACTGCCTGATACTTCGTGACACATTAAATTTTTAAAACAAAAAATAAATCTGTCTATGTCCAAGTTTTACTTCTATAACTCTATCCTGTGTTGGTCAACTTCAATCAAATATCTTCCCCCATCCTCCACAGAAATGACTCACTACAGTTACTTGATACAGACCCATTATTAGAATCAATCAGAAGTTAATCATTTATTTCCTTTCTCCCCCCACCCCCCCCCCTCTCTCTCTCTCTGGGTGTGTGTGTGTGTTCTTGCAGTTTTTCCCTCTCAACGTTACTCCTGAGGTATCACTTTATTTAGTGTCCAATAAGTCACTAGTACTTCTCTATTTCCTGTACTAGTCTCTCCTAAATTCTACTTCTAGATTTATAATATATTGGTGCTCACTCCTTTTTGTAATAACTTATTTGGCTTATTTATACCCATCTCCCATAGCTTCAATAAAATTTTTGATTCTAAAAAAATTGTGTGTGTATTATGTGTGTGTGCACACATTTGTGGATGTAACTGTGAGTGCATACATGCCACACTCCTGTACAGAGAGCAGAGGATATTTTGGTGTCAGTCTTTGTCTTTTTCCTTGTGGCAGGGTTTCTCATCCACTGTTCAACACTATGATTGCCTGGATAGCTTGTACAGGAGCTTCATAGAAATTGTCTTGTCCACATCTCCCATCTTGCAATATGCTGGCTTGGATTACTGATGCTTACTTGAGCTGCTCTCTGGTTTTATACGTGTCCTAGTGATCTAAACTCTGAAGCGTCTCCTCACCTTTCATCTACAAATTTTAAAACCATATCTTTCAATTATGGACTTCTTTCTAAAATGTTACATATGTACATACAACTAAATTTCCAATATCTTTTTTGGTATATAATACAAACTTAATATGTAAAATTCAAAGTTTTGATTTTATTGCACATGGTAATTCTCAGGGCCTACTCTGTATTATAGGCCTCTCACTCACTCTTCATCAAGCTGATTCTCCCTGCTCCTTGGAAAGGTGAAACTTACTTTTATCACTAAGCATTTATGAATTGCTTTCAATTTTCTTTATGTTCTGTGTCTTTACTTATTATTTTAAATTAAACAATTTTACTTAGAGAAAGTTCCATGAAAGTGGCACATCCTATTCAATTCAGGATATCCTGTTTGTCTTAATATACTTACAGTACATATTATCTGTATTATCATATACACACATATGCATATCTAATATGTATATATATATTATATATATATTATATCATATATGTTATATATATATGCATAAATATATCTCCAAACTAAAATTAGTTTTATGAAAGAAGAATTTATTTTTTTCTTAGCCCCTAAAAATTGTCTGATATTGGGAGGTAGGCCTTCCATATATTTATGTTGAAAGATTCAGTGGCTATTCAACCCACATGATTATGAAGGCAGTTTTTCAGGTTTCCTATATTTTAAAGTCACTTGTCCCATTACTAAGAAATTAAAATAAAGTAATTCTTACATGTGGCCAAAATTTTTAATTGAGATCTACTACAAAGTGTTTATAATGTTTTCCAGCATCAAGTATTAAACAGAAAATGAAGACCTAGCCATAGAAACAACTGTGGGCTCCATTTTGTGACATTATTCAACATCTAACCCTATTTCTCATAATTATTTGCCTCTTTGAGAATTTTCAAAACAGTGAAACATTGGATACTCAAATCTGAAATGCAGTCTGTGATATAATGTCTGTAGCACGTTTTTATATCTAAGATAATTATGCCATTTTGCTTTCATTATTGTACTCTTCAGGGATGTAAAATTTAAACATCTGTACAAATTAACATCTGAGCAATGTAACTAGGAACATATTATAGTTTTATTGTTAATCAATACTTGTATTCAGATGAAGCCTTAAAACTTTTTATGCAATATCAAATAGCACAAATATATCTAATTCTCCATTGTATTATAGATGCATTTAAAATAATACCCACCATTCCAAATCATTATGCAATTTAATTAGCTGTTTATTAATAAATATATCTTAATTATTAACAGAAAATAAGAACATAATCAGAAAATGAAATAATAATTACTTAATATCACAAGCCTTCTTGTATGGTAAAACAAAATCATTTTCTGCCTGGGCATAGAGGTGCACACATTTAGTCCTAGCACTTGGGAGGCAGAGGTAGGAGCATCACTGTGAGTTTGAGGCCATGCTGTGACTGCATAGTGAATTCCATGTCAAAATTGGGCTAGAGTGAGACTCTATCTCAAAAAAAATTATTTTCTGAATAAATACTCCACAGATTACCCACTTGTAACTTGCTTTGTTTAAATTTCTTGGCTTTTCTATCTCTTTGTTGGCCATGTGTCCAACTGTCTGTTATCTGTATTTTGTTTAACTTGTCACAAATTGTTCAATTGATAAATTATGAAAAAATGTTATAATTACCTGGGAGGTAAATGCCCACAGTACTGTGCTGGGCTAAAAGAGGAAAGGAAGTGAAGACAAGATTATAATTACAGGGATTATTTTATTCTTTCTATTCTAATGAATTATAACTGAAACAATTCTCATTGTCACCATAGCCTAATAGCAGATTACATGCAAAGTCAAAATATACCCTAGGCAATTTGAAAATAGTTTTCTCACAGCTGTTAATCTTTTGTGATATACAGATATTTAAAATCTATACTTTGTAAAATAGTCACATATATTTTACAGAAGAAATATTAATGCATTTATTTTTATTGGGTTTTCTTGTTGCTATATTTTTAATTAATTGTCTTAGCAATCTTTTTTACTCAAATTTGTGTTTCTTTAAATTTATTGAAAAACTCTTTTATATCTCAATCCACCAATAATTTGTGGTAGCTATGTGATTAAATGCTCCTTCTGTAGAATGATTACATTATTCATTTGGGCTAGTTCATACTAAGCTAGAGGTCTATGATATAATCCGTAGCTAGGTAGATATCATTTAGGGTAATTGATTTGGAAGTTCTTTACATATTAAATGCATCTACTGAATTTTATTTTAATTTATTATTTATGGATTATAAGTGTCATGGCTTCATGAAATGCATTAATATTAATTCATTTTTGATTGGCACCTGTAAAATGAACATACAATTCCTCATATTCATGACATACTGTTTTCCATTTATATCATAATTGATGGGTGTTACTTCCAGATATTCATTAGTATTCTTTAATATGATATTTTTCTTATTCTTATCAATTTTGTAAGATACATCATTTTAACATTTGTCGCTATAGACATTCATACTTGTGAAACTTCCCACAACTGGAGAGAAATACTCTTATTTGAAGCATATTATGCAGAGCCTTAGGAGGTAACCTAAGGACATGAAGTATTCTCCACTCATAGAGTAGCTGTTTGAAGAGAAATACTCATTTATCCCTAATAAAATATTTGCTAAACATGTAAGCACAAACTTTTCAAAATTATTTGGTAAAATTGAATCAGCAACACCATGAAATCCCTAGGTGCTTACAAAGATGGATAGTTTCTTAGAGTTGATGTTTGTGAGATATGATGATATAGACCATCTTTTATTCATGCAGTTTGCTAGAAAAAGAGAAACATTACTTTGAATTCCCTATCCTAGATACAGGTTCATTTCAAAGTTGAAGTTATTGAAACTGATAACATTGCGAGATAACCAATTTATTTAAATGGACAAAACAACATTTGAAAAATTCAGCAAGAAAATATGAAAACTTCTGCAAGGAAAATATAGTGCATAAGAAAGGATATATATTGGGCTGGAGAGATGGCTTAGTGGTTAAGCGCTTGCCTGTGAAGCCTAAGGACCCCGGTTCGAGGCTCAGTTCCCCAGGTCCCACGTTAGCCAGATGCACAAGGGGGCGCACGCATCTGGAGTTCGTTTGCAGAGGCTGGAAGCCCTGGCGCGCCCATTCTCTCTCTCTCCCTCTATCTGTCTTTCTCTCTGTGTCTGTTGCTCTCAAATAAATAAATAAAAAAATTTTTTTTAAAAAAAAGAAAGGATATATATTTACTGAAAAGATGGATAAAAAATCAGTCACAAGGAGAATCTGGTGGAGAGACATACCAGGCAGAATTGCAACCACGTCTATATTCTCTCTAAACCTACCATTCTCTCAGTCCTGCTATAAGTTTGTAACCTGAAAGCCAAGGCCTATATCTCTTTGTCAGACATGACCTCAGACTGTCAAAATTTCCTTTGCTATATTCACAGAGGACTGCCTATAGGTACCTGGACATATCTTATAATTAACTATTCCAAGGTGACTATTACTCATTGAATACTGGTTCAGGAATGATTGTACTTCTAGACTCATGTTGTGGCCTCACCTGTCTTTGGATTGCTATGCAAAGTTGAGGCAAAGTTATCTACTTTTTAGCCCATTATAATAAAAATAAATATACATAGTCCAGTGGTACTACTATGTTGGCTTTGGAAATCCCCCAATAAAGAGACTTAGGTTGGTTTTGTTTTGCTTTTTTTTTTGTTTGTTTTGTAATAGGTATATGTGTGCATGTGTTGGGGTCTGAGGGTAATATCAAGATATTTGTCTAGAATTCACTGATTTGGCTACACTCACTAGCCACTGACCCCCAGAGATTTCCTGTCTCAACCTGCCAGAATTGACATTACATACATGCCACCATTCCTGGTATTTCACATGGTCTTTGAGCATTGGGACACAGGTCCTCATGCTTGCGTGGGAAGCATGTTACCCACTTAGCCAACTTTTCTAATTGGCCTGAGCCCCAGATTTGAAAATTGAGTTGTAGCAGAATAACTGTGAATGAATATTGAGGAGAACAAATGGCCAAGAAAAGTGCACATGTAAAAAAGAACTACTGCTTATGATCTGTGACATGCTTGTTGGCCAATCCCTCCCAGCTGGATGTTTTTTTCTTACTGCCTTGTTCTGCAAGAACCATAAGAGACTTCACAGACAATGGAACTACATGCCATTATGTTCCAAAGCTGAATGTAAGAGATGTTATCAGAGAAATGTGGGATCTAGAAACTCTGGCTTCCAGAACATTCTCATGAATTAAATATGAGCAGTTCTTATCAGAGCAGCTGGCTGGTTGAAATGGCGCTGGCAATCAGATGGCAGTGGCTGGAGAATGTCACAACAGCTGGTTATGTTCTTGCATCCAAACCAATCTGAGACTTGACTTTATGCCTGAAAGCGAGGTTTCCCAATTGCAAACCAAAGGACAGCTCTGAATTTTGTTCTTCTAAGAAATACTATGGTGATTAGTCAATAACTTTCCCCATAGCATGTAGTTCTGTTACATAGTAACATGAATGCAATGCTAACCTAAATTAGGCCTATCCTGTTTTCCCAATCTTTGGTAGTATGTGGATTTTACCAAAATAATGTTTAGTATAACATTTTGTTTGAAATATTTGTGTAGTAACATATTTTATATAAATCAGATATCACTAAAGAAATTTGAGATGAATGAACATATGCATCCATGTGTCATCATTAATGTATCTAGCATCTTAATTTGCTCCTGTTATAGCTAAAAACTACATGTGTCAAAACTTTGTCTTTTAGAAATCTTACTAATATTTTTGAGATAGAGTAACTGTTTTATGACTAAGTTCACCCATTTCCTAATACACGCTATCATTCTGTATGTTTGCATGAACAGTTTCTTTTTGGTATATCTCTTGAAATAGTACACTAATTGTCACAACTAAAAGATGAATACTTATGGGTATTTGGGGGTTGAACTTTTTTCTCAGCAAGTTGTTCCAAATGTTCCATATAAATGACCCATTAGCAATGAGTATGCCACTACTCTTAGCACTTAGGAAGCTAAGGCCAGAAGATGGTAAGATTGAGGGCATATATGCTACACAGTAGAACCCTTCTCAAAAAATGTATATATTTAAATTATAGAATGAAAACACATGGACAGAAATGATGTCATGTGGTTTTTACATTAAATTATCTAGGATCCTCTGAATAATTTAATCAATTTTCATATTAAAAGGACATGGCTCAGGGAAGTTTAGCAGAAGAGGGGCAGAAAGAATGTCAGAGCCACATGTTGGTCATAATATGCATAGACATTTATCTTACCCATAACTGTGGGCTAACTCGATAATGCATGACCCAACAAGGAGGGGCCAAGGGGAGGGGTAGGTCACAGATGAGCCTAATAATGGTACCAAGCTGATTGTATTTGCTGAATACAAAACTAATTAATAAAAAACAAATAAATAAAAATAAAAAAGGAAGTGTATGAAAAATTCTATGAAAGTTAATAGCAGATAATTAGATAAGTATTACTTCTCCAATTTGCACTCCTGTTTATCTTTTTCCTATTTAACTCACTGAGTCTACCTTCTACCATTTCATATTTACAACAATTATTAAGAGAATAATATCTGCATCTCTAAAAATATTTCTAGTCCATTTGAATGTCCTTTCTCAAAGTTTTGAGTTATATCACAATGCAATATGTATGCATTTCAGCTTAGTTGCATTAGAACATCAACTGATGTGACTCCAAGTATGTGACTAAAATTAAGACCAGATACACCTTGTATTTTTGGGAAATCTTTTATAAACAATGCAGTTATTTCAACATCCATGTAAAAAAATCTTCTGAGGTGATAAATTCCATTGGTCTATTAGGAAATTCCCTTGAATCTTGCACCTTGTATTAAGATTAATAAAGACCTTTTCTTACTAGTTTAGTGTCAAAATTGTAGTTCTTTTTTTTTATTAATTTTTTTGTTCATTATTTATTTATTTATTTATTTATTTGAGAGAAAGACACATAGAGGGAGAGAGAGAGAATGGGCGCGCCAGGGCTTCCCACCACTGCAAACGAACTCCAGATGCCTGCGCCCCCTTGTGCATCTGGCTAACGTGGGACCTGGGGAACCAAGCCTCGAACCGGGGTCCTTAGGCTTCACAGGCAAGCGCTTAACCACTAAGCCATCTCTCCAGCCCCAAAATTGTAGTTCTTAAATGTTGAGCCAAAAGGTGCATCTTTCAGAGATTGAAAATTAAAATCTCTTGAAATTCTGTGTTCTTTAAAAGACCATATATCTTTCTGTTAAAATAAATAATTCAACTCTGAATTTATTCACTTACAAAAGGGAATAACCCCAAAGTATTAGTAGGGTAACTACTTTTTCTTAATAAACTGGGTTCAGAATATATTTAAAGCAATCTTTTTCTTATGAAATATATAGGTATGCATAATTAATATGAATTGAGTAGATAGTGCAGATATCATGTGCTAGTTTATCAGTGAGAACATACTGCTGAAAACACAAATTGCTTTACTCAGGGTAGCAGAGGTTGCTCCTTTAAATTAGCATTTTCTCCATAGAGAACAATTAAAAATCCTCAAGTATTCAAACATAAAACTGGAGGCTTATGAAGAAAGTACAAGTTCAATGTGTGAATGTTCCTTAACAGTCTTTCCTCTTATTGAAACTAAGCCATTTCATTCACCAAAGCTTATTTAGTACTTATTGTTTGCAGTATCACTTGTTCTATTTTAACATCTACCAAACAATTAAAACAACTGCAAAGAAATCTAGCCAAGTGTCCAATCTCAGCATGTAGTTTGGAATCTCACTGAATGATGATTAGACTTAATTTAACAAGGGTAGCTGGAATCCAAAAAATAAAAAATTAAAATAAATGTGACTGGGATTGAGCAGGAGTAGTAAGGAATTGGTAATAAGGCCAATTTCTAACCCTAATGCTCTATTTACAGGAGAATAACAATCTAATTTATATATAAGTAGTTTATTCAGGTGGGAGAGACTAGGAAGTGAGTTTATGTAAAATTTCAGCATAAGGGTAAGGGTCTATATTGAGTGGAAACAAGCTAGAATGGAAACATTGAAATGATCTAACAGGAGCAAATGAGAGTGGAATGATTCCAGGTAATTGAATCAGTGTTCAATGCTCTGCTCAAGCTCCAGAGAAATTAACATGCTAAAAATGGGGAAATTAGGCCAATTGACAGCTGAAATGGACAAACTCAAAATGGGAAACTTGGGCAGACATTGTTAGAATGCAGGTGGCAACTGCTTGCCTCTGGTAAACAATTTAACAGATTTATGAGTCATACACACTCATCTTAATATAGTTTTCTTGGACAATTCAGTGTTAGATTTGTGTAGTCCTATAAAGTAGCCACTAGCCACATGTACTTGTTATATGAGATTTACATCAACTAAACTAAATAAAGTGGAGATCTGCTTAGGACATGGCCAAATTCTCAATAATCTCTTGTAGCTTTTGTAACCATATTGGTCATCCCAGATATGCATCTTTGTACCACTGGAGAAATTTTAATAGGTATTATTTTGTATGCAACACATTATTCATGTCTGGATAGTCTTGGGCTTTAAATTTAGTTTTCATAAAATTATTTATATTAATAGTGATTATGTTTATAGTCTTAAACATATGCAAATCAAACAATGACAAAAATTTAAAAATCTCTACAAATATTGTTTATATTCCCAAGAACAGCTGTAAAAGTATATGCATTTTCTTCAAAATCCACAAACAGAATAAAATTAAAATTAAGATTTCTGTTGAAACAATGCATTTTAATGATCCCAATTATTATAACAAAATAATCTTGAAAGTTACTATATCCAAACTGAAAATAAAATAAACCACAATTTTTCTGAGAACTTCATAACTTGAGGTTTCGTTTGTGTTTACAAAGTACAAATTTATAGTGTATCACTGTTTATTTGGTAACAACTGATAAATAGCCACTATACATATATATATAGATATAGATATATCTATATATATCTCCATCTATCTATCTATCTATCTATCTATCTATCTATCTATCTATCAAGCTAGCCATGAGCACTTTCTATATGAGTACCGATTTTTTATCATAGGAAACATTTACTGGATAATGGGAGAAGTGACTAGAGGATTAGATATGCCACAGAGAAAAGGGGACAGTGCTAGGATGGAGAGAAAACTGGGTTTTAAAAGCACATTTGCTGGCATGGTGAATATCAGTTATGTGATCCCTAAGAACCTATTCCACTTACCCATGGCGACTTCTTATGCAACTTTTACTAAATGCAGTTGTTACATGAAACTTTTACCCTAGGGAGAAGAAAAAACACACTATTTAGACAAGATAAGACACAGATGACAGATCAAACTATGATTTGCTAAAACTGGCTGGATGAAGCAATGAGGTAATTTAAATCACTGACAGAACAGGGTGAAGGGTTGCTTGTAGGAGCATGAATGACTCAGGACAGCTGTGTCACTTAAAAGCCCATGACCATACAGGTGGTGACTCAGGACAAACAGGTACAACATAGGCACATAACATTTAGAAAAACAAAAATAGCAATTATGAATGCCAGAAAGGCTGAAAATTGGAATAAAATTGCATTAATCCTTAAAAATAGAAAGAGCAAAAAGGACTAATTTACAAGAATTTCATCTACTTCAAAATGATAGAATTTTACAAATGAAAAGCTAACAGAACTCTTCTCCAGTATACTCACATTATAGGTAATGCTCAAGAAATCTTTGAATAAAAATAAAAAAAGACCATAGTTTGTAAAATGGATCCACTTTTGTATATAGAAAGAATACTGCTGGCTGTGGTGGTTCACACCTTTAATCTCAGCAATTGGAGGGCAAAAGTAGGAGGACTTCCATGAATTCAAGGCCACCCTGAGACTACATAGTGAATTCCAGGTCAGCCTGGGCTAGAGTGAAACCCTAACTCAAAAAACAAACAAACAAAGAGACAAACAAACAAACAAAAAATGGTTACCAATTTTTGTGTGATGATTTTGTATCCTTGTATCTTGCCATTTACTGAAAGAATTAATCACCTTTAGAAGTTTTGAGATAATTCACCTGAGAAGCCATCTGGTCCTGAACTCTTCTTTTTGGGGAGTTTTTAATTTTTTCTTTTTTTTTTAAATTAGTTTTCTTTTCAGCAAATACAGGAACTTTGGTACCATTGTTTAGGCTCATCCATGATCTACCCCCTCCCAATGGACCCTCCTTGTTGATGTAAATGGGACGTGCATTGTGGAGTTAGCCAACAGTTATTGGTACGATAAATGTCTCTGCATATCATGACCCAACAAGTGACTCTGACATTATTTCCGCCCCCCCCCTCCGCAAAATTTCCCTGAGCCATGTTGGGTTCATTTTTGGTCTCTGAGGCTCTGGCTCTCTGATTTGGTAGGAATTGATTTTTCTGTGTGTTGGTCTCCTTCCCCTTTGTGCTGGTAACCAGTTCATCAGGAAAACAGCACCCTTGCTTGTTTCGCCAATTATCCTTAGTTTCAGTCGGGCCCCTTTTGAGGTATGTTGGGGCATCTCTGTCCTTAGGATCTGCATCTATCTGAAAAAGAGAAGCAGATTCTCCAACAGAGAGTAAGTTAGCACCCAGAAAATTGAGATAACACTTACTTTTTGATAGAGAGTTTAATGGGTGTAGGCCCTCTTGTACCCCATGATTGATGGTAGCTTGATATTGGAGAGTGGGCTTATGTTTGGGTATGGTTCTGACTTGTTTCCCAGCTCTGGCTATGGGTCTGGTACCACTGAGGGGATGAGTTAGCCAAATCAAGAACAGTTGGTTCCCCACCATGGCTGTGTGCCACTATTGCACTTGTGTGGGCATCACATCAGGTTATTTGTTGCTAATTAGGTTAGACCATGAGTTGCTTGGACAGATATTGGTCATTTCCCCCAGTTGCCCATGAAGCACCTTCTGGCACTAGACACGCTGACTGTCTGGGGACTGACTCTCTCCTGGTTTCCAGCCATGCCGTTCCATTTTACGTGTCAGCTACGTATGGAGTCTTCAGCAATAGGGTCTTACCACTGACCTTTGGTGGGTCATCAAGTGTTCTTCACAGAGATAGAAAAAATGATCTCAAATTTCATCTGGAAAAACAGAAGGCCTTGCGTATCCAAACATATCCTCAGCAAAAGAAATACCTCTGGTGGCATCACCATACCTGATCTAAAGCTATACTACAAAGCCATAGTAATAAAAACAGCATGGTACTGGCATAAAAACAGGAGTATAGACCAATGGAATAGACTTGAGGACCCCGATCTTGGGTCAAGCAACTATAGCTACTTGATATTTGACAAAGGCCTGAACAATATAGGCTGGAAAAAAGATAACATCTTCAACAAATGGTGCTGGACAAACTGGATAACCACATGCAGGAAACTAAAACTGGATCCACACATTTCACCATGCACTACACTCAAATCCAAATGGATCAAAGACCTCAACATAAGACCAGAAACTTGAATACTACTGGAAGAAAATTTAGGAAGTACTTTCCATGATATAGGAATGGAAAAAGACTTCCTGAACAAAACCCCAGTGGCTCAAGTTCTTAAACAGTCACTCAATCAATGGGATCATTGAAGCTGAAGAGTTTCTTTACAGACAAGCATATAATAAGCAAAGCCAATAGATTACCCACAGAATGGGAGAAAATATTTTCAGGTTATCCAACTGATAGAGGCCTAATCTAGAATCTACAAAGAACTCAAAATTCTAAACAATAAGAAGACAAATACCCCACTCACAAAATGGGCGCAGAGTTGAACAGGCAATTCACAGAGGAAGATATACAAATGGCAAACACACACTTAAAAAAATGTTCATCATCCCTAATCATCAGATAAATGCAAATTAAAACAACTATGAGATTCCACCTTCCTCAATTAAGGATAGCCAACATCAAAAAATCAAATGAAAATAAATGCTGGTGAGGATATGGAGAAGCAGGAACACTCATTCACTGTTGGTGGGAATGTAGGATGGTACAACCACTTTGGAAAGCAATATGGAGACTCCTGAAAAAGCTGACTATAGAGATACCAACAGACCCAGTTATACACTTACTGGGCATCTACCCTAAAACCTTCAAACCACAGGACAGAGAGATTTGCTCAACCATGTTTGTAGCAGCTCAATTCGTAATAGCTAAAAGCTGGAATCAACCCAGATGTCCATCATTAGAAGAATGGATAACTAAGATGTTGTATATCTACACAATGGAATTCTATACAGCAGTAAGAAAAAATGACACAAAGAAATTTGAGGAAAAATGGTTGAAGCTGGAACAGATCATTCTCAGTGAACTTACCCAATCGCAGGAAAAAAAAAAAAATCGACACATAGTCTCACTCATCTACAACACCTAACCTGATAAACTCATGGACTAGACAACAGGATGGATGGGGAGGGATGGGAGGGCATCGAAGGGGTGGAAAACACTCATCTGGACCCAAACGAAAATGGTACCATAAAATTCTACTTCCTAAAAGGCAGAACAAATGGCTGAACCTTCACTAGACCCTTACAGGAAACACCTGAACCACCAGACACTGGAGAGGGTTTGATCAAGACTAACCTCAATCTTCTATATCTTCCCTCCCTCCCTTTCCCCCTCTCCCCTCTCTCTCTCTCCTCTCTAACTCTTGTATATAAATTATGTTTTTCCTCAATTTCTTAGTGGGCCAGTAACCCTCACTACCAGCTTGGGGCTACCATCCACAATGAGCTTTTGATCAGAGAAACCTACAAGGTTTCCCAAAACAATGACAGACTTCTGTCAGAGTAATTTTTTTTTTTTTTTTTTTTTTTTTTACCAACACACTTATTTATATTCCGAACTACTCAAGAGGTAAAGTATGTGCTCTCTTCATACACAGGGAAATTTAACCTCTTAAAGTTACATATGATGACCAAACCACCACACAGTAATAGACACAGACAGCATTAGAATACAGGGACAACTGAAAGCTCATAGTTCAAGCACTATATATGCTTATTTGAGAATATCTGGAAACACAGTTGGAAGAAACAAACCCTACTCTCAGTGTTGAAAGCCCACACCAACATTTTAGGATACTCATTCCAATCTTTTTCCTGTGTAAAGTTAAAATCATGACTCGATGCCATTTCCAAACAGATATTATCAAGTTTTTAAAAACTAACTGGTACCATAAAATCCTATATCCTGGAAGACAGACTATAAGGTTGAACCCTCATTAGGACCTTAGAGAGAGCATCTGAATAGAAGGGCCCGAGAGAGGATGAGCTAATGCTTAATCTTAATTTTCTCCTATTTATATTTATTTTTTCTTTTTTCCTTCTTTTTCTTCTTTCTTTTCCATTGAGGCTGTCCTGTAACTCCAAGTACCAGGATGCAGTTAACACCCACCATGAGCTGTTTGATCAGAGAGACATACAAGGTTTCCCAAAACAAGACAGTTTTCTATCAGAGCACTTGATTACCGGCCAGATGTTAATGATAAGATCATACTACTGCAGACACCATATGCTGTCCACATAGAATATGGAGAGACCTGGCTGGAGTCAGGAAGAGAGCCAGTCCCCAGACAGCCCATCTGGTGCTGGAAGGTGCTACATGAGCTACTGGGGCAAAGTGACCAACATCTTTCCAAGCAACTTGAGGTCTAAGCTACTCAGATGCAAACAACCTGTCATGATGCTCACACAAGTGCAATAGTGGTACATGGCCATGGTGAATAACTAAATCCTCTTGGATTGCCTAACAGATCTGCTCAGTGGAAAGGAGACTGTATCTAGCACTGGGAAACAAGTGAGAATCATATCCAAATAACAAGTTTGCTTTTCAATATCAAGTTCCTCCTAATTGTGGGCTACAAGAGGGCCTACACCCATTAAATTCTCTGTAAATTAATAATGGTTATCCCATTTAACCTGTGCTTACCTCACTCTCTGTTGGAGAATCTGCTTCTCTTTTTCAGATGGAAGCAGGATGTGAGGAGAGAAACGACCCATAACACTTCACCAGGGCCCCAGCTGAAAGCATAGAGAAATTGGGGAAATGAGCAAGACTGCTGCTTTCTCAGTAAGCCTGATATCAGCACAAGGATGAAGGATATAGACACTGAGGAGGACACTTAACATCTACTAAGCCAGAGATTCAGAGGCTTCTAAGTATCCATCACTGAAGTAGACTTAAAATGAACCCAACATGGCTCAGGGAATTTCCATCCTCAACAGGCAATGTAGTCATCAACGGTGATCTTCCCATAGGTGCTGTATCATTTTGCAACTGAATTCACAGTCTGCAAACTCAGTCTGAATCTGATTGTTGCCAAGGCCTCTGCAGCTGTCGATGGTCCACTGTTCCACTTCTGTTGCTGTCCAAACTGAGGAAGTGTTGTCTGCAGCCATTCAGCACAGCCAAGAGTTCCTTAAATTTGCTGAATCCCATGGTGCTAGACCTATCTGTATCCAATATTGAAACCACAAGTTGACAGGTCTCCAGGTTAAAAGGATTGTATCCTTCAGCAATGCCTAACTGTTTAAGAAACCACTGCAACTCATCAGCATCTATTTGCCCACCCCGTCCAGCTACTGTAGCAAAGTAATCATACAGTGCATCCTGAATTTGTCCAGGAAATGAAGGCCTCTTTGAGCCCTTCCCTGACAGCCTGGTGCGGGGTTTCCTTCCCACTCAGGTAGTGCTGAGGGAAGGACCAGGCCTGCTGGTTCCTCCCTAGGGGTTGAGGGGATGATGAGCGACAGACGACTCAGAAACCTCTGCTGGCCACTAGAGAAAAACCATACTGAGTCGGGGATCTTTTCCATGCAGAAACAACTCTCAGAAACAACTTGCTTTATTACTCTGAGCAGTTGCCTATATCATGTTGGGGATGAAGGCGGGGATTTTAGGATAGGGGCAGAGGTAAGGACCAAGAGTAAACTTTAACTATTGAAATGGTAATTACAATTACCACGAGGAAGTAGCAGGCCAGAAGCCATTAGGCATCCTGCTGAGTCATAGCTGGCCAGAGACAGGTCGCCAAACTTTAGCTAGGCTCAGGAAGTTCCACTAGGCCTCATGCCTGGGCCTTTCAGGGCCCAACAGCCTGGTAGTACCCGCTGCCCCATCAGGGTGCCCAGAGTAGCCATGCTGCAGACTGTGTGCCTGACCCACGCCCAGCACCACTGACTGCCTTGGGGGAGGTTTTTGAATACCTTTTCAATCTTGATGGGTGTGATAGGCTTGTTTAGGAGGTTAATCTGCTTGTAATTTAGTTTTGGTAGTGGGTATGTATCTAGGAATTCATCCATTTCTTCCAGATAATCCGATTTTGTGGAGTAGAGATTTTTGAAGTAGGTCCTGAAGATTCTTCCAATTTAATTTGGCTGTTGTGATCTCAACTTTTTCATTTATAATTTTGTTAATTTGAAATATCTCTTTTAAAATTTTTTTTTGCATGATAAAATTGGCCAAGGGTTTATCAATCATGTTTATTTTTTTTAAAAGAACCAGCTCTTTGTTTTAACAATTTTCTTAATTATTTGCTTAGTTTCCAGTTCATTAATATCTGCTCTGGTCTTGATAATTTCTTTCCATCTATTCTTTGGGTTAGATTCTTCTTGTTTTTCCAATACCTCTAGGTGGATGGTTATATTATTTATTTGAGATCTGTCTTTGTAATGAAGACATTTAGTGCTGTGAATTTTCCCCTAAGGACTGCCTTCATTGTGTCCCATAAGTTTTGGTAAGTTGTGTTCTAATTGTCATCTAATTCTAGAAATTTCACAATTTCCTTTTTGGTTTCTTCCACTACCCATCTGTTATTTGAAAGTGAGTTGTTCAGTCTCCAGGAGCTGATGGAATACCTGGAGCATGTCTTATTGCTAATTTCTATCTTTACATCATTGGGATCTGATATGCAACGTCAGTTTGCCTGAATATACGGACACAGGCTTTATGGCCTAATATATTATCTATTTTGGAGAATATTCCATGGGCTGCTGAGAAGAAAGTATATTCTGTAGATTTGGGGTGGAATATTCTATAGATGTCCATCAGGTCTAGTTGATATATGGTGTTGTTGCACTCTTGCTTCTCTTTTAATTTTCCCTTTGGATGATCTGTTTGTCAATGATAGTGGATTACTGAAGTCCCCAATTATAATGGTGTTGGTGTTTATTTCTGTTTTGTTGTCAAGTAGGTTTTATTTTATAAAACTGTAGTGCACCTGTGTTTGGTGCATATAGATTTATGATTGTGATGTCCTTTTATTGGATCATTCCCTTGATGAGTAATAAGGGTTCTTCTTTGTTCATTTTGATTGTTTTTGGTTTGAAGTCTATGTTATCAGATATTAATATAGCAACACCTGCTTTATTTAAAGAAAAATATCATTTAAAATAATATATAACAACCAAAGAGCAACCACATGTCCATATCAAACAAATGATTTTAAATTTATGAAAGATATCATCATTTGTTAAGATAGGGTCTTTGGTGATTTGATTCAGGTGTCCTCCATAAACTTAGGTGTTCTGAAAGCTAGGTTACCAGCTGATGGATGTTTGGGATTTAATGTCTGCTTGAGGCCATGTATTATTGGGGTCAAGCTTATGTGTATTATAGCCAGTGTGCTCTTGCCAGTGTTTGGTGCACTTTCCTGTTCCTGTTGTCCGTTTGATGTTGTCCAGGGGGTGATGTCCACCCTGTGTTCATGTAATCATTTTTCCTGCCATCATGGAGCTTCCCCTTGAGTTTGTAAGCCAAAATAAAACTTTTTCACTACACATTTCTCTTGGTTGGGTGATTTCTTCCAGCAGTGCAAACCTGACTGCAACACTGATGTTGATACTGAGAATGGTGTTACTGCTAGCCACCTGACTGGGTGGCTTTGGTCTTTTGGAGCTGATTTTCAAGAGGAATGTGGAAGGATTTGATTGATTGTGAGGATTAGGTTGTGAGGGTGAAAAAGAGTTTTGTCTGGACCAAGCTAGAAGCAGTTTGCATGAGAGGCTTGGTGTTATAGCCATGTCCTGAGAAGTTGTGCAGGGCTGCATTGCATAGAAATGGACTGGTATGAGAAGAGGGATATGACAAAGAAAAAAAAAAATTGAAATCTATGGGTGAAACTCCTTCCCATTTGGCTGTAATTGAGAGATTACAATCATTAAGATTGGGCTAGATGACTTGCATTGGGACAATGGAAAGAATGTAGACTCTTTTGAAGGGGCCAAAATGCTCAGGGAGTGTCCTGTTCTTCAGAGTCTGCTTTATTCCCCCCTGGATTAACAAACTGGCATCCCATCTGGTATTGTTGAGTATAAGAAGTGCAGGAAAGAGAGGGTCATTGAATTTGCAACATGGTCTTGTGCTTTGGATATGACCATGGGTAATGTGAAGCAGGTTTGCTGAATGTCTGCATGGAGACCAGATGGAGCCATGAGGATGGACTATGAGTTGCAGTGGAGATACAGTGGAGATGCCCAGACCATGAGATGGCTGCTACAGAGAGCTGTCTGCCTCGAATGAAGTTTTCCAGGACTGTGAGTAGCCTAGCTAGAGGGGTGGAATTGGTACTCCAGAGAGTTTTTGCAAGTTAGAGTTACTGGACTTGGAGGTTTGCCACTGACTGAAGCTGTTGAACCTGGAGCTACAGAGTTTGATGTTTTCCCTGCTAAAATCTTGTATTGGTTGAATATTTCTTTGCTATGCCCAATACCATCTTTTTCAGTGTGAATGTTTGTTCTGTACCATTATAGATTTTTTTTTGGGGGGGGTAAGTTTTGTGTGTGTGTGTGGGGGGGTATAATTTGTATTATGGAGATGTTTGGACACCATTAGGATTTATAAAATCTGTGGGGTTTTTTAAGTTGGACTGAATACATTGCATTTTACATGTATGGCTATCAGGTTATGGGGGCCAGGGGAAGAATGTGGTGGTTTAATTCAGGTGGCCTCCATAAATTTAGGTGTTCTGAATGCTAGGTTCCCAGCTGATGGAATTTGAGAATGAACTTGTCCTGGAGGCAATGTATTGTTGGGGGCTGGCTTATGGATATTATAGCCAATGTCACCTTACAGTGTTTGGTACACTCTCCTGTTTCTGTTGTCTAACTCATGTTGGCCAGGAAGTAATGTCCACCCTCTGCTCATACCATCATTTTCCCCTGCCATCATGGAGCATCCCCTCAAGTATGTAATCTAAAATACAACATGTTTCACACAAGCTGCTCTTGGTCAGGTGACTTCTTCCAGCAATGCAAACCTGACTGCAACAGGATCTCACTATTTAGTGCAGGATGCATTAGAACTTATTCTGTAACCCTGGCTGATCTCAAACACATGTCCAATCACTTGGCTCTGGCTTTGCCTCTTGAGTGCTGCAATTACAGTTGTAAGCATCCACACCTAACTAATTTCTTATATGCTAAAAGTTTTATTTCTATTTAGAAATCTAATAATCAAAAGCATAATGACCTCACTAATGTGCTTTCTACAAGAATATGAAGAAAATAATGAATGCGTTGATTTTTCATCATCTACATATATAACTTACTCTTATTAGTTATTAGCTCATTCAAAGATGAACACTAATCTTATTTATATTAGCATGGGTTTGTTTTTACTATGTTTTAATTTCATTGAAACAGAACTATACAGTGTATACTCTTTCCTGCATGATTTCTTTCTCTCAGAACTATCTGTATCTTGCATTTATAATATTGCATGTTTTAGTAACATCTTCTTTTTTATTTAACACTCACCAATATAGAAATATGTCTAATTTGTTCATTCTACTGTGGACTTTGGGTATCTTCATCAAATATTTAAATGACATTTATTATTTTATTAGTAATTTTGTGAACATAAATATTAATTTTTAGTGCAATTCACTTCATTAATATTTTCATTGTTAGCATCTTATGTCATATTAGCATAATATATCTTTTAAATTTTAACATATAATACTTTCAACCATGTATGATTGTCCATGTCTACAATTCCAGCATTAGGAAGTGCAAGATCTAAGATGAAAGCTGGAATAAAGTAAAATTCCCTTGGTTTTAATTTATATTTCTATGGCAACAGGTGATTTTGAATTTTGTAAATACAACTCTGAATTTCCCAGTCTACCTCATTGGAAAATAGCTACCTATAAACTACCTTCATCAATATCCTCTCCATGTTGTTGCCTTGTATTTCTTCTTATGAAGATGAGATACAGACACTTGAATGATTGTTGTGTCTTTTACCCTTTTGATAAGAAACATCCCCCTAGAGCTTCATATATTAAAGGCTTTGGTATTCTCAGACGAGAGGCTTTTTATCTTTTAAGTGTATCTTTTAAGTGTATGCTCATGGGTAATTTGATTTGAAGCAAATTTTTATTAGATTTCCTAGGTTTGAATATTTTCAGCATAATCCTGCATCCTATGATTTATATAGATAGCCATTTTGCTCTATAAATAAAATACTTGATTTTGAAAACTTGAAATAGCATATAACTTGTCTCTTCCTTGAATACTAGAAATGTATTTCTTATGAAGCATATGTATCTCATGCAATCTATGTTAAATGTCTTGCTTAAATGCTTGATGGTATATGCTCTTATCTTGGTAATGTGCTTATCTGAGTTTGTTAATAATTGCCAATGGTCTTTGTGGCAATTCTCTTAATTACCATTCATGTGGGCAATGTAACAAAAGTAGACATGCCAGAATTAGAGGCTTAGAAAACACATTGGGCTTGCTGCTTAGAAACCCTTAAGATAGAAGTATGGATTACAATATGAAATAAGTGGAAGGTGCTTAGAAAGAGCAGCCATGTCTTCAATTTCAGACTGGCTTCAGGCCCATCTGTGAAGCCAGCTTAACTCATGAGAAATTACAAATGATTTGTTTAACATGACTGTATCTTCTAATTGGTAATTGTTTATAAAATAACAGAAAACCACATAGAAAAGACTAATAACGTGCAAATAAAAACCTAAACCATGTGCTATTGATACTGGCATCAGGTTGTAGCAGAGGGTAGTGGGTAAGCCCTTATTTAAAATTAAAATAGCAATGAAGACTTTGTTATTGATGTTAGGGGAGAGGGTAAGTCATCTGTGAATTGTAAAAGTTGGTAAGACAGCTGTCCTTAGTAACATAGGACACAGAAAAAGCATGAAGCGAATGCAGGGGATATAGCTAAAAAGAGATCTTTGCACAATTTTCAAACCATTAGTTGGTTTCTTTCATAGCTTTATGAAGAATTGTAAAAGAGACATGAGCCAAAGAATAAAATAGCCAGTTTATATAGAGAATTTAACAAGTTAAAATATAAAATTATGTTGTTTCTCTTATTCCTTCACAAGGCAAAAAACACTCAATGTAAAATGCAAAAATAACACTAGTGGTTTAACTGTAAGTTTTTTGTTACAATTTATAATAATATTTAAGACACCACTTAACACTCTTATTTAAACATAGGCTTTAAAGAATTTCACAGGCTTTATTCCATAGTTTTCTTGTTTGCATCCCAAAGTAGAGAGAGGATAATATTAAAAAAAAATAAGAATGTAGATTTTTCAGTAAAGATGAACCCTATGTACATTCATAGGTAAGCCACAAACTTATCTAGGGATTATATCACCATGGATTAAAGCACAGGGAGTCCAAAAGAAGAGGCTTTGGATCTCAGTGAAGGCAGCCTCTTGATATACAGAGGGAGTTATCTGTCATTTCACCTCACACTTCTATGCTGTTAGTAGCTTTACCTACTTTGAAACAATATGGAAATTAAGCCATGTAAATGATAACCTGGACACCCTAAGTCTCATAGACAAGGTCTCATATGAGCATGAAATATCCAGAGAGATGAATTGATTAGTGGACACTCCTGGGAAGTAGAATCAGAATGTTGATTTTCCCTTATCCTCTATGTCCCTTGCTTTTTGGGTGCATGTGTGAGCACAACTCTTTCATCAATTACTTCCCTCCTAGTCCTCTTGTTGATTGCATCAAAATAATTGCTCTGAGGAGCGTTGGTCCATGTACATCTAGTTTAGATGAGATCCTCAACTTCAAAACTAAGTCTGATTTAGAAATGGGGTGAAGCATTGGATAGTTTTGAGAAGGGATAAGTATACATTTCATTTAAAATATAAGGGAAGAAAAATGGTTGAACCTGGAACATATCATTCTTAGTGAACTTACCCAATCACAGAAAGATAATTGCTGCATAATCTCACTCATCTATAGCACCTAATCCAAATTCTGTCTCTGTATCTCTCTCTTTCTCTCTTCTAACTCTTTTATATTAGTTATCTTTTTCTTCCTTCTCTTAGTGGACACTGACCTGTAACTCCCAGTACCAGTACGTGGCTATCATCCACAATGAGCTTTTGATCAGAGAGACCTATAATGTTTCCTAAAATGACAGATTTCTGTCAGAGTACTTGATGAGCCACCAAAGGTTAGTTGTAAGACTCTACTGTTGTAGACACCATATGTGGTTGACATGTAACATGGCTGGAAGCTGGAAGGGAGTCAGTCCCCATACAGTCAGTGCATATAGTTCCAGAAGGTGCTACATGGGCGACTGGGGGAATATGACCAATATCTGTCCAAGCACTTCATGGTCTAACCTACTTAACAGCAAATAACCTGTTGTGATGCTCAAACAAGTGCAATAGTGGTGCACAGCCATGGTGGAAAACCAACTGCTCTTGACTTGGCTAACTCATCCCCTCAGTGGAACAGGATCCAGAGCTGGAGCTGGGAAACAAGTCAGAACCATATCCAAACATGAGTCTGCTCTCTATTATCAAGCTACCACCAATTGTGGGCTACAAGAAACCTATTAAATTCTCTATAAAAAAATAAGGGTTATCCCATTTGTCTAGTGCTAACTTTACTCTCTGTTGGAGAATCTGCTTCTTTTTTGCAGACAGATGCAGATCCTAAGGCCAGGATCACCCTACCATACTTCAAAGGGGTCCCAGCTGAAACTAAGAACAACTGGTGAAACTAGCAAAGGTGCTGTTTTCCTGATGAACCAGATACCATCACAATGGTGAAGGAGATCGACACAGAGAACAATCAACTCATACCAAATCAGATATCCAGAGACACAGAGGCTCCCAACACCACATCACTGAAACAGACCCAAAATGAACCCAACATGGCTCAGGGAAATTTTGTAGAAGAGGGGGTGGAAAGAATGTCAGAGTCACACATTGGGTCATGATATACAGAGACATTTCTCCTACCCATAACTGTGGGCTAACTCCACAATGCATGACCCATATACCTCAACAAGGTGGGGCCAGGGGGAGAGGTAGGACATCGAGGAGGCTAACAGTGGTACCAACTTGACTAAAAAATAAAATGTAAAGGATAGTGGTCAATGGATAAACTATACGTAGATAAAAATAGCCAGGGGTACATTTTCATTTCTCTCTTAAAAAGGTAGCCTCCAGGTTGACTTCTTGCATTAACACTGTACTTGGTCCTATGGCATATTGATCAAAGAGATGCAACAAAATATAGCAAGAGGAAAAACATGACAAGTCCTTGTAGATCTGAGTAGCCTTATAAAGAAGCTTGGCTTGGTGCACTAAAGGATGGCAGGCCACAGATTTTAGCCTGTTGCTCACCCTCCTATGGGCCCCAGATATGTCAATGACACTGCAGAACACCCTCTAAGACAATCCCAGCTTCTGAGTGACCATGCTCATCAAGGTGATGAAGTGACATCAGTCTGTAGAATCTAGCTCCAAGTCATTGCATGAACAAACTTTAGTGAGTAATAAATAGTTGTCTTAAGGTACTTCCTTTGGAAATGTTTTGTTGTGGAGCAAAAATATCAGTAAAAGTTGTTTGTTTATATTTTATAAAACATCTTAGATTTATAACTGATTTTCAAGTTTGGTAAAATGGGGTTACTATTTCTTTTTGTCCTTTTTTTTCCAGGTGTAATTATTCCCTTCCCCTTTCCTAAAATTGCGTGCTTTGCTTCTATGTTCTCTCTCTTAAAAAGAAAATTATTTGAGAGAGAAAATAAAAGAGGCTGATAGAGAATGGGTGTGCTAGGGCATTTCGCCACTGCAGACAACTCCAGACGCATATCCTACCTGATGCATATGGCTTTACATGGCTACTGGGGAATTGGATCTGGGTCATCAGGTCTTGAGACCTTAATTGCTGAGTCATCTCTCTAACACTTACCTCTCTCTCTCTCTCTTTAACGTTATTGAATTTCTGAAGCTCTGTGTCATATTATTTTGAGGTTAGCTTTGTTTTTGAATATATTTTAATTTGAATTTAGTATTTCAATTTTTATTTAGTTTGTTTTAATTTTATTATTTTTTACAAAAAATCATTTTCCTAAAGTGTAATGATATACACAAAAGCCACATGCATAGTGTTTGTAATTTGGTAGGTGTGAACCTCTCAAGCCATCTTCACACATAGCTCTATTTTTATGTCTTTGTACAAGATTTTTTTTCACTTAAAAATTGTTTATTTTTTATTTATTTATTTGGGAGCGACAGACAGACAGAGAGAAAGAGGCAGATAGAGGGAGAGAGAGAAAGAGAATGGGCGCAACAAAATCCAGACACAGATGCACCCCTTGTGCATCTGGCTAACATTGGTCCTGGGGAACTTGAGCCTTGAACCAGGGTCCTTAGGCTTCACAGGTAAGTGCTTAATGGCTAAGCCACCTCTCCAGCCCATTTTTTAACTAATTTTTGAACATATTCAAAACAATTGGTTATATTTCCATCCAATTATATTCTTATGTTCCCTCTCCCTGCCCCCATACCACTGAGGACCCTCCTAATAAACGTAGTTACAGAGAAACATGCTGACTCCAGATAAAGTACCAAGGAGGGCTGTTATGTTATGGAGACTGTCTTGGAAATGGCAGGTGTCTTCGAATTTCCACTGAGCTGCCTGCCATCTGAGATGAAAGTGGTAACGTGATTCCTTACCAGTGTTTCATGATGCTCATGCTGTCAGGCATGGACTCTGAAGGGACATTCCTACCACTGAGCTCCAGGACAGCTTCATTTTTGCTATGAGGCTCAGTGCATCTTGTCTGAGCAGCACAGTGTCCACAGGAACATTGATGTGATAGTCAATACAGCCTTCACTTTTGATCACTAGGGCATCCAACTTCATGGTTTTTCACCTTCTGTCCCATAGCAACTCCTCTCAGGGAATTTTTCAATACAGAGACTCTGGGAAGGGGATAGGCAAAGCATTCTGACCTCTTGTAGTCACCATTTTACTGTAAAGTTCATTATGTACTGTCCTCAGATGTGGCATAACTTTTTTGAATCACTGCAGTCAATTCCCAGATCTGCCAACCCCTCTCTCCCAGAATATTCTGTGTCCTGGTGGCTAAGATAATGACATTAACCAGAGTAGGCATCTTCAAACAGCTCTGGAGTGAGTAACTTTTTCATTTCAGTTTTGAAGAGGCCATCAGCAACAAACTTCTTCTAGGAAGTTTGCACCACTTTTGTGTTACTGTATGCCACCAAGAGAAAAAGGTCCACAAACACTTGTATTAAATGTATGTATTATAGTAAAATGTTTAGCGCTTGAGGGATGGCTTAGCAGTTAAAGTGCTTACCGGCAAAATCAAAGGACCCAGTTTCAATTCCCAGAACCCATGTAAACCGGATGCACAAGGTGGCACATACATCTGGAGTTCATTTGCAGTAGCTGGAGGCCCTGGCATGCTCGTTCTTTTTCCCTCTCTATCTATTTACCTATCTCTTTCTCTCAAATAAATAAATAAAAGTAAAATATCTTAAATTTAAAGACCCATACATACCTCTCTATTCACCATTTTGATTTCTATTATGTGTTATTGTGATATTATTTTCCATCACTGTGACCAACAGCTGACAGAAATAGCTGCTTAAGGGAAGAAAGGTTTATCGTGACTCATGGTTTCAGATGGCTCATTTTCTAGTTTTTTGGCTCTATGCACTTGGATAAGAACAGTATGGCAGTAGGAACATGAAGGATGGGGTTAGCTCATGTAGAGAGAAAACAAAGAGAGAAAGCAGGACAGTGGGATGATCAAGGATAATTTTCTGACACACACCTGGGAACTAATTCCTCTAGCCAGATGATATCTGCTAAAATCTCTACCGTCGCCCAAAATATTTCCACCAGCTGGAGACTCACCACCCAAAACAGTAGCCTATAGTTGATATTTTAGACCCAAACTATAAGCTTATTTTATTTCATAGTAATATCATTATTAAGTTTTCTTTATGTAATTGCTCAGCAAGGTATTTTTAACATGGGAAGTAGATCTTTTGTTAGGACATTTCTACTTTCTCATCTAATACCACATATAAAACCACTTACTTATTTCTAATGTTCTAACAACATTAAAGCATTGATTTTATGACTTCTAAATCGAGGCATGGAAATTATCAACAATAGTTGTCCAGAATTCCATGCTTTACTCAGCTGAAAATGTATGTGAGATTAATGAATCTAAAATAAATATTTTAATTATTCATCCATGAAATAAAAGTAAGCTCATAATGTAGCTATATTAGATATGTGAGTTCAAGGTGAATATTCTACTTTTAAATTCATATATATATTGTCTCCTTTTTACATAAGTCATGAAGAACTGCAAAATTTTGTTTCAGTCTGTGAGCCTCTAAGGCATCACTGTCTTGTAGGAAATGTTCATTCAAACCAAGGGTACTAAATGTAGCTATGGAATGTGGGATGAGCTGGGAAGGAGCCACTGTATGCAAAAAAGAAGAATGGCTAGTCAGGTTGTTACAAATAAAAGTTCAGCAAAGAATCTTTTTTTTTTCCACCATAATAAACATACGCTTCATCTTTTAGTCATAAAGTAATGTAATATACATTTTTGACAATTAGCCATAATATAGGAGTTACAAAATACAGGGTAAAGGCAAACTGCTTTAATTGTACTCAGCTTCACGGAATAACCCATTCCATGATCATGGGCAAGTTGTCTAGCTTGTTTGTTTTTCAACATCTATGTTAACAAAGTGATAATGACAACAAAAATGGAAGATCTTTGAGGAGCATTAAATATTTTAAAATAGTGACTAGAAAATAGGCTAACATAAGTGATCATTAGTATTCTCAAATGAGGCATTAAAACATTAGAATCCAGGAGAGAAATAGAATATGAAATATTTTTAAATTCAGATGTACTCTAGGCATCTTTTCTTACTATGCTTTTATTTTTATCACAAGAGCTCTTATTTGGAATGGTCTCTAAGAAGATCTAAACAGGCATATTTACATTAAAGTCAAAATAATGTATGCTTTCAAAGATATGGAGGCATTCAGTAGAACAATAATTGCATTAGATAATCATAAAGCATTTTCTTTTAGTGAGCTGGTTGTCATTATAGGATTTCTCTTTATTTCCGTAACAGTATTTAAAAACTTAAGAGGAGTTAGTTAATTAGAAATGATCTATAATACACTGATGTTCATGTGGCTCACCTGAGACGTCTGTAGTGTGACTCAGATGATTTCATTTCAAGTATTATATTTTACAAATGTCTAGGTCAATAGATTATTATTTCTCTCACACAAATTCTCTGAGATTTTTCTCAGCTGCGTTGGTCCCTTCTGTCCAGTTGTTTGATTAGATAGCATATGACTGTGTAACTAGAGCACTTGCTTAATTAGTACATTGTGCTGAGTCAAGGCTGAATTCCCATGCTGGGGCTCTTTGCTCTGCTCTGATTCACATCTGTGGACTGCAATCTGCCCCACTCAGATCTGACAAATAGCATATGACTGGTTAGGGGAAGGGCCTGGTACAGCTGTGTAAGTGTATTAGTGTAGATATGTCACCATAACTGAGGAGGAAAGAATATCCCTGCCTTGCTGCTGGCATATTAATAATATTATATCTACTTATGGAAGGCAGCGTAATTTGATAGTCCAACAAAGGAAGTTTTTTCTCTAGAATAATAAATGGTTGCCTCTATTTGAAATAGGTTGCTTATAGGAAGACTAATAGTTTTTTCTTCAGTATTTCAAAAAGAGGAGGGAAAATATTAGTGTAAGCAATCTTCACTTGTGGAAGCATGGAGAAATGAGAAGACTTGTACTAAATAAAGACATCCATTTGCTTAGTACAGTGATCATGCATGGATTCTCAGGTCTTGTGGAGTCTATTACACTAGTTGTAGAAAAAACGTCTAACTGGACGTCTCTTTTTGCTGTTAACAAGTAGGTAATACCCTAAAGGAGAAAGAATTTATTTTGATTTAGGGTTTAAAAAGGATTCTTTCTATTATTGTGGTGAAAGGATGGTAGCAGAAGCTGAGGTGTCTTGTCACACTAGAGAAAGGACTAGCAGTGGGGCTGGGTTATTAAATTCCCCAGTCACTATCTTTCTCGTGCAAACTCTACTTCCCAAGGGTTATAGAACCTTTCATAAGAACAATGGGAGCTGGGAGCCAAATTTTTAGGTGCACACACCTATGAGAAATATTCATATTTAAATCACAACACATTCAACACCAAATAGGATAAATGTCACTATTAAAGGAAATAGATATGGTAGATATCTGTTAGCTATATTGGAAATATGGAGAGTACAAAAACCCTATGTATTTTTAAAACTTTTGTTTTAAATATGGAAACTAAAGCCTTATGTCAAGCAAACATTTCACAGAAAATTATACTCCACTAGTATATATTCTTTTTATAAAGTAGTTATGTCATAAAATCTATTCGAATTCAATTTTTCCACTCACACTTAGAAATGATTTAATATAATACTTTTGAGAATTCATAACTCACCTGAAAGATAGCTTCTCATTGTATATTACTGTTAAGCAGACACCATCATGTGAATGTGATATAAGTGGGTGGTAATTGTACCATTGCTTGGAACTACCATTTCATGTTAAATTTGTTTTAGATATGACACCATTTAGAAAGTCTTATTTTAAGCTTAGCTATTCAGAGACATTATCAGAAATATTTTCAGTGCTGCAAGAATAGTAAAGAAAAAAATCCCAGTGGATAGCTTCATTAAGCATATTATCAGATAGCTTGGTCTTCAATTTACTTCAAATAAGCTAGATTCAATATAGGGTTAGAATATTCCTCTAAATTCACCCCTGCTATGCTCAGGTTTTTGAATGCAGTATGAAGTCAAAGCATTTCCAAAACCATGATGTACCTCCATGGAATAATTCAGTTAACTGTTTTCACTAAACAGTGCTATAATGCATGAAGAAATCAGCTGGGCAACTTTTAACTAGGTCATATTTGGTCATTCCAATAACTGTCTAAGACCTAGTTTCTATGAAGTGGTTTGTGTGAGTTGTATGAAATCTAGAGATATATTTCTAAGTCCAGAGGTCTGATATGCAGTCAGTTATGTATACATTATGTATATTGGCTAAATGATAGTATTATTATTTTTTCCTCTCAGTTGATTCACTTGTAAAGGAAATGTAATAATAGTGCCTGTGATAATGTACGATTGCTCTCTCCAGCAGACACATTTACACAAAAATACTTTGCTTGGAAGTACATCTAATCTGCACTAAACCACAAAATATTGTTATATTTAGTTCATTATGATTTGAAGGCCTCTACAATGTAAATCAAACTCTTAAAAAAACAAAAATTCTATGTTAGTAATACTTTCAAATAGAATTTTTATAGAATATGTCACTATGACTGACACACAATCATAGTTCAACAATATTTAAGAATTAAATATGGTCTTTTACGATGGTGTTAAATCTGTAGATTTGGATTTATCCAATTTCATTATGATTTAAACTAATATTAGTAACTTATATCATTTATTGAAAGCTAAGTCCAAGCCAGGTAGTGCTTCATGTTCACTACCATTTTGCTTTATGCTTCTATCAACTCCAACTACCTCATTAACATACAAGATAGACTATATTGTGTATTGTTTTAAAGAGTAAATATAAATTAATTAGAGTTAAGTATATATGTGCATATGTATGTAATTTATTTACATAGTCAAAATAAAATGTTATATTATTTTACTTAGAAATAATTATGGTTCTACATATGAAAATAGTGTCAATAACCAAGCAAGAAATAATAAATTCTACAGTTGATAGCATGGATAATATTTAGTAAAAGAAGTTTTATAGAAATGGTTATTTAAGAATTTAAGTAAGGGTTATCTCATTTACCCTGGTGCTAACTCACTCTCTGTTGGAGAATCTGCTTTTCTTTTTCAGATAGTTGTAGATCCTAAGGAGAGAGCCACCCCATTATACCTCAAAAGGGCCCTGGCTGAAACTAAGGAAAATTGGCGAAACAAGCAAGGGTGCTGTTTTCCTGATGAATGGGATACCAGCACAAGAGGGAAGGAGACCAACACAGAGAAAAAATCAACTCCTACCAAATAAGAGAGCCAGAGCCTCAGAGGCCCCCAACACCTCATCACTGAAGCAGACCAAAAATGAACCCAACATGGCTCAGGGAAATTTTGTGGAAGAGAGGGGTGGAAAGAATGTCAGAGCCACATGTTGGGTCATGATATGCAGAGACATTATCTTACCCACAACTGTGGGCTAACTCCACAATGCACGACCCATATACCTCAACAAGGAGGGGCCAATGGGGAGGGGGTAGGCCACAGATGAGCCTAATAATGGTACCATACTGCCTGTATTTGCTGAATACAAAACTAATAAAATAAAATAAAAATAAAAAAAATGAATTCCAGGGAGGAAGAGAACTTTTTTTTTTTTTCTAACTTAAGTAAGCAGGATTGCATTTGCTGATTGTGGACTGAGAGATACTAATCAACATAAGTCAGAGCAAGGATGGAGATAACTTGCCACTTCTCCTTATGCAATGATAACATTGGAAAAAGTTAAAGAGTTTTGGACACTTGGAAAAGAAAATTAAAAATAAAGATTCCAACAAAAAATAAAATACAAGCAATAATTCAGAATTTGAGTAGAATAGGAAGAAAATAAGTAATGGCTAATTGTCTGCAGTTGCTTGATTGGTACTGGCTATACAGGTAGAAGTGAAATTATGCCAAAAATATCAGTAGTAGGAGGGGTAGACATGTGTATCAAGAAAACAGGTGTGTAAAAATATTCTAAATTATCTATCAGTTTTGGTAAACTAGAGGTAGAGAAAATAGAGGATTGGGTGGCGAGGTGGTGGATTTTGGTGGTATATTTAGTTAGGATATTGTTTTAAAATAACAATAGAGGAATATTTGTCTGAGCACAGGAATATATACAGGCATTAACATTAATAGAATGTGGGAGTATAATAAATCTTACAAATTAAATTAAAGAAAAGATGGAAGAAATAATACCTTGGGTTAGCTAGAATAAATAATGTAATGATGAGAGTCAATTTACCAATTAATGAGCTTGCATTTCATGGAAGAAATAAAATGTTTATTTCAGTACATAAAATATGAATTCTTGGCAATCATGATTAATTTCTAAATAAATAGAATGGCATTTAGGTGGAGAACTCACTACCAAAAATGGAGACATTATCATATACATGCATATACTGTTTATGAAACATTTACATTTCCTATAAATAGCATAATTACAATTAGACTTTCAGTAGGAATTATTATAAAATGGGACACAATAATGAGGTAGGTTAAAAAATACATGCATAAAACAATACTAAAGACAATTACATCTACACACACAAAAACATTCACATATGCAGAAGACATTCTTGGATGCATGTTTTACTTGTGGAAAGAAACATCCCACCTCCAATATCAGTTAATGCTCTACTATTATGTTAGTTAATATAATACTAGAGAGCTGTAAAATAAACTATATCATATGTAAAAAAAATAAGACTTAATCTGTTGTTCAGTTCAGTAGATAATGCTGTTTTTAAGCCTTGAATATTTTATTTTAATTTTCATTAATTTTTAATTTAGCCTTCAAAGTAAGGGATTTCATTACATATTTATGCTTATGTATCATTGCACTTTACTCATATTCCCCCTAGCCCACTATTGTTACCATTGTTATTGTTATTGTCTCTTTCACTGGTCTTCTTCCTTACACTAAAATACTTCTCTTCCTTTCTTCTTTGATCATGACATATTTAAGTGAAAAAACCATGTTTGCATATGCAAATCAATATTACACATGATAGAAATCTTGCAAAATTCTGTCTTTTTACATTCCATTTTTCCATTTTAGACATCTTCCCTCCACATCAGGTCTCTTTCTGCTCTCATGTATATTGTATGTGCATGTGAGCATACTTGCCATATTTGATTAACCATAATAAAAAGATCAAATTTGACTCCATATTGGCTCTCTTAACACATGTGTTTATCAGTGAATGTCTATCAAAGGACAAATGGATAAAGAATATAGGAGATGAACTGGAGGGATTGCTTAGTGGTTAAGGCGTTTGTCTACAAAGCCAAAGGACCCAGGTGAAATTATTGATAATGATGGCTGAGAGAACAGGAAAAAAAGGAAAGCTAAGTGAAAAATGGTTAAAATAATGTCTGCACCAAATATGAAATATATGTGATAATTCCATGTATGTGATAACACATCTATCTATCAGTCCCCTTCCTACAGACCTGTATCTCTTTGAAATAAAATAGTTACTAGCTCATAAAAGACATTTCAAATCCTTATGAGGAATGTCTTGTGCACATCAAAATGCTGTAATAACATTGTCCTTGTAAGCTGCAGATGCAAATAAAGGGGGAAAAATCTACGTCATTAATGCAAGGTCTTATGCTTGAATCTACTAGAAAATATCCACCAAGCTATAGTGAGATGTGTAAAGCTTCATTTTTCTGTACTTCATTGCTTTTAAAATAAAGTCCCTTGAGATGTTAGCTCTAGTTTACTCATAAATAGCTGATGATCTGAGGGAAAAATATGTGAACATCTAGGTTACATTGTAATATTACAAAGGTAAATTTTTATGAAAATTAATGAATAAGGTTTAAGAGATGACTCAATAGTTAAATGAATTTCCTGTACAAGCATGAGTGTCTGGAGGAGCCTGAAACTACCAGGGTTCAAATCTCCAGATCCCATGCAAATATATTGGCCTGCACAGGCACACCTCTATCCCAGTCTCCCAGAAGGGAGCAGAGACCACAAAATCTCCTGGGCTCACAAAATACAGCAAGTTATGATAGGCTGTAGTAAGAAACTCTGGCTCAAATAAGAACAGGTGGAAGAGCTACGGAGAACACCTGAACTTTTTCTTTGGGCACTTCAGGTGGGAACCCCTTCCCACCTCCTTCCCACCTCCCACCACAGCTGCATTCATGGAGCACTTTCACAAGGGCACATACACATGCATATACCACATTACAACACCCACACACAAAATTATTGAATTACAATCTTAACTATTACTAGTATAGATGAAAACTATGTCTAAAGGTATCATACCAGAAATGCTTGTGCTTTTGTATGTTCTAACTATTTTACTAAGAAGTCTATAATGTCCTTGCACATACATAAAGTAATAAATATAAACACTTTCAAAGAACTAACCAATATTAACTACTACAGTGCACAAATTCCACTAACCTCCTCTTTTCCCCTACCTTTTACTGGAATGAAGCAGAAGAGTTTGAAGAAGAATAGTAGGAAAACCAAATTGAAAGAAAACAAACAATCAAACGAAAAATTAGTGAAAATCTAGGCAAAAAAAAAAAAAATGGCACTCTCCAACATCTTTTATTAAAAAGATAATCACAGAACCATCAGCTCCTTTCTTGTCTTTTTCTGTTGTCATTCACCCTGTATTTTTCCTTGTCATTGTCATTTTAGTCTACTGACATGATCAGTAGCCATGTGGTAGGAGCCCAGCACTGCAGACCTTCCTTTTTCATGCCATAACAACTATGAAGGGTTTCCTTAGTTCACTCAGTTTCACTTACTTATTTTTCTATTCCCACTTGTAACACATATCTCATATGCAACACACTTTTACCTGGTTGATTGCCATGAGGAGTTTCTGCCCATCTCCAAAATAAGAATCGCATAATGGCCCTTCCCACCAACCAAATAACTTAGTCACAAAGTCATTTGAGATGTATTTTCTTAGTGTCGCAATCATGAAAATCCATGAACCTCTTTTGAGAACAGTTGGTGGAAACATGACACACATACATCCTTCCCATGTGAAAAAGACAAAAGCATCATGGTAGTAGTGTTAGGAGTACTCATGCACACACGGAAGTACCTTCTCTTTCCATTTATATTTGCTTCTTTCAACCATCTGATCTCATCATTATATGCTGGTTAGGGCTCTGAAACCCCAAACCTCTTTGCTACTGACTTTAGGCTTTGCCTAAGAAGAGATTGATATTAGGTTCTAAATCAGAATTAAGGGAGCAGAGTCTTTTTTTATGTGAAACTAGTGGCCATACCTAAGCTATATCACATCCTCTGGCCTGAATGTCTCCTAAGCAGCATTGCAGATATTAATTCCAGCAATTCCAGAAAATACAGAACAGAGCTTGACTTTCGTCTCAGACTTAATTCTGAATCTCCCATCAAAACACTCCACCCTCCACTGACAGTCCCAGGTACAGTGATGCAGCCGCATCTGTGGTCAGTAACAATGCTATGGAACATCTATAAAGGGTGTTTCTTCAGAATGCTCCCAGGAGACCCTGTTGTTACCTCTGGCTCTTTACCTGAGATGCTTAGCTATTATATCCACCTCAAACATGAGTTGTTTCTAGACTTAACTACGTGCTGTGGTTAATAGTTTCTGAATATTTCAGTCCTTTTATTATTTTTAAGCCTCTCTCTGCTTTCTCTTGTTCACCCTCCATTAAATTCTTCTTTGGAAAACATGGCACATTTTGTTATACTAACTTAGCAAAGAGAGGGGTAGTACACAATCACTATAATCACTAAATATTTAAATGTCTATCATAACTACTATAGTGTCTGGATCTAATGTCTGAACTTCTGATATAAAATTTCTAGAGGCATAGAAACTTGGCAACTTAATAGGTAGGCCTTTTGACAAGCATAGAGATTTTCCATAAGGTTAAGTCAGGCCATGTGCTATGAAAGGCCCTGGAAAAAATAACTGATATTTACATGGCTCACAGTGCAACTCAGCAAGCCTCTTACTTCTCCTCATACCAATGACTTATCTATTTCTAAATGCCATATGATGACATATACTTTAATGTTTCACAAGGTATTTTCTTCATCATTATGCTTTTATATTTAATTTTTTACCCCTTATCTTTTTCTAATATTGAGATAAATATTCACTTCCTAGAATCCTTACACCAAAGATGTTTACATTCGTTGTGTATCTGCACCATGAACAATCTATTAGTTAGATTGTTTTGCATTTAGCCTAGGTTATTTTAATCTTGGAACTTTTATACTTTATATTTGACTTTCCAATGCTGAGGTATAAAGAAAAAAATGGTCCCAGCAACCAAAAATCTGGAACAAGAATGTCTTCTATAAAATCTACTATCTGCCTTATTGTAGCATCTCACCAAAGCCCTCTTGGCCTCAATTTCCATGTACTGAAATGGAATAGTTAAAGTATGTGTTTAAGTACATAATGAACCTAGGATAGCACATGACACATTGTCAACATTGCATAAAAGGTGATCCTTGTCATCACCATTCTCAATAGCTATGCCTACTAGGATAATAACCAAGGCTATATACTCAAATGCATAACAATTTTAATTCAAAGGAAGACCTTAGGGCAACATAATTGAGGTATTTTCTCATAAGAAGCATAAATACACAGGGTTTTATGACCAGAAACTGGAAATGGAAATGAAATAACCACTTTAGGTTGATTTATAACAACTAGGTATATAATGGACTATTACCTGTAAATTTTACTTTTCAAAAATCCATGCTCCTATTTAGCACCACTGATAGAAAAATGCACATTAACTGAATGGTACATTGGTATGAATTGACATAATATTTCTTCTATTTTATTATGTCATGGCTTTGGTGTAGCTGCTGTGACACTTTGGATTTGGATTATTTCACGAACATCCAGAGGGTAGAATGTCACCTAATGAATCATTAATATTGCTGTAGCAGCATGATTTTCCATTATATCCTCTTTGTGAATGGTAACCTGAGTTGACCTTAATGAATCTGGGAACTAATAGACTCATAGCTCATCTGGCTGTGTATTTGATAATAGGGACAGAGGCTCACTGAGTATTATTTTCTTTCTGTCAGCTCTGGACAGGAACCATTTGGTCCTAACCATTAAGCTGAGTAGATGATTTTCTTTTCACTCACTCATGAGGCTCTATACAACTTTCTTCCTGAGTTGCCTCCAGGAAATGGATGATTCCTTCACAACTGAAGACTGTAGGAAGCTTTTCATGTTATTCAGTATAAAGACTTTTTTAAAACTACCTCATGGAAGGCAAAATGTAGGTTAAAAACTTCTTCATATTACTTTAGAAAAGACACTCACTGTTTTACATAACATTTATCAGGAGATGAACATTTAAAGTAAGATGTGGTTATAGCAAACCCGGCAGTGTGATTTCTGCCACAAACCTGTAAAGAAATAAGAGGCAGTGGAATAGACAGAAATGAAGCCAACTATAATGCAGTGGTATGAGGGGCTCAGCTGACTCAAAGACAACATAGGTCTACTGGGTACTCCTAAAGCCACAAGGCCTTTCATAGATGCCCCTTGTTTATGAAAAGAAACCAGGCTTGCATTTTTACTTTACTGGCTAGTGAGGGCAACATGCCCTTGGAAAGAACAGACTTGAATGAGGACACAGTGAATCAGAGTTGAGCTATTATCAGTTTATGCTTCTACAGCTGAGGAAATTAGAAAATGTGGATGGATCACCACAATATGTCCACACATATAAATCTCTAAAGATCAGCTAAGATACACCAAATATTCTGAGCTCAGCCATGTCTTCTACAATATTCTTGAATAAAGTATAAAAGTGTGTGCACATGTGCATGCTTTCCTGTGTGCATGTGGAGTAGAGAAAGTAAAATCAATCAAACCATGAGCATTTGGAGTACGACTTTCATATTTAATTATAAAGCATTTGGAGAATATAAATTTCCAAAGCTTTATTTAAATAAGCAATTAAATGTTTACTTTAGATTTGAAGATTGTCTATCAGAACTTGATAAAATAATGTTGTATTCTCAAAAGTAATAAAAATTATAAGCGGTTGCAAATTTTTATAGCCACATGGGGAAAATGTTTAAAATACTCTCTTAAATTAAAAATAATAACCCTCATAATAAAATTATAATGATTTGTTCAGCTAAAAGTTAAATGCAAATGAGAATGTGATAACTTGCACATTTAGTTTTGACAAAACATCAGCACCATTACTAATATAACTTCATTTATTACCTTCAAAATGATTTTTTTTAAATTTTTATTTATTTATTTATTTGCGAGCGACAGACACAGAGAGAAAGACAGATAGAGGGAGAGAGAGAGAATGGGCGCGCCAGGGCTTCCAGCCTCTGCAAACGACCTCCAGACGCGTGTGCCCCCTTGTGCATCTGGCTAACGTGGGACCTGGGGAACCGAGCCTCGAACCGGGGTCCTTAGGCTTCACAGGCAAGCGGTTAACCGCTAAGCCATCTCTCCAGCCCCAAAATGATTTTTTAATATTTTTATCATATTACAAAGCATTAGTAAAACAAAAATAACTATTTTATCAGCTTTTACTTCTTATTAGTGAAGGAACTGATCCACTTAGGACTACTTAGTATGGGCCATCATACAGAACCATGTTTTTTGAGTTGTTGAAGTTCATAATGAGTATATAACTTAAACTTTTTATTTACTTATTTATTTGGTTTTTTTGAGGTAGGGTCTTACTCTATCCCGGGATGACCTAGAATTCACTCTGTTGTCTCAGGGTGGCCTCAAACCCATGGTGATCATCCTACATCTACCTTCTGAGCAGTGCTGCGATTAAAGGTGCACGTCAGCACACCTGGCATAGCTTATCTTACTATACCGCTTTTTCTCATCTTAATATTATGTTAAAAGTTCATTTACAAGGTCCTTATGAAGGGTACAAAATTACTAACCCATTGTATGTAAATATTTTTATTTTATAATTATTTGCCTTTTAAATTTTAGGTCTCTTAAGTATTTTATAATTTATTTTTTCTGAAAATATTTTAACTTTTTATAGTAACATGTTTTGAAAATAATTTTTGATTTTGTTCATATGATTAGAAATATTGTTATTTCATGATTTTCTCACAAAAATTAATGTTGAAATATTTGTGAGTTATATATCCTGTCATTAATGCCAGATGTTTAAAATAAAAAGAAATAGATTATAATAAAATCAAGAAAATAAATTACCTGAAAATACTTATGAATGTCCTGAAATAGCAAAATAATGTTATTCAATTAGTATTAGATTATATAGAGATGAGGAACCACAACAAAATACATCTAGAAAGATCTCCCACTCTTATTAATCTTACAGTGACAATGTTGGATAATTTTTTGAACCGAAAGAGGTGATTAGTAAGTATAGCTTTGTGAAGTTTCAAGCAGAATTTCTCATATTTTGTAATATTTCCCTGCTTGTCTATAGGCACAAACTTTAATACCTGAAAGACGGCTCTCAAGAAATTTGAGTAGCAACAGAGAAAGGAGTAGAATGCGCATAGAAGCCAAACATTCAAGAGTGTCAACTCTTCTAACTTCTATGTTAGGTTATCAAGAATGAAAATTCCAGGAGAAAGTTGGAGGCAGGGGGAGGGAATTAACATGGGATTTTTTTTATAATCATGGAAAATGCTAATAAAAATTAAAAAAAAAAAAGAATGAAAATTCCTTTCTAGTAGGAAACAACTGGGCAGGAAAACCAGCTAGGATTCACTACTTGCAAGATTCTTATAATCAGCCAGTACATGCCAGAGTTCGGGCACAATTTCCCTTATGTTGAGAAAGCTCATTCAAGTTACCAAAGCTGGTGATGCCCAGTCCTTGTAATTATCAGTAGCAACCACCCACCAGGGCTTAGGTGAGTGTGGTGGAACATATCAATACTACCACTGGCTAGACGGAGTGAGTCCATTTAAACTATCATTTCAGACTTGTCAAGTTTAGATAACAGATTTGGTATAGGACAATAAATTATTAACTGTTTAAGGTGTAGACAAGATTTTCTTTTCATTTAATTTGGTAGAATTTTCCATTAGCCCTCTAGTGGTGAGAAATGGCTTCCCATGTGTCAATATTAAGTCAATGTTCCTTGTTAAAGCTGGCAGATAACCATTTAATCAGAGCTCTATCCCTGAGGCTTACATTATCTCCATCACTACCAGATCTCTCTCACTCTCTCAATCTCTCTCTCTCTCTCTCTGCTTTAATCTCTTATGTACAGAAGTCTCCACTTGCAGTCTTTCTGCAATCAAGGACATGTCAGACACTATAGAACTCTTTATTTTACTAATGCATTAAATGGTTGGATCACATAATTTCATAAAATAGCACAGAACTCTTTTACTACCACTCTGCTAACTTTTTCATGACAATCTCAATTATGTAGCTCCTTGGAAAGACACTACCTGTGCCAGTTTTAGCAAGGATGTGACCCTTGTCTCATCTCCAATGTCCTGGCTTTTGACTGTTATAGTGGTTGGCTTGTTTCAGGATAGGGCAGATAAAAAAAAAAAAAAAATCATGTCTTAGAATAATCTTTATTTTTAGTAATTTTAAAATATATTAATTTTAAATAAAAGACAATAAATTCCAACTATATATAATTTTAATTGTGCCACTGCATGTCTTAATTTACTAACTAGTTTCAAAATAAGTAGTTGACTGCAGAGCTAATGAAATATATGAGATAAAACTCAACTAGGTTTCTCAAACTCCACCTTGCCTTCTTGGGCAAGAACAATATCCTTCCTTCCATCCCTTAAGTTCCTTTTCTCTTAAACATCTCCCTCCTTAGAGCCCTAAACTATAATAAAATCTTTTTGAACCTTAAAAAAAAACTCAACAAGGAATATCAGACAATAAGAAGATACTTCAAATTGTTAGATAGCTCTGCATTTTATCTTCAGGTCAATCATTCTAATGGGTCAGACAGCAGAACTATCTCACAGAGCCTAGCTCACCTGTGGCCTTGCATGCACCTGGAAATTCTCTATTCTTTTTATTTATTTATTTATTTATTTATTTATTTATTTATTTATTGTTGAAAATTCTCTATTGTAAAGGATCTCCTGTAGTCTTTTCTTATTTAAACTCATTAATGTAATACAAAGATAAATAGTATTTTGATGGCCAGGTAGTACAAACTTAGTTCTAGATGTTCTGCATTAAATGGTTGGGTTACAAAATTTCATTTTGTGGCTTCTGAAATGATTGGATTTGCATTAACTGTAAAAATGTTACTCTAGGAAAAAAATCATTGAAGGTATTTAACATTGCATACTTATTTCTAGATGGCCTCTTAAATTAAAGATAATTTCCACTACTTTTCAATTCATTACTATCCTTTTAAATGTCTTACTTATTTTGTTCATTGACAGGGAGGGAGGACCTTGATATGCTTCTGGTGGACTTTTCTTTTAATCATGGTTTTTATTACTGTGAGAATACATACTAATGTGCACATGAAAGAGGAAAGAATCTGGTAATTTTTTCTTTGTTTTCTAAGAAAGGTGACCATCAGTGGGATTGTATTTTGTACACCCCCCATCTTGCAATAGATAATATTTATCACTTTAGTTGAAATTTTAATATGTAAGTGGGATTTTTATTAGGATGAGGTCTCGGAGTTCCTAACTCAAATGTCAGAGGTTGGCAGCAATATCAATAAGAAGCCATCAGCAAAGCCCTCAGTCCTAATTCTCATCCTGACATGTTACAAAAATAAGCATGATAATTTTATGACCATTTTTTCAGCCTAAAATGTAACTACATTAATCTGAAAGACAGCTGATTTTTCAAGGTCAAAAGTGCTTAGTTGCAAATTGATGAGCTATTATGCGTGTCTGTGGTTTTCTTGATGGCACTCTATTAATAATATGCGTGCAGAACTGGCCATAAAAATTCCATTTAATGGTATTAAGGCATACTGGGACATTTAATCAGGTTAAAATTCCTGTCAGTTGGCTCCAGGCACGATGTTGTCCCATCAATGATTAACAGTGTGTGGGATATAAAGATGCATGTCTATTACACAAGTTCAGATTTCACTGAAATGACCTTTTTTTTGTTTTCTGCATCTAGCAAATGATTCAACTGAAATGCATTACAGTGATATTCATTGTTTTAAATAGCTCCCACTGTCTCCTACCCTGGGCTGTTTTGATTAGAAAATAGGGAGATAATATACTTGTACAGGTGCTGACATTCTTTCAGTGTAGGAAAAATAAGCACTCAGGGATGAAATGTTTTTAAAATATGAATCATATTATAAGCTTTCTTTTGTGATTGATAAAAGCTATCTCACCATGGGTGCACTATGCTCTCAAAACCCAAGAAAGATTACATGAGAAAAAAGTGCTGGCAAGGGTTTTTCTGACAGCTGCTTACAGTGTACCTCGCAAGTTCAAGGGGATGCTATCCAATCTATGGAGTATAATGCAAGGGAAATGAGAATTAGTCTGCACGAGTTTATTCATATTGTAGAAACTGCCACATTTCTCAGGAAAAAAAAAAAAAAGAATGAACAACCCCAGCCTACAAAAATCTCTCAATTCTAGTAGTGGGCAAAGAATAAATTTATATAAGAAGAAGTTTATGAGAACACTTTTACCAAGCCAGCAAATGTGAAACTGTAGCAAAGCTGTATAAAATTATTTAGTTGCATAAAGCTAGTTGAAGTGCAGACTTGTGTTTCACCTTTGTTTATATATCTGTTTTTTAGTTTATATTTATGTACCTAATTATATATTTATTATTTAAAAAGATTTCTTGATTACATGAATTAACTAGTTCATCTACTTGAGAATATAGATTAGATAATGGTCGTTACCGTTACCCTTCCTTAAGGTCTCAACTTTTCTACAGGCCTTCATGTATTGATATTTAAATTTTACAATGTATCATATTCATTTGTAATGAGTTTTAGTTTATACAAATTGAACAGATGGGATGGGAGAGGTGGCTTAGTTGTTAAAGCATTTGCCTGCAATGCCAAAGGACCCTGGTTGGACTCCTCAGGACCCACATAAGCCAGATGCACAAGGTGGTGCACACACCTGGAGTTTGTTTGCAGTGGCTGTTGGCCCTGGCATACCCATTCGCTTTCTCTCTCTCTCTCTCTCTCTCTCTCTCTCTCTTACTCTGTCTCTCTCTCCCTCCCTCTTTCCCTCTGTTAGGGAAAATAAATAAATGAATGAATAAATGAAAATTGAACAGAAAGTACAATATCTTTCCCATACAAATTTTCCCCATCTTGTGCTGGTATGGTGCCTTTGTTACAAATGAACCAATCTTAGTAACTAATATTAATTCACACCTATAGTTTCCAGTTAGGTTCAGTCTTTGATTTGAGTATTTCCAAAGCTTTTCCAAGTGCACTGCATTTTTCATCTACGATGACTTGTCATACAAAATAATTTTTTTGATGTCTTAAAAATACCATGTTTTCCACATATCCATCCATTTCCACCACCACTCCCCAACTCCTGGCAACCACAGATAATTGTACTATAGTATTAGTTTGCCTTTCTCAGAATACCTTACAAATGCAACCATAATCTTTCAGATTTGCATCTTTGACTTAGAAATACATCCATAAAATTCTTCAATGCCCTTTCTAGTTGAAAAAAACATTTTTTGTCTAAGTAACTTCCTCTAATACAAGGTGTGTGTATGTGTGTGTGTGCATGTGCACATGCCACTGTGTGTTTATGTCTGTCCTGTTAAAGGACAAAATTACTTGTCCTCCAAATGTGGGTAATTATGTTTATGGATAGTTATGTGCATGTCTTTGTATGAAAATTAATTTTCTACTCATTTGGGAAAATGCAAGCAAAACCATTACTGGATCTTCAATGACTCTTAGAGCATGGAGAATAACATATATTTGTTGAAGAAATTTTATTGCTAACCAAAACTAGATGCAAAAAATATAGAATTTTAAGTTTAATTTATATTTTATTTAATTTGAGAGAGAGAAAGAAAGAAAGAGGCAGATAGAGAGATATAGAATGAGTGTGCCAGGAACCTCTGGTCAATGCAAACAAACTCAAGACAAATATGCCACCCTGTGCTTCTGGCTTATATGGGTTCTGGGGAATTGAGCCTGGGCCCTTGGACTTTAAATGCAAACATCTTAACGACTAAGCCATCTCATCAGCCCAGAATTTTAAATTTAAATGAGTTAATTCAGGATAAATAATTTTCAAATATAAGGAGCAATTTTTTTTTTCAAATATAGTTCCTATAAAATTTGTATTTTCAATCATGTCAAAAAGTTGGGATCACACCTGAATTTATTTCTTTTGGCCAATATATATATATATCTGCTTTTCTGTTTTGTTATTTACAAGAATGAAAATATTTAACTCCTCAATTTTTCAATGTAACTCAACACTTGATATATTTTTTTTTAATTTAAAAAGTACATACTAATGGAATAGACTTGAGGACCTGGATTTTGGGTCAAGCAACTATAGCTACTTGATATTCGACAAAGGCCCGAACAATATAGGCTGGAAAAAAGATAGCATCCTCATCAAATGGTGCTGGACAAACTGGATAACCACATGCAGGAAATTAAAACTTGATCCACACATTTCACCATGCACTACACTCAAATCCAAATGGATCAAAGACCTCAACATAAGACCAGAAACTTGAATACTACTGGAAGAAAATTTAGGAAGTACTTTCCATGATATAGGAATGGAAAAAGACTGCCTGAACAAAACCCCAGTGGTTCAAGTTCTTAAACAGTCACTCAACCAGTGGGATCACATAAAGCTGAAGAGTTTCTTTACAGACAAGCATATAATAAGCAAAGCCAATAGATTACCCACAGAATGGGAGTTATTATTTTCAGGTTATCCAACTGATAGAGGCCTAATATCTAGAATATACAAAGAACTCAAAATTCTAAACAATAAGAAGACAAATACCCCACTCACAAAATGGGACAAAGAGATGAACAGGCAGTTCACAGAGGAAGATATAAAAATGGCAAACACACACATAAGAAATTGTTCATCATCCCTAATCATCAGATAAATGCAAATTAAAACAACTATGAGATTCCACCTTACCCCAATAAGGATAGCAAACATCAAAAAATCAAATGAAAATAAATGCTAGTGAGGATGTGGAGAAGCAGGGGCACTGATTCACTGTTGGTGGGAATGTAGGATGGAACAACCACTTTGGAAAACAATATGGAGACTCCTGAAAAAGCTGACTACAGAGATACCAACAGACCCAGTTATACCATTACTGGGCATCTACCCTAAAACCTTCAAACCACAGGACAGAGAGATTTGCTCAACCATGTTTGTAGCAGCTCAATTCGTAATAGCTAAAAGCTGGAATCAACCCAGATGTCCATCACTAGAAGAATGGATAACTAAGATGTGGTTTATCTACACAATGGAATTCTATACAGCAGTAAGAAAAAATGACACAAAGAAATTTGAGGAAAAATGGTTGAACCTGGAACAGATCATTCTCAGTGAACTTACCCAATCGCAGAAAAAAAATCGACGCATAGTCTCACTCATCTATAACACCTAACCTGAATCCACCCAAGATACCTTACATACCCAGCAAGCACCTCATGGATTAGACACTAGGATGGATGGGGAGGGAGGGGAGGGCATCCAAGGGGTGGGAAACACTAATCTGGACCCAAACGGCAATGGTACCATAAAATTCTACTTCCTAAAAGACAGATCAAATGTCTAAACCTTCACTAGGCCCTTACAGGAAACACCTGAACCACAAGACACTGGAGAGGGTAGGATTAAGACTAACCTAAATTTCTACATCTTCCCTCCCTCCCTCTCCCCCTCCCCCCCCTCTAACTCTTGTATATTAGTTATTTTTTTCCTCATTTTCTTAGTGGGCACTGACCTTAACCCCCACTACCAACATGGGGCTATCATCCACAAAGAGCTTTAAATCAGAGAAACCTACAAGGTTTCCTAAAACAATGACAGACTTCTGTCAGAGTACTTGATGACCCACCAAAAGTCAGTGGTAACACCCTATTGCTAAAGACTCCATACACAGCTGACAGGTAAAATGGAATGGCATGGCTGGAAGCCAGGAGAGGGTCAGTCCCCAGACAGTCAGCGTGTCTAGTGCCAAAAGGTGCTACATGGGCGAATGGGGGAAATGACCAATATCTGTCCAAGCAACTCATGCTCTAACCTACTTAGCAACAAATAACCTGATGTGATGCCCACACAAGTGCAATAGTGGCACACAACCATGGTGGGGAGCCAACTGCTCTTGATTTGGCTAACTGATCCTCTCAGTGGTACAGGACCCATAGCCAGAGCTGGGAAACAAGTCAGAACCATATCCATACATAAGCCCACTCTCTAATATCAAGCTACTATCAATCATGGGGTACAAGAGGTCCTACACCTATTAAACTCTCTATCAAAAAGTGTTATCTCAATTTTCCGGGTGCTAACTTACTCTCTGTTGGAGAATCTGCTTCTCTTTTTCATATAAATGCAGATCCTAAGGAGAGAGCTTCCCCGTCATACCTTAAAAGGGGCACGACTGAAACTAAGGAAAATTGGCTAAACAAGCAAGGGTTCTGTTTTCCTGATGAACCGGATACCAGCACAAAGGGGAAGAATACCAACACAGAGAAAAATCAACTCCTACCAAATCAGAGAGCCAGAGCCTCAGAGGCCCCCAATACCTCAGCATTGAAGCAGACCAAAATTAACCCAACATGGCTCAGGGAAATTTTGCAGAAGTGGGGGCGGAAAGAATGTCAGAGTCACATGTTGGGTCATGATATGCAGAGACATTTATCGTACCAATAACTGTGGGCTAACTCCACAGTGCATGACCCATTTACATCAACAAGGAGGGGCCATTGGGAGGTGGTAGGTCATGGATGAGCCTAAACAATGTTACCAAACTGCCTGTATTTGCTGAAAAGATAACTAATAAATTAAATTAAAAAAATAAATAAAAATAAAATATTTTTAAAAATTTATATGATATACCAACCTAGTCTAAAATGAGAAGCAACAACATATCATGCTTTATTTTATTTTTGCCAATTTTCTTACTTGTAGTAATATTCCCATGACTTTTAAAAATATTTCATTTTATTTCATAAGTTCAGAGAGAGAAAGAGAGACAGGTAGAGTGAGAGAAAGTGGGCATGTCAGAGCCTTCAGCCATTGCAAACTAAGTCCAGACACATGTACTACCTTGTGCAGCTGGGTTACCTGGGTCATGAGGAGTTGAACCTGGTCCTTTGGTTTGAAAGCATGTGCCTTATTGGTAAGCCAGCTCTCCAGCCCTCCACTGATTTTTTTCCCAATGCGTCATTTATTTTATTTTACTTATTTATTTGAAAGAGAGAGAGAGAGACAGACAGACAGACAGAATGGGCATGCAAGGGCCTCCAGCCACTGCAAACAAACTCCAGATACATGTGCCACTTTGTGCAACTGGCTTACATGTATCCTTGGGGACATAAACATGGATCCTTTAGCTTTGAAGGCAAGTGTCTTAACCATTAAACATTTTCTCTAGCTCTCCTCTCAATTTTTATCAGTATATTTTCATCAGTTTCTTTCATCATTTTGCTATCCAGACCCACAAAGCTTGAACTCAAAGTAATAATGTTGTAAGCTAATAAGAAGAATTCCATCTTAAAAAAAAAATAAAATAAAAAAGTATTTCAGCCAAATTTTATATCCAATAGTGAGATAACTTAGAACATTTTCAGTAATAAATGCCAAAACATATTATGTTTTTTTTAAAAAAAAATATTTATTTATTTATTTATTTGAGAGCAACAGACACAGAGAGAAGACAGATAGAGGGAGAGAGAGAGAATGGGCACGCCAGGGCTTCCAGCCTCTGCAAACGAACTCCAGACGCATGCGCCCCCTTGTGCATCTGGCTAACGTGGGACCTGGGGAACCGAGCCTCGAACCGGGGTCCTTAGGCTTCACAGGCAAGCGCTTAACCGCTAAGCCATCTCTCCAGCCCCATATTATGTTTTTAAGCTATTGAGTTTATACTTATATTCTAATAATTTATTTTTTATTATTTTATTTTTGAGATAGAGAAAAAAAGAAAGAAAGAGTGAGAGAGAAAGAGCATGTTGGGCTTTTTTAGTCATTGCCAGTAAAATCTAGACATGTGCACACCCTTATATGCATGTGTAATATTACACCTTTGTTTTACTTTGTATCTGACTATGTGGGACCTGGAAATTAGGACATGCATTCACAGGCTATACAAGAAGGTACCTTCACCACTAAGCAATCTCTCCAGCCTAATATCCTAATAGTTTAAACTCATCTAAAATGTTATATGGCCAAGTGTAAGTTCCTTGTGCAGACAGTGTGCGGGCAGGCACTGTGGTCTGGAGTGAGTAGGCCAGACCACAGTTTCCCGGCTTCTCCCACCTCCCCAGTCTGAGTTCCTTTCTCAGACAGTGTGTGGGTGGGTACAAAGGTACAGAGTGAGCAGGCCAAAACCCTGATTCCAGGCTCCTCTCACCTCCCTGGTCTGGGTTCCCTGAGCTGATTTGTGTGCTAGAGGGCACTACATGAAGTAGGTCAGATCCCTGCTCCCTTGCACCTCCCAGTTCCCTGGTCCTGGTAGCTCCTATTGTGCCTTGCTTGGGAAGGCCTGGTCCTTATGGGAGCTGTGAATTTAGGCCTTTTGCTCTGGTATACTGACTGGCTACTGGGTCCCAACATCCCTGTTCACCTGAGTCAGAGGGTGTATGGGCCAAAGTCAAAAACTGTCTTCCTCTTCAATAAAATAAAGAATCATTCTAAAATTGGAAGACAACAATACAAGAAAGCCAACAAAAGTCAAAAGACAGAGATCTCCACCAAGGATGCCTAGCCCTACAGTGGCAACCTCCAATGAAATCATAGAGAAATCAACATAAATCCATTTCCAAAATGAAAACACAGCAACCAATGACACCCTGATTAAAAAAAAAAAAAAAGTATCACTGAACTGGAAGCCAACTATCAAAGAACCAACAATTGTATCAATAAAATTAAATAGTGTCATCTCCTAGACTGTTCAGCTTTTGACAGTAGGCTTAACTTGATTGAAGAAAATATTAGAACCCTCCAAAGAGATATGAATAAACTGAAGGTAAGTCAAGAAATGGAAGATCTTAACAACTGGTTGACTAAGCTAAATAAAGACTTGATCAAATGTAAGAATGAACTGCAGGAAACATCAAGAAAATCACAACTCAATTGAAATTGTACCTCAGAAAAGAGATGGGCACTATGCTAAATGTCACAACAGAAAACAAAAATCAAATAGAAATTGAAACAACCTCTCTAGAACTATTTACCAACAGAGGTATTCATGTTGAAGACAGAGCCTCTGACCTAGAAAATAAAACAGAAAATATTGATTGGGAGGCCAAAAACTTTGCTAAGTGCAAAAAATCAAGTGAACAGAATATGAGGGAACTATGGGACACCCTAAAATGAAAAAAAAAATTGAATTATGAGTATACCAGAAGAGGAGAAAATCCATGTCAGAGGCATGGAGAACATATTCAACAAAATTATTGAAGAAAATATCCCCGATCTTTCAAAACAGAGTCCCATCTGGATACAAGTGGACAAGTAGAACAAAGAACACCAAACAGACAGGACCAAAGGATGAACTCTCCAAGACACATCATAGTTAAAACTTTTAACAACCTAAACAAAGAGAGTGTTAAAAACAGCAAGAAAGAAATAATTCACAACATAAAAAGACAATCCCATCTGAATTACATCAGATTTCTCAATGTAAGCACTGAAAGCCAAAAGGGCCTAGAATGGAGCACTTCAAAGTCTGGAAAACTATGGCTTTGAACCCAAGATACTCTACATAGCAAAAGTATCACTCATAATAGATGGTGAAAGAGAAACTTTCCATGAAAAATGTCAACTCTATGACTATATGAACACAAACCCAAACCTACAGAGAATACTTGATGGAATATGCCACATAAAACAGTTAATCAACCAACCTCAAGAGCCAACAAGAAGAAGATCACAATAACCAAAATTTACCAGGCTCAAAATAGTACAAAACACAAGAAAACACAGCAGGGATTAATTCAAACTTCACAGTAATAACCTTAAATATTAAAGGTCTTATCCATCAAAAGGCACAGGCTAGCATGAAGGATGACTAAACTGGACCCTTCTATCTTCCAGAAACCCACTTTTTCACTAAAGAGAGGCATCTCCTCAGGGTGAAAGTTGGAAAATGATATTCCAAGCAAATGGAAATGAAAAATAAGCGAATGTTGCTATTTTAATATCTGAAAAAATAGACTTCAAATCAAAAGTAATCTAAAAGGACAAAGGAGGCCACTTCTTATTCATCAAGTGAATGAGCCAACATGAGCACATCACAATCATATATGCCAAATTCAGGGTCCCCAAAGTTTATAAAACAATGTCAACTCAACAATAAAACAGAAATAAACACCTACACCATCATAGTTGGAGACTTCCATACTATATTGTCATCAATAGAGACCATCCAAGCAGAAAATAAATAGGTAAATAATAAAGCTCAACAACATCATAAATCAAGTAGACCTAATGGTTATCTACAGAACTTCCCATCCAAACTCTAGAGAATACCCATTCTTCTCAGCAGCCCATGGAATATCCTCCAAAATTGAACATATATTAGGCCATAAAGTGTGCCTTGGTAAAGTCAGGAAAATTGAAGTAGCTTTCTACGTCATGTTGTATCAAAATGCTTTAAAACTAGAAATTGGGCTGGAGAGATGGCTTAGCGGTTAAGCGCTTGGCTGTGAAGCCTAAGGACCCCGGTTCGAGGCTCAGTTCCCTAGGTCCCACGTTAGCCGGATGCACAAGGGGGCGCACGCGTCTGGAGTTCATTTGCAGTGGCTGGAAGCCCTGGTGCGCCCATTCTCTCTCTCTCCCTCTATCTGTCTTTCTCTCTATGTCTGTCACTCTCAAATAAATAAATAAAAAATGAACAAAAAATATTAAAAAAAAAAAAAAACAAACTAGAAATCAACAACAAGAGATACATCAAGAACTCCACCAGCTCCTGGAGACTAAACAACACACTTTCAAACAATGAATGGGTCATGGAAGAAGTAAAAAAAGAAATAGTAAAATTCCTAGATTTGAATATTATTGAAAACACCTACCAAAAGTTATGGGGGCTCAATGAAGGCAGTCATAAGGGAAAATTCATAGCCCTAAATGCCTTGATTACAAAGACAGAGAGATCCCAAATCAATAACCTGACTGTCCACCATAAAAGTGCAGAAAAACAAGAAGAATCCAAACCAAAGAACTCCAGATGGAAAGAAATAATCAAGACTAGAGCAGAAATTAATGAGTTTAAGCTCAGAAAACAATTAAAACATTAATGAAAGAAAGAACTGGTTCTTTGAAACAATAAACGAGATTGACAAGTTGATCAAGGCAAAAAAAAGAGAGAGAGAGAGAGAGAAGTTTCCAGTTAACAAAATCAGAAATGAAAATGGAGAGATCACAACAGACATCAATGAAATTGGAAGAATCATCAGGGCATATATCCAAAACCTCTGCTATACAAAATTAAATAATCTGGAAGAAATGAATGAATTCTTGGAAACATATGACCTACCAAAACTAAACTCAGAACAGATTAATCTAAATAAATTTATCACATCCATGGAGGTTGAAAAGTTAATCAAAAACCTCCCCCAAAAGAAAAAATCAGGACCAAATGGCTTCTTAGTTGAATTCTATCATGCATTCATTGAAGAATTGAAATCAATTTTGCTCACACTGTTCCACATAGTCAGAATCCAGTGAATCCTCCCAACTCCTTTTATAAAGCTAGCATCATCCTAATACTAAAACCAGACTGAGATGCAACAAGGGAATAATGTTATAGGCTTATATCCCTAATGAAGTTATATGCAAAGATCCTGAACATAATTCTTGCAAACCAAATTCAACAACATATCAATAGCCTTATCCACCTTGATAAAGTAGGCTTCAGCCCAGGGATGCAGGGATGGTTTAACATATAGAAATCGATCAACATAATGCACCACATAAATAAACTGAACTGTAAGAACCACATGATCATTACAATTGTCACTTCATGATTAAAATACAGGAAAGAATATGCATGGAGGGTTTATATCTCAACACAATAAAGGCTATACATAGAGCTCCTAAAGCCCTAATAATACATAATGGGGAAAAACTCAAGGAATTCCCTCTGAGACTGGGCACAAGACAGGGTGACTACTCTCACCACTTCTCTTCAACATAGCACTAGAAGTACAATCCCAAGCAATGACACAGGAGAAAGAAAGAAAACGGATTCAAATTGGAAAGAAAGGAGTCAAGTTAGCCCTATTTGCAGATAACATGATCCTATATACAAGTGACTCAAAAGTCACCATCTCAAAATTTCTAAAGGTGATAAATTCCTTCGGCAAAGTTACAGGATACAAAATCAATGCATACAAATGAGTTTCTATTATATATACAAAGAATAAATATGCAGGGAAATAAATCAGTGAGGCTGTTCCATTTTCAATAGCAACCAAAAAAATTAAATAACTTGGAATAGCACTAATCAAGGATGTGAAAGACCTATATAATGAAAACATAAAGACTCAAGAAAAAAATAGAGGAGGACTTGAGAAGATGTAAACACTTCTCATGCTCATGGATAGGTACAATTTATATTGTGAAAATGGCAATTCTACCAAAAGCAACATACAGATTTAATGCAATACCATGGCAGAAGGCCTCAGATATCTAAACATATCTTCATCAAAAACAACAACAACAACAAAAAACCTCTAGTGGTATCACCATACCTAATTTAAAGCTATATTACAAAGTCATAATGACAAAAGAGCATGGTACTGGAATAAAAACAGAAACATAGAATAATGGAACAGAATTAAAGACCCAGACCTTAGTGAAGCCAACTACAGCAGCCAGATCTTTGATAAAGGTGTCAATAATGTAGACTGTAAAAAAAGATAACATCTTCAACAAATGGTGTTGGACAAATTGGATGACCATATGCAGAAAAAAGAAATTAGACTCAATCATATTGCCATATAAAAAAGTCAAGTTCAAATGGATTAAAAACCTCAACATAAGACCTAATACTCTTCAACTACTCAAAAAAAAAAAAAAAAAAAAAGGAGGCACTGTCCATGGTATAGGAATACACAAAGACTTCCTGAACAAAACCCCAGTAGCCCAGAAAATTAAACAAGCACTCAACCAATAGGATGTAATGAAGATAAAATGCTATTGCACATACATGCCATAAGCAGAGCCAATAATTACCCACTGAATGGAAGAATGTGTTTGACATCTATGCCACTGACAGAAGCCTAATATCTACAATTTACAAAGAACTGAAAAAAACCTAAACATTAAAAAATAAATCAAACAACTCACTCCAAAAATGGGACAGAGAACCAAATGGGGTATTCTCAGAAGAAGAATTAGAACTGGCTAACACGCATGTAAGAAAATGTTCAACATCCCTAACCACTAGGGAAATACAAATTAAAACAACCATGGGATTCCACCTTACTCTGGGAAGGATAGAAAACATTAAAAATCAAATGAAAACAAATGTTGGCTAGGCTGTGGAGAAATAGGAAATCTCATTCACTCTTGGTGGGAATGTAAGCTGGTACAAATACTATGGAAATCAATATGGAGATTTCTAAAAAGGATGAATATTGAGTTATGAACAGACCCTGTTATTCCCTTACAGGGCATTTACTCTAAAAGCTCCACATCTCAGTTCAGAGATATTTTCTCAACCATGTTTATAGCTGCTCAATTCATAATTGCTAAAAACGGTAATCAACGCAGGTGCCTGTCACTGGATGAATGGATAACCAAGATGTGGTATATGTACATGATGGAATTATACTTGGCATTAAGAAAAAAATGATATATTTAAATTCACAGAAAAATGGTAGAACTTGGACCAGATCATTCCAAGTGAACTCATGCAATCACAGATAAACAACCATAGATTATCTCACTCATCTACAGTTCCTAACCTGGATCAGCCTAAGTTGTGGATGTAACTGAATAGTGTCTTGAGGCTTGGATAACAGTGTGGGTAGAGCTTTGTGGAAGAGAAATAGTGGAGGGAAACACAAAACTGAACTCAAATTGAACTGGTACCATAAAATCCTATATCCTAGAAGTCAGAGTAAAAATTGAAAACCTCAAGAGACCTTTGGGGGGGTGCACCTGAATCAAAGGGCCCTGTAAAGGGTGAGATGAAACCTAACCTCAAATTTCTCCTGTTTCTTTCTCCTCTCTGGCTTTTTCTGTTCCCTTGGGGCTGGTCTGTAATTACCAGGATGTGGTCTACATACACAATGAGCTTTTGATCAGAGAGAACTACTAGCTCTCCTAAAACTAACAAGTCAAACTTCTTTCAGAGCATTTGATTACCCACCAGAGGTTAATGGTAAGACCTACTGCTGAAGACACCAAACACTGATGGCACAGACCATAGTGAGATCTGATTGGAATGTGAATGAAAGCCAGTACTCAGAAAATTAGCCCATCTAGTACTAGAAGGTGCTACATGAGCTACTGGGGAAATGTGGCCAACATCTGTCCATGCAACTCAAAATCTAAGTGACTCAGAAGCAAACAACCTGACATAATGTTCACACAAGTGAAATAGTGGCACACTGCCATGGTGGGTAACCAACTGCTCTTGTATTGGCAAACAGATCACTCAGTGGACAGGAACCCATATCTGGAATCATATCTGGGAAACAAAACAAAATCATACTACCATAATATGATCTGATCTGCTCCACCTTGATGGACTGAAAACTGTAAAACTGTGAGCCAAGATAAATCCTTATTTTTCTTTAATTTTTTTTTACATTTATTTGAGAGTTACAGAGAAAGAGGCAGATAGAGGGGGGAGAGAGAAAGAATGAGAGAGAGACAGACAGAGAGAGAGAGAGGGAGGGAGAGAGAATGGTAGTTCAGCCACTGCAAACAAACTCCAGATGCATGCACCCCCTTCTGCATCTGGCTAACATGGGTCCTGGGGAATCGAGCCTCGAACTGAGGTCCTTAGGCTTCACAGGCAAGAACTTAACCACTAAGCCATCTCTCTAGTCCTAAATCTTTCTTTAAAAATGTTTTATTTTCAGGTACTTGTTCACAGTGATGTAAAATTGGTCAGTAGAGAAAATTGATGCCAGGAGATAGGGACTATTGCTATAACAAAACAACCATGGGTCTCTTGTGCCTTAGAAACAGATTGCAGGATGGATTATGAAATAATTAGAAACTTATTATATAGAAGTTCTAGAATTCTGTATTGGAACTCAATGGTTAACTACGAGGGGTATTAAAGTACCACAGAGTCAACATAAATGCATAGTGTCACAACTATGCTCACAACCTTTCAGATTGGATTGGGAACACTTTGGGGAACTATGTTGTATTGTGGCCAAGAACGTGAGCACATTTTGTCCTGGGACTTTTTGAGAGAATATTGGGTAATAAGAGAGAGTGGAATTCTTAAATTCAATCAGTGGATGTGCATATCAGAGAAGAGACTGTATATACATTGTCATATGTGATTAGATAGGATGAAGTTTGCTCTTATCTCAGGTTATTTCCCCTGAACTTATGCAATGGTGTAGATATTCAGGTTTGATACTATTACATGTAAAAATTGATAATTTACAATGTAAACTTTAGAATGATATTCAGATATGCTATTTTATGCAGTCTATTTATGATTGTGTCTGTTTGGTTTTAAAGTTACTTGAACATTAGAGAATCAAATGCTTTACTGCCTGTAGAATAATGATAATCATATTATGTACCTTCACTGACTGCTTCTTTAGCATGTAAAATCATTCCAGGTTCTTTCTAGTAATCTGTGTAACTGTTTGCAAATAAAGAAAGGTAGGTTCAAAGAAGTTATCTAAATCAATGAAAATGCCATTCTGAGGAGTGCTGTAAAACAGTGGGTCAAATCCAAGTTTATCCATTCCAAATCTTAGGCTCTTTAAAACTTGGTGGGATCACTTCCCTCATATTTCTTATAATGCAAACATGCTATTAAATAATAATGACTTTGTTTTGAAAAGGTAGCTTTATGCATTTATTTCTGTGGACTAAAACTAAAATCGTGGAAAACATAGTTAATACCCCATTAGTAAAGATTGAAATATTTTGTTATATCAACATTGGCACAACTTTCATGAATGCAAAAGTTGAATTTATTTGTCTTTATTCGTCCATAGGTTTTAAATAGAAAAAGGCTTGTCTAAAATCTGCAACTAGAGTTTTGAATTTTGATTGATTTCAGAAAATTTAATCAATCATTTTCTCCAGCCATGAGAAGAAATTGTGTATAATACATATTTTCAATATTAATGTTAGAATTTAAGGAGAAAAAATAAATTTCTATTATTTACTGCCATATATCTATATATATATATAATTTATTTTATTCTTTCATTCAATGGAGTTAAATTCACCTAAAACATTTTCTTTACCAAATAATTGCATCTGTATTTGTTTCATTAACAAATATTGTCTGTTATCAGTGCACAACCATTTTTAGTTACTTTGTGACATTTTCACTTTAAGCTATCCACATTTCTAGTCTTTGAGAGAATTTTTAGAAACATTTTTTTCAGTCTAATAGGTGAATGGTTCATGAAAAGAACAAACAGGAACTGTGATTTATTTAAAAGCCTGTGTGGGAAATGTCATGGCAAAATTGAGACAGTTGTTTTGTTCAACAAAATTCAATTTTGACTTATAAAAGAAGCCTTCATCACCAGGTGATCATTCATGTTATATGCTATTAATTTCTCATGAGTTTGTAAAGAAGCATTGATGTCAATTATTGATGGTGACAATTTGTATATATCCTATGTCAAAGTGGTCACATTTCTTATTTATATATATTTCCAAGACTTATAGGCACATTATGGGATTTACATAGTCTAAGTTATATGCTACAATAATTTCAATATTGCAATAGCAAAGATGACAAAATATGAACAAGGCAAAATATCTCCAACACACAGGGAAGACATTATAAAATCATGTGCCTCACCTGATTTCTCCAATATTCATTAGACTCTAATTTTGTTTTCTCTCTTGATGGGCTAAGAACTCATTTGAATATATGTGTTATTACCTACAATTTTTGTTGATTGATGAAAAATTAAAAACAAATGGATCAGGTAGAATACTGGAATTGATGAGGAAATGTGATTGAATTCCGAGAACTTGATATTGGATTCTTTCTTGAAAATATTTTCTTGAAAATATTTCTTAATTGTAGCATTCTTGCACATATTCTTTCTAAAAATCATTTTTATTTATCTTTATCTACCTATATAAATAATCTTATTATGCAATAAAATATTTAAAAAGACACTTATGAAACTGATTTTGAACTTTTTTGTCTCTGATACTTCTTGAGACAGTGAGCAGCACTAGCAAACACAGTGGGTGAGCACAGTCTTCGTAAGATTTCACGTGTCTGATGGGTTGAGGCCCTTGTCCTTGCCTTGTCCACACTAATAACTAATGAGTAAGCCACTATTTGACAGCATGTAGTCGAGTATAAGTACAAAGTTAATTCATGTTTATAGCATTAAAAGGCATGCATTTAAAAATTCGAGCATTTCAATAATTTATAATGTGGTATTTCTTCAATTATGACATACAGGAGTGGGTCTCATAATCAGAGTAAAGGTAAATCAGAGAGGTCAAATTAGAGTACTTATGGCTAATCATTATGTTGTATAGGAATAGGATAGGTGAAATTCTGGAAAGACTTTTAGAGAATCCTTAAAAGTTAAAATTACAGGCAAAACATTATATGGCTACATTGATTATATGGTCATATGCTTTTTAACTTAACACATATAACTAATGTTTTTAATCTATGCTTTATTTTGTGATTATTGTTTAAAACAACCTGCATCAAAGTTAAACATAATATGCACTTATCAAGAGTAAATAAATGATAGACTGAAAATGAAAAAAAATAATACAAACACTGAGAATATACAACAAAAAAGTTATTGTAAAATAAAAATTTAATGCTTATCTTTTAAAACAAAAACTCTAGATGCATATTCCACTAAAGATGCAAATAAAAGCTTCATCAAGATTCTATCTAATTTCAATTGTATTTGGAATCATCAAGAAAATAGACACAAATGTTGGTGAAGTTTTGGAAATAGCTATATCTCTTATAGAAATCTGTATGCAAGTATCTCACAAAATTAGAAATAGAACTTTCAGGAGCCAGCTATATTACTCCTAGGTATATTATCTAAGGATTTTACCTGCTACATGTTTTCCATGTTTATCACTGTTCTATTTATAATTGCTAAGACATGAAATCAGCCTCAAAACCCATCAACATGTAATGAAGATGTGGCACATATAAACAATGGAAAAAGTGAAATTATAGAGGTTTTCAGGAAAATGTATGTACCAAGAAAGAATTGTATTGAGTGAAAAAGTGAAATCTCCAAAACTAAGAAAAACCAAATCTGCATTTTCTGTCTAATATTTCCATCCTAGCTTGTAATAAGTATATATATTTGTGTGTGTGTGTGTGTGTGTGTGTGTGTGTGTGTGTGTGTGTGTGTATAAAACCTATAGCTGCAGAATGTTAGCCAAGAAAAAATATAAAAGATGAATGGGGGTTATAGGGATTGCTTAGCTGTTAAAACACTTGCCTGTAAAGCCAAACAACCCAGGTTTGATTCCCCAGGACCCATGTAAGCCAGATACACAAGATAATGCATACATCTGGACTTCATTTGCAGTGGCTGAATGTCCTGGCATGCTCTCTCTCCTTTCTTTTTCTCTTTCTCAAATAAATTAAATGAATTAAAAATGCAAAAAATGATAATAAATGATGAGTAGGAACAGGGGTGATTATTAAATTCATTTGTTATAAACATATTTTCAATCTTTTTGCATTGAGCCTTACTGTAGAGAATTCTTATAACAGTCTGATATTTGTGAACCTTATTTGATCTTCTTTTTATGAAAATAGGATTAATGTTTTACTTCTTTTTATTGAGAACAGGTAAGTACACAGAGGAAGATTTACAAAACATGACTAATGCTATAATGGGTAATTTCATAGCAAACTTTTAGATAGAAAATGGCAACATTGCCTGGAAACAAGTTGTTATTCAGAAAGCTTTATGAGCAGTGCACTTTCTTCTCCTTCATTGACAACTTTAACTTGCTTCATATTTTTGTATGTTCCTTATCTTAGCACTTTTGTGTGTATATATAAAATATGCATTTTATCTTAATTACCAAATGCTAGAAAATAATGTGTGTTTATTAATGATTAAATAATTGAAATATAAATTAAAATGTTGGAAAATTGATACTGGGGAAAAAAGTGAGGTACTTGAAAATCTGTATTTTGAAAATTTAGAGCACGCATTTTAAAATGTCTTTATAGTTTCCATTCAATGATTCTGAGAGACTAATGATGCTTCTCAAAACCTGCCATGATTTCTTCATGGTTTTGGTAAATTTTGTTTATCTCCACAACAAATACTCTAGAATAGGTGAGAATGTTGAAGTCTATCACTAGACACAAGTGCTACTTATTTTTTGAAAATATACAGACTGAAATATATTATAACATAATTATATAGTAATGGTTTAAATTGCCCAAGTAAACACCACTGCCAAACATACTAATATTATGTGTTTAATAAAACATGAAATATGAAATGCTGATTTTAAGATCCAGGTAGTTTTAGCATATAGCTTCCCTAACAGAAGATTTTGGAGCTGCTTTATACAGACTTTCTCTAAAGTATCAGTATCATATATTCACAGACAACCAGATAAGTGTCCCATATTTCCTCCTGGTGGTTCACTTGTGGATTTTTTTTTTTTTTTGGCAATCCAACAGTCTATAATTACTAGAAATAAAGCTATTTTAAAATATTAATAGAAGTTTTCTATCATATTGGCATTATTCTATCATATATGCATTTTCTTCTCTGTGACCAAATACCAAATCAACAGTGGATAAAACATTTATCTCCATTAGAATTATTTGGGAACCAACATGATACTTCACACTCATGCATTATGGTACAAGCTTTTAAGAAAGTTCTAATACTTTGGAATTAAAATTAGATTGTAGATTTATATGGCACATGGGTTTCTTATGGATGAGCTCCTCTTGAAAGACATTGTATATTCACAGATCATGTGCATTCTTAATGGTTCACATCTTCTAAAAAATGTTACATTTCTTTTCAAAGAGACTTCCTACAAAACACAAAGTTTTTCTTTCACTATACTTAATGCCATGAATTTTTTCTTTTCTCTTTGACCTTTACAAGAGCACAATTTAAAGCTTTAAATACTGAATGTCAGACTACTTTCCCGGAGGCATAAGGAGCTCACTCATAGCAAAGTTATTACACAGCTCACATACCTTTATATAGTTTCTGCTGTAGGTAATAAAAGGTTAAACACACTCTTCATAACGCAAAAGCCAAACAGTGACAAATGGAAGGGAATGTTTCTTAACCTCTTTTTATAATCTGTAATGTTTATGGAATGCTACAGTGCATAAAACATGTTAAATGGGAAATATTATTCAGAAGGTCTTGTGTGTCATGTCATCTTAGGTCTTAGCACCAAAAACAAATTTGAAAATCAATACAATACTTGAGACTCACAAAAAATATATTTATAGGATACTATTTTGAGGTAAACAATACATGTGATATTTAAGCCATTCATACATACAATTGATAAATAGAAGCACTATTGCTAAGAACATGTGAAAATCTATTGCATATGTTAAATACATTTAGGTTTTCATAATCTGTCTCCTATATCTCTCCATAGTGGCTGGGTTCTGTCTTTGAACAATTTTCAATTGTGAAGAATTATTTTCAGATTTTTTTGAAACAAATAATAGAAGGCTAGTTTGTCTTTAACTTTTATGAAAAATTCCCATTTGAAAATGTTGTTTTACTGCTGCTCTGACAACTCATAACCAACAACTCCATGGTGAATACCAGAAATCCCACTAAGGAGGGCTATCCATGAACTGGAGACAGGGAGGAGGGAAATGATAGGACCAACATATGCTGTGTACATATGAAGTTTATGCAATAATACTAATAAAAGAACACACAAAAAAACAAAAAATAACAAAAGTGATATCTTTTACAGACAGAAAATATTGACTCTGTGGCTCAGTATTTCTTATGTTTAAAGACTGTGATGGTTCATATTGACTTTCAAATTGACAGGACCCAGAATCACTTCTGAGAATCACTTATGTTAGCCTTTCTCCATGCCTTTGAGGGATTATCTTGATTGGGCTAATTAAGGTTGGATGGTCCTTATTAACTGTGAGGAACAATATTCCATGGGTTGAGGTCCTGAGCAACATAAGGAGAGACAGCCCACTGGGTGTCTATATTCATTTCTCTCTGCTTCCTCTCTGTGCTGAATGTGAAAAGTTGCCTCAAGCTCCTGTTGTCATGCCATGACCACCATGATGGACTGAAACCTAGAACTATAAACTAAAACAAAGTCTTCCTTAAAGTAATTTATTTCAGAGATTTTGTCCCAGCTAGAAGAAGTCGACTACTTCAGAGACTTTAATGATTCTAAGACTCTGTGAAAAGAGCATGGAAGACAGAGTTCTAAAGGGATGTGGAACAAAATGTGAATGAACAGAGCAAATCAACAAGTTTTTTGTTTGTTTGTTTGTTTGCTTATTTGAGAGCGACATAAAGAGAAAGAGTAAGTGAGTGAGAGAGAGAGAATGGGCGTGCCAGGGCCTCCACCCACTGCAGATAAACTCCAGACGCATGTGCCCCCTTGTGCATCTGGCTAATGTGGATCCTGGGGAATCAAGCCTCAAACCGGGATCCTTAGTCTTCACGGACGAGTGCTTAATCGCTAAGCCAACTCTTCAGCCCAAATCAACAAGTTTTAAGATACTGTATCATCCTCTGGGCTACCTGAGGGTGCTAATGGGAAAAGAAATGAGGAGTTAATTGAGATTAGCCACATCTAAACAGAGGATATTGAAAAATAATTTTCCCAAAAGGCAAGACATTAGTCAAAGTGGTACAGTGTTCCTTCCCAAGGTAATTTCAAGTACTTAAAATTTCAGACATAACAATGAAAAATCTAGATAAGAGTAGCTGTAAAATACATAGGAAACTACCATTATATATAGTGTTATATATAGAACTGCCATTTGTTCTAGTGATACATCTTTTGGGCATAGACCCTAAACACTCTGTTTATTACAGAGACACTTGCTCAACAATATTCATTCCTGCTGTGTTCACAGTGGCTAGGAACTGGAATCAGCCCAAATGTCCATCAACAAATGAGTGGTTAATGAAAATATGGTATATAAATACACAGTGGAATTCTAACCAGTGGTAAGGGAAAATGGAATAAGGAAATATACAAGAAAATGGATGAATTTGGAAAAGGCAAGGCTCAGAAAGACAAGATATATCCTCTCTTATATGCAGTTCTTAACCTGGATAAGTTGACTGTTCAGAAAGACAAACATAGTATGATCTCCATCATATACAGTTCCTAATATGGATCAATTGATTGTAAGCCATAGTAAGGATCAAATATATTGTCATGGAACTTGAATAAAGCTAGGAAAAACAAAAAAAGGAAATAAGGAGGGAGGGGAGAAAGTGCTACTTTACAAGCAAGTTGAGGATCAGAATAATGGAGGAAACATGGGGGCTGGAGAGATGGCTTAGCGGTTCAGCGCTTGCCTGTGAAGCCTAAGGAACCCGGTTCAAGGCTCAATTCTCCAGGACCCATGTTAGCCAGATGCACAAGGGGGCACATCTGTCTGGAGTTCGTTTGCAGAGGCTGGAGGCCCTGGTGTTCCCATTCTCATTCTCTCTCTATCTGCCTCTTTCTCTCTCTGTCTGTCACTGTCAAATAAATTAAAAAAAAAAAAAAAGAAGGAAACATGGGAAGCCCTAAAATGACTGAACATCCAGATTATGGGTATGCCAGAAGGAGAATAAATCCAGGCCAGAGGTATAGAGAACATATTCAATAAAATTATTGAAGAAAATTTTCCCAGTCTCGCAAAAGAGAGGCCCATCCTGATGAAAGAAACTCATAGGATACCAAACATACAGAACCAAACAGGAATCTCTCTAAGGCACATCATAGTTTAAACTCTTAACAATGAAATCAAAGAAAGAGTGTTAAAAGCAGCAAGAGAGGAACAACTCACTACATACAAAGGCAATCCAATCAGAATGACCCCTCGATTTCTCAATGGAAACCCTGAAAGCCAAGACCCTGGAATGGAACACTTCAAAGTCTAAAAATCTATGGCTTCAACCCAAGCTACTGTAAAGTGAACATATCCTTCATAATAGATGTTGAAAGTAAAACTTTCCATGATAAAAAGTCAACTCTACAATTATATGGAAAAAAAAAAAAAAGACAAACCTACAGAGAATACTTGAGGGAACACTCCACAAAGAAGAGTAAAACAACCAATCTCAAGAGCCTACAAGAAGAAGATCACAATAACCAAAATGAGAAATTCTTGAAAAAGTACAAAAGACAAGAAAACACCAAGCACCCTTCATAGCAGGGATTAAATTGAAACTCTCAGTTATAACCTTAAATACTAACAGTCTCAACTCACACATCACAAGACACAAGTTAACAGGGTGGGTAAAAAAAAAAAAAAAAAACAAACATGGACCCTTCCATCTGCTTCAAGAAATCCACCTAACCACTAAAGCAGATACCTTCTTGGAGTGAAGGGATGGAAAATTATATTCCAAGCAAATAGAAATTAGAAACAAGCAAATGTTGCCAGATTAATATCTGATAAATAAAGGACTTCAAATCAAAAGTAATAAAAAAGGGACAAAGAAAGCCACTTTTTAATAATTAAGGGAATGATCCAACATGGGAACATCACAATCATTAATCTATATGCACCAAACACAGGTGCACCACAGTTTATAAAATAAAACCTACTTGGCAACAAAACAGAAATAAACACCAACACCATCATAGTTGTGGACTTCAATACTCCACCATCATCTATAGATCATCCAAGTGTAAAATCAATGAGGAAATCATAGAGCTACCAATACTATAGATCAGATATACCTAACAGACATCAACAGAACATTCTCCCCAACTCTATCAGAATACACATTCTTCTCAGCAGCTCATGGAACCTTCTCCTAAGTTGATCATGTATTAGGCCATCAAGTATTCCTTCATAGATTCAAGAAAAGTGAAGTAACTTCCTGCATCATATCAGATAGATCATAATGCATGAAAGCTAGAGGTTAACAAGAAGAGAACGATCAGGAACTCCACCAGCTCCTGGATACTGAACAACACACTTCCAAACAATTAATTGATTGTGGAAGAAACCAAAAAATAAATTGTATAATTTCTACAATTAAATGACAATGGAAATAAAACTTCCCAAAATGTATGGGACATAATGAAGGCATTCCTAATGGGAGAATTCATCATGCTAAATGCCTTCGTAACAATGACAGAGAAATCTCAAATTAATAACCAACTATCCACATAAAGGCATTAAAGAAACAAGAAGAATCCAACCTTAAGAGCTCCATATGGAAAGGAGTAAACAAGATTACAGAGCAGAAATTTATGCAATGGAAATTAAGAAAACAATTTTAAAAATTGATTAAACAAAGAGTTAATTCATTGAAAAAGTAAACAAGATTGATAAACTCTCAACCAATTTGATCAAGCAAGAAAAGAGAGAAGTCTCAAATTAACAAAATTAGAAATAAAAAAGGAGAGGTCTCAACAGACACCAATGAAATTTGAAGAATCATCAGAACATGCTTTCAAAACCTTTACTCCACAAAATTGGATAATCTGGAAGAAATAGATGAATTCCTAGCCACATACCAACTACCCAAACTGAACTCAGAGAAGATTAACCTTCTAAACAAACCTATCACATCCATGGAGATTGAAAAGGTAATCAAGGCCTGGAAGGATGGCTTAGCAGTAAAGACACTTGCCTCAGAAACCAAAGGACCAATGTTAGATTCTCCAGGACCCACAAAAGCCAGATGCACAATGGGGCACATGTTTCTGGAGTTTGTTTGCAGAGGCTGTAGGCCCTGGTGTGTCCAATCTATCATAAATAAATAAATAAATAAATAAATAAATAAATAAATAAATAAATGAAATTATTTTAAAATACTCCTCAAAAAGAAAAATCACAACTGGATGGCTTCTCAGGTAAATTCTATCAAACCTTCATTAAATAATTGAAACCAGGGCTCGAGAGATGGCTTAGTGGTTAAGTGCTTGCCTGTGAAGCCTAAGGACCCCGGTTTAAGGCTTGATTCCCGAGGATCCACATTAGCCAGATGCACAAGGGGGTGCACATGTTTGGAGTTCATTTTCAGTGACTGGAAGCCCTGGCATGCCCATTCTCTCTTTTGCTCTCTGCCTCTCTTTCTGTCTGTCACTCTCAAGTAAATAAAAATAAACAAACAAAAAAAATTAAAGAATTGAAACTATTTTTTTCTCAAATATTTCACATAATCAGATACCAGGGAATCCTGCCCAACTCCTTTTATGAAGCTAGCATCATCTTCAAAGAAAAACTAAACAGAGATACAACAAAGAAAGAAAACTTCATGCCTATATCTCTGACAAATTTCATTGTGAAGATCTTGAACAAAATCCTCACAAACAAAATTGAGCAACATATCAGAAGTATAACCCAACTTGATCAAGTAGGTTTTATCCCATGGCAATGCAGGGATGGTTAAAAATACGGAAATCAGCCAATGTAATACAACACATAAATAAACTTAACAATAAGAACCACAAGATCTTCTCAATAGATGCAAAGAAGGCCTTTGATAAAATATAACTCTACTTCATGATCAAAATGCTGGAAAGAATAGGCATGGAGGGTTTATAACTCAACACAATAAAGGCAATATAGAAAGCACTTAAGACCAAATAAGTCTTACTGAGCAAAGACTCAAGGAGATCCCACTAAGATCAAGAACAAGATAAGGGGTGCTCATTCTCACCACTGCTCTTCAACATACTACTAAAAGTAATAAACCAAGCAATAAGACAGGAGAAATAAATGAAAGGGATACAGATTGGAAAACGGGAAGTCAAGTTATACCTATTAGCATATGACATGATCCTATACATAAGTGACCAAAAGTCTCCATCTCAAACTTAAAAAGATGATTAATTCTCTCAGTAAAGTGTCAGGGTACATAAATCAATGCACAAAAATCAGTAGCCTTTTTTATATACAAATGACAAACACACAGAGAAAGAAATCAGCAAGGTTGTCCTATTTTCAATAGCAATAAATAATTAAGTACCTTGGAATAATATTAACCAAGGATGTGAAAGACATATATAATGAAAGCATAAGAAAATTCAATAAAGAAGTTGAAGAGGACTTGAGAAGTTGGGAAGACCTCCCATGCTCCTGGATAAGTAGAATTAATATTGTGAAAATTGCAATTCTACCAAAAGCAACACACAGACTTAATACAATACCATTAGAAATTCTAGCACCATTTTTCACAGAGATAGAAAAGTGATTTTAAAATTCATATAGAATAGAAGCAGGCCTCACATACTCAAACATATCCTCAGCAAAAGAAACACTTCTGGAGGAATTACCATACCCAATCTAACGCTATACTAAAAAGCCATAGTAACAACAAAAAAAAAAAGCAAGATACTAGCATTAAAACAGAAACATAAACCAATGGATCAGAATTTAAGACCTGGACCTTAAGGTCAAGTAACTATAGCTACTTCTTCTTTGACATAAGGGCCACTGAAGTAGATTAGAGAAAAGATAGTGTTAGACAAATTGGATAACCATATGAAGAAAAATGAAACTAGACCCACTCATTTTACCATACACAAAAATCAACTCCAAATGGATTAAAGACCTCAAAATAATACCTGAAACTCTTCTCCTACTGTAAGAAAAATATAGGAGGAAGTCTCCCCATGATATAGGACTGGGGAAAGACTTTCTGAATAGAACCCCAGTAGCCCAGGAAATGAAACAATCACTCAAACAATGGATCTCGTGAAACTATAAAGCTTTTGCACAAACATACTATAAGCAGCCCCCAAAAATTACTCATGGGATGGGAGAAAATATTTACCAGCTATACCACTGACAGAAGCCCAGCATTTAGAATCTATAACGAACTAACAAAACTGAACAATAGAGAATCAAAAACCTTCTCCAAAAATGGGGCAGAAAACTAAATAGTGATTCTTACAGGGAGAAATACAAATGGCTAACACATACCTAAGAAAATATTCAACATCTCTAACCATTAGGGAATGCAAATTAAAACAACCATGAAATTCCACTATGCTTCAGTAAGGATGGCAATCATATAAAAAGTCAAATGACAATGAATGTTAGTGAGGATGTAGGGAAAGAGGAACCTTCATCCACTGATAGTGGGAATGTAAACTTGTAAAACCACTATGGAAATCAATGTGAAGTTTCCTGAAAAGGATTAACATATAGCTACCAACAGACCCAGTTTTCACTTACTGGGCGGCATTTATCCTAAATGTTCCATGCTTCACTATAGTGATACTGGCTCAACCATGTTTATAGCTGCTCAATTCATTAGACTAAGAACTGGAATCAACCCAGGTGCCCATCGCTTGATGAATTTATGGTAATTTACATAATGAAATTATACTCAGCAGTAAGAGAACAACACAATTAAATTTGTAGAAAAATGGACAGACTGGGAAGAGATCATACTTAGCGAACCCACACAGTCACAGAAAGACAAATGCCACAAGGGCTCACTTATCTGCACTTCCTAACCTGGATCTGCTTGACTTCCTTACATACCTGATCGACAACTCAAGGCCCAGAAAATAGGGATGGAAGGGTCTGAGGGGATGGCAAAAGGAAGGAGAAAAAACAAACACAAAATTATGTCCAAAATGAACTAGTGCCATAGAAACTTATACTTGGAGATAGCCTAAAAGATATAACACTCAAAAGGAATAAGAGGGAGCCACCTGAGAAGAAGGGCCCTGGGGAGGATGAGATGAAGCCTGAGATTAAAAAAAAAAAAAAAATCTGTCTCTGGCCTGTAACTCTCAGTACCAGAAACTGGTTCTACTAACATTGAGCTGTTGATCAGAGAGGTCTTCAAGGTCCCCATATGAAAGTAGCTCTTCGTCAAAGCACTTGATTACCCACCTGAGGCAAAAGGCAAGACCCGATTGCTGAAGTCATCATATGCTGCTGACACAGAGCATGGTGATAACTGGCTGGAATCCAAAGAAAACGTAGTCCCCAGACAGCCCATGTAGTATGGGAAAGTGGTGCATGAGGTCTGAGCAAGAAAAGGTCTCAGCTACTCAGAAGCAAACACTCTGACAGAATGTTCATGCCAGTGAAATAGTGGCACAAAACCTCAGTGGGTAAACAATAGCTTTCTGACAGGCTAAGAGATCGGCCCACTGTAGAGAAACCCACGTTTGGATTTGGGAACAAAATTAGAATCCCATGGGAACAAAGATTGTGCTCTCCCATGCCAAGCTCTCACTAGTCTATGTCTGAAAGCGGGGTTACAAACATCAAATGCTCACTAAATTAATAATGTTTATCCCATTTAAACTATGCTGACTTCATTCTCCATTGCAGAATCTGTTTTTAATTTTTCAGAAGGTAGCAAGACCCATGGAAATAAACTACACCTCACACTTCAGCCAGACTACACCTGAAACCACGGAGAATTTGGAGAAATGAGCATGAGTGTTGTTTCCATGCGGAACCTGATAATCAGCACCAAGGTGTAGGAGACAGACCCTGAGGATACTCAACACCTACCAAAGTAGAGATCCAGACGCTGCTAAGAGCTCATCACTGAAGTAAACTTAAAATTCACCCACCACAACTCAGGGAATTTTATGGAAGAGGGTTCAGAAAGATTATAAGAGCCAGAGGTTGAGACATAATGTCCAGAGGCATTCCCTCCCACCCAAAATAACTGACTGTTGCTCCCAAAACACATAAACCACAACCCCCTATACCTGCAACCCCACTGAAGAGTCCCTAGTGTAATAGGGCCAAGGATGAGGGAAAAGAGGGTGCTAACACATGATGTATTCATATGAAATATGTTGTTAATAGTGATAATCATGAAATAAATTTTTAAAATCTAAACCCTTAAACCATGGGCTTTGGCTGGCAAATCACAGGGCCAGAATTGCCCCGCCCTCCAGCGAGCTGTTGGTCAGATACACACTTGAAGTCTCCAAAATAATCAGCCCATGGCCAAAGCATTTGCTTATCTGCCATATCTAAGAGATGAAACTTCACTGCTGAGGACACCACAGCCTGCTGTCACAGGACATGAAGAGATCATTCTATAATAGAGAGGGAAACCAGTTCTCTCCTGGTTAGCCTTCATAGCACTGGAAAGTGTTATGGGATTTGCTGTGGAATAGTGGTTCCCAACAGTGTGAATATGTACCAGATGCTGCCAGATGCAAAAATCAACCACCTGAGCAAGTACACAACTGTGCAATAGTGTCATACAGCCTAAATGGATAACCAACTGTTCTCAGACTGGACATGAGACCTGCTCATGGGGGAGAACTCACACCTGGTACTGGGAACAATGCCCAATTTTAAAACTATACACTATAATCAGCCAGTTGAAAAACTGGGATACATTTAATCAATAATTTTGTCTTGATTGCATATGAGTTCATTTTGAATTTTAGAGGACTCAATACTATAATGACTAGAAATTAATAAATTACACATATTACATAGAGAATTATTGCTAGTCTGAGGTGATTCTATCATCTTGAAAAGTCACTTTTATTTTCATTAATAATTTCTAAGCTCTAAGGTGATCATGAAGCTTGACTATAGGTCTCCAGCAATGATTATACCTTGAGAGGTTGCAAAAGGCTAATTTAAAAAAGCACTTTCTCTTATGAATATTTTCTGACTCTCTTTTCTTTAAGAGGAGCCTGACTAAATTGTTTTAGAGTTCTTCATTTATCTGTTTAAAAAGCTTTACTTCTGAAAAAGAAAATATATTACACACTCAATATTTCACTTAAAAATTAGAAATGAGATTTTGTGAAATAAACAGTGTAGTTATTGTTCCATTTTCTGAAAATGCCCTACTGCCACATTTTGCATTTCACCCACACCTTCTTTTGGATATGCTCACATATATTTCATATGCTTTATATCAATAAACCATAAATATATATTTAAATGGCCAAAACCCTTTTGTGTGGATGATTGGTAATGCCAAATTGACTATTAAGGTAAAAGAAAATATGAAATAAGTGATGGACAATTCACTTCTTGACACTCTGATTTTGAATGAAATATATAAAAATATTGTAATTTTATTAATATGCTACTGTGTTTCCCATTGCACCTTTGTATCTACAAACTATTTTAAAATATAGGTAAATGTGAAATTGAGTATTTTCCTTGATTTAACTTTTCTGCTCATTGGGCCTTTTTAGGATTTTTTTAATAGTACAGGCATATATATTATACCTTTAGGTCTCAGTCATTATTAAAATATATTTCTTGAGTGAGAAATATCCTCTAGGAAATTATTTCACTAATGTTATTTTTAAAGTCATTGATGCTTAATCCACAAAATTTTAAGTACAAGTGGAATTTTACTTAGTATATATTTATCTATTTATCTACTGATTTTGCCAAATGATTTAGAATCATTTTTTATCAGATATAGAATGTGGCTATGTAATTGTTTATAAGGGTTATGCACAAAGAAAAATAAATAAAAAACACAAGATTTTCTCTATTCCATCATAAAAGTAGATCTTATCATTTGCATTTCAGATATACATGGAAAGTACACTTAGGGAAGAGTCTGACATAATTTCTTTTTCTAATATGGCTCATTTATTATTCAATCTTCCCTGTTTAGATGATATGGTATGCATCTTCCCCATGTTCTTTATGGTGTCATCAAGAAAAGAGACTTTTATGAGAGCATTGCACTTGACATGTGTATCTTGTATGCCATGTCAATAACCCAAAATCCTGTGTAGTCTTCTTAGATGCACCACATGCTGTCTACCAGGAAATGAAGCAAGTGATTCATGTGCATTGAAAGTGTATGTTTGGCCATTAAAAACCACTGTGAACTTGATTGCTTTTGTAGTAGGGAACATGTAGTTGAGGATATTGTTTGGGGAATATGGTTTGGGAGAGAATTAAACCTTCACAATGGTAACATTTAATTTCTTCAAAATATTTTGTAAACTATCTTTAAAACTTGAACTACTTCTATGACTCATTATATTGAAAGACATTCTTTGTACCAAAACCAAAATGACAACATAAGCTGTAGATTAATATCCCTTCAGGAAGTAATAATCTTTACTTTAGCATATATATATGTATATGTATATATATATATGTATGTATATGTATGATTTGTATATAGTTTGCTATATAACTATAAGATGATAATAATTAGCAAAGGCATAAATTGTAACTGTACCTTTAAATGAATTCTAAAAGTGTATTATGCACTTGATCCTTGTGCATCTGAAATTGGATAATAATAGCCCATGGTTATGGAAGGTTGCAAACAAGTACATTGATATTCTGTTTTCATCACTGAGGGGACATCTGAAATCTGATCAGTATTTTTAATTTGAAATACATGGTCTTTCAGGGTTCATTATAAAAGAGAGAACTTCATTTTCTCCTTCCTATTTAGAATACAGAAGAAAATAAGAAATTTGGAATCAATTATTCCATATCAAATGCACTTCTCACCTTTAGTGGGATTCAGGACTTATGATTTTTATATGGCAGGTTTTTAAATATAGCAGATGATTTTATGATTTATGAAATGGTTAGATAATTGTTGGTTTAAAAGAGCAGAACATGGAGTCCTGTTTGGTGTAATTATGGAAGATTTTTTTTTCTCCCTTCTTATATTGTTTATATGTCATTTACTAAAAGCATAACAGTAGAAAGATTTAACAGAAGCTGTTTTATGTACCTGCACTGGGAAGCCAGACTGTATTTAAAACCTTCATAGTCTTTAACCGTTTGAGAGTGTTGGGAGAGCAAATTGGTCAGTCCATTAGTATTATCACAAAAGGAGGAAAAAAATGGTAAGAAGAGGGACCTGATTGAAGGAAGTAGGATATTGCAGATATCCTCGGGAAGTATGCCTTGCTCTGGCCCCTTCCTACCTTCCCCATTTCTGCATCGTGTCTGCCATGCACTGAATTTCTCTTTCACAATACTCCCGCCATCATTATATTCTGCCTGATGGTATAGTGACAAGTCCTGAAGTCTCTGAAGCTATAAACTAATTCTTCCCTCTAAGTTCCTGCAATCATGTATTGCAAGGGCCATAGCAATGATAAAACTAATACAAATGACTATAAAAAGAAAATAAATTTGAACTCACTTATTGCTTCATGTTATCACTACTAATTTTATACATTTTAAATTAAAACTTGGAAAGTGACAATATATAGAAAATTTTCTCTGTCACATGCAGATCTTAGCCTCTGAATGTTTACTTTGTGTATTTAGGTGGGAATGAGTTTGGGTAGAATCCAGGAAACTACAAAGGAGCCATAACATAGGGCAAAAAGAGACTCTAAGAGAGCAGATTGAAAGCCCGGCGAGGTGGCGCAAGCCTTTAATCCCAGCACTCGGGAGGCAGAGGTAGGAGGATCGCCGAGAGTTCGAGGCCACCCTGAGACACCATAGTGAATTCCAGGTCAGCCTGAGCCAGAGTGAGACCCTACCTCGAAACCCCCCCGCCAAAAAAAAACCAAAAAAAAAAAAAAAGAGAGAGAGAGCAGATTGAAGAAGAGAAAAGGATACATGACAAGAAGAAGGGAGTTACTGGAACTAGAAGTATAGGGAAGGAAAGGGGTGAGAGAGGAAGCCTTTGGTGGCAGTAAGAGGAAAATTACATCTGAATTTAACATGTAAAGACAGTTTATATGTCATTATTATTCCCGAGTACTGTATTTGCATTAACATTTACATTATATTAGGTATAAGTAGCAAAACATAGCTAAAAATATTTAAATAAGTCAGAATCTAGACTGAAGAACACTGATGAAAAGTTGGGCCCAGTTAAAATGAAGAACTCCTGTTTATCACAATGCATATAATATGGAGAAAGAACAGGTCATAGGACAATGTATTTATTACAAAGATAGGTTAATACTAAAAACTGACACAAAGAGTAATATTTTAAATAAGAAAAAAAACTAAAAACTAAAAATATATATTATGTATTTCAACCAAAACTTTCAGTTTCCATATACTAAAACTAATAAGTATTTAATAGAATAGAAACTCATAAGTATTTAATAAACACATATTTCCCTAAAAGACATGCATTCACTAAATTGATAGCCTGAAAAATAATTTATTTTATCCTTTACTTGTATATTTTTATGTTATATTAGAAAAAAATCACTTATTTAGAATAAAATTATTATCAATACACTAAAATAGTGGAATTACCTCTTTATTAGATGGGAACTCGAAAATATGTATCTTCATAGTAGTTAGTAAGAATTTGCTAGCAGGACTGCCAGAGGTAAAGCCAAGAAAAGCAGGATAGAAAGACATGCCCTGGGGGTGCTCATAAAGTTTATTGCTTGATTGATTGACCTAAAAAATGTCTCAGAGAATTTTGTTCAAAGTATTGAGTTTTTAGTAGAGTTGCTGAGACTGGGTTTAAGCAGTTCAGATGCTAATAGAAAAACTGAATCTTGCTGATAATTTAATCAGTGATTTGTTTTGTTTGTTTTGATTTTGTGAGGAAGGGCAAACACCTTTGAAACAGTCACCCTTACTAAGATTATTTCTTTGGAATATTGGTGTCTGATCAGTGAACATAAAGATGACCAACATTCTAACACCATAGTTGCATTTCCATTTCCTGTCTATATCCTTAACTTTTGGATGGTTCTCTGGTTTTTCACTGGCATGTGCTGACAGAACTTTTTAATTTATCACATTACCTATTCTTGTATAAATTTTGGAAACATATTCTGCTAGAATATAATGCAGATATAATACCTAACACTTTAAATTTTTAAATGCGTTTTCTATATATGGCATTTCCTCTTAATATCTATGATTGTTTTAACTCCTCTTAATAGTAGGATTACATAACAGGTTTACTTTTTCTTTTGCTATTGTGATCAGGATTCTTATATTTTTGGAGATTCCATTAATTTTTGTATTCAACTTTCATTCTTCCTTTGATTAATCTTTGTTCCATTTAATTCCCTATTTTATGACTTGGTTGATTGATTTTTTTATTGTTTATTTTTTGAGTTATACATCTGACAGAGTTTTATATAGAATCTATAAGGAACCAAGTAAGAAAATTCTCACAAGTGTATTTAATCCACTTTTAGTTAAAATTTAAAAAGATACTGTGTTTGTGATGACTAAGTTCTGTTTTCAACTTGATCAGATTTAGAAATCAAGAGGTATACTTCTCAAATGGGTCTGTAATCTTGTTTGTACAATAAACCAAGAAAGGGAGTCTATCCTCCAGAGCTGGCTGCCCTTCAGGTGGTGGCCTATATTTCAAGACTCTGAAAGAATATAATCTCCTTTTCAACTGATACCCATTCTACTTGCTAGTGAGTGCTTTTTACCTGTCTGCCCTCACTATACACTGCTACATGCATGCATATATCTCCCCTGTTTCACCTGTCCTTTGTCAACATCGGAATTGAATTTCATCAGCCTTCCAATGTGGACTGAAGCACAGTGACTCTTCAGAAATCCTCCAGGCTTTCTGTGCCTAATTAAGACAGCTGAGAGAGCAGCTGCTTAGTTCCTTGACAATCAAACCTGTAGACAGCTATTGTTGGACTGTGAAAAACAAGTCCAATGAATCTCCTTGGTAATCAATACAAAGTCATTCTATTGGTTTGGTTCTGTTCCTCTACAGAATTCTAAGTAATTCATTTAAAGATACTGTGCTTTAGTAAGAAATAAAGCATTACTCATGAGTAATGCTTTCTCCCATGTTCACAACAATATGCTCTGATTAAGAGTATTAGAGGGAAGGGTTAATTTCATGCAGTAAAATGTAAATCAAAACAATTACTCCTTGTTTTGTAGTAACTACTAATTTCCAGACCTATTGCCCATGTTTAACTGCAGAAACTAGCAATTTTTTTTTAAATGTATATATGTGCCTGATTGTATGTATACACATGCAACTGCAAGTGTGTGTGCATGTGTTTGGAAGTCAGAGCACAACTTCAGGTGTTGCCTCAGAACCACCATCTACCTCCTTTAAACAAGATCTCTAATTGGCCTGGAACTCTCCAATTTGTCTGCACTAGATAGCCAGAGATTTTCCTGTTCCTGCCTCTGAAGTGCCAAGGCTACAGGCATGTGATATGATGCCAACAATGTTTACATGGGTTCTGTCCATGTAGCAGTCCCATTGTACCTGTATGACATATGTTATAACAGCTGATCGGACTTGCATGTTCTAGTTGGTTTGTAGAAATGTTACAATAAGGAAAGAAAGGAACAAACTAGAGAGTAGGTAATGTCTTTAAAAGAGGCAGATATTTCAATGTGCTTATACAAATTTTAACATTTTACAATATATGCATACATTGTGATATCATCTAGCACTCCATAGATATATACAAGTATTATGTGTCTATTAAAAATTCTTACTGGAGAGGAAAATAATTTACTAATAGTAAACTTTGCTTATGTTCAAAGGAAAGAAGAGTTATTGTTAATTCTGGATGATTATTTGTTTATTTTTATTTTTTAAATAATATATGTTTATATTTGGATACAACTCTGTTCACAGTAGAGAAGCATATGAAAATTGTCTAGATCTATAATTCTGAAATATTTTAAATTTGATATATTTTTACTCATAAACTCAAAGTATCACTTATTATTCAAGCCTATTCATTATGAATTAATATAGTTATATTAATAATATTATTATTAATTATATAAGTTAATATACTAGAGCCAAATAATATAATATTTATATAATAATTAAATATAATATGAATATAAATATTATAAATAATATATTAAATATTATAATATATATTAATATATTATAATTATATTATTATTCATTATATAAGTTAATATACTAGAGCCAAAATTGTGAATATATTTTGAAGATTATCTTGTTAGATACCTAGAAGCACTTGCAAAATAATATATACTTTTTGAACAACTACCATTATGCTTGCTTTTGCTTTTATATTTTTAATTTATTTGTACATTTATTTGTATGTATGTGTCAGTAAGTAAGTGTGTATATATGTATGTACCTAGCACATGTCTCTGCTACCTAAAATGTCTAGCTTGGGAATTGAACCTGGGCTGGCAATTTTGCAAGCAAACTATTGCACAGTCTTCCTCACCCTTATCCTTGCTTTTAAAAAGAGAATATAATACCTCTTGGAATATGTTTAAGTTACACAGAAATAATTACAGTTACTGTTTTTGTCCTATTTCCCATGGAAGCATTGTGTTAATATATAATTTATAGTACTTACTAAGAATTTTGGTAAAATAAGCAGATGATAAAGCTGGATGTTGAACTTTTGTTTCCTTGCAGGTATGACATTTTGTATCTTGATAGGATTTGTTATTTCAATCGACAATGATAACTACAAAGATCATGTTCTGATCTATCCCTGTTATAAGTTCATGTGGAAAGGTTGTGTGTGCGTGTGTGTGTGTGTGTGTGTGTGTGTGTGTGTGTGTGTGTGTGTATAACTTTGAATGTGTAGAGGAAAGCACAAGACTGCCTAATCTGATTAATGAGCTTTGCTTTCCAGACTAAAATGACCCTCACTTAAATACACAGAAATTATGCTGATGTTCAGTAATGTGGGAGTTAAACAAAATCCTAAAGTGGACAAGAACGTAGCTGAGTAGTAGAGTTCTTGCCCACTCGTTCAAAGCCTTGTGTTTGATCCTTAGCAATGCAAGAAACAAAAGGAATCAAACAAACAAAAAAGCTAGGTCCTAAAGTGCAAATTTACTGATTTATCTTTCCATTGGAAATAAATATCATATCCAACTTCCTTTATTTTGATACAGCTAGAAATAACCCCATATGATATGTCTATTCCAGGAACTATTCATTTCATAATGCTTAGTTTACTACTTATAATAAGCATACTTCCCTTAAAATTTTCAGTTTATGACTACCCAATATGCTCATCAACAGAACTGGTAATCATGGACATTGCGGAGAAAATTAACTTTAAAAAACATTCTTGTGAGGTGTAAGTATATTGGCATATGTATTTAAGATTATATTATCTCTTTACATGGAAGGATATTCGTATAGCCTCTATAGAAAATAGCCTCCATGAGAAGTGCACTCTTTGGTTGTTACTTTCAGGTACTAATTATTTGTATCCAATGGCATTAATTTGTCTGTTGTCCTAATTGAAATACTGTAAACAAATAGGGCATTTAAATGAATACATTAATTGCTATATATTGAAAGTTCTATAAGAAGTGTTCTTAACTATCAGAACAATTATCTGTCAATTTTAATCATTCTTATCAAATAATGAAAGAAGACATTTTGTGGCAATTTGTACATATCTGAGACTTGGTAGTTTTAAAAAGAAGTTATATTTATATTTTTATCATGTCCTTTTATTATTTTTATTTTTCTTGTGTGCTTGTTTGAAATGTGCTGTGTGTGTTGAGTGGTGTGGTATATACACCTGCAGGAATGCCTTCAGTGTCCCACATACTAGCCTGGTGTGGAGTGCACTCTTGCAGGGGCTGGAGCAGAAATTCAGGTGCCCCACCATGCTGGACTTCTACCTTTTCTTGTTTCTCAGTCTCTTACCCAGCTTGCCATTTTTCACAAGCTCTGGTGATTCCTGGGTCTTTGCTCCCCACAAAAACCATGATTACATGTTCATGTGGCCTCTCAGCTTTTTAATATGGGTTCAAAAGACTCACATGGGTAAACTCTGGTCCCTTCAGGCCCTAATGCTTGAACAGGAAGCACACTTAACGGCTGAGCCATCTTTACAGTCTTATTTTGCTGGTATTCTGTGCCCTTATGAATAGTTGGTGTCAGCTTAGCTCTGTGGCATATGGTGTCACAATGGCAGGAGTATTAGTATACAAAAGAGAAAGAGTGAAAATGAGACATGGAGCAGGGAAGATGAAAGAAAAGAGGAGAGAGAGATGGTAATTGATAATCATACCATCCCCAAATTCAATATACAGGGGTCAAGGAGAGTGACCTAGATAAACTCACTCAAATTATATTAAAATTCCTGAATTTTAGGGGAAAAAAGCTTCTGAAATTTTAGTAGACTCAAAACTACACTTAATTAAAACCTTTTACTTTGATAGATAATGACTCTCATGAAATGGTGCTGACAGTTGGGCTTTGACATTTTGAAACACCTCATGTGGCCCCATGACTAAATGCAAGTGAAAGAGAACTTTACACTTTTAAATATTACAAAAAAGTCACAAAAATGTAATATATGGGCTGGAGAGATGGCTTAGCGGTTAAGCGCTTGCCTGTGAAGCCTAAGGACCCCGGTTCGAGGCTCGGTTCCCCAGGTCCCACGTTAGCCAGATGCACAAGGGGGCACACGCGTCTGGAGTTCGTTTGCAGTGGCTGGAGGCCCTGGCGCACCCATTCTCTCTCTCCCCCTCTATCTGTCTTTCTGTGTCTGTCGCTCTCAAATAAATAAATAAAAAAATGAACAAAAAATATTTAAAAAAATGTAATATATAACCAACATAAGACAAACTCACAATATTATGATTTGAAAGAAGTTAAACTAATGAGAATTTTTAAAAAGCACTAATTTGTTTATTGACTACTAAAATGGGTTATAATACATTTAAAGTAATGCATCCTTTTATTCATTTGTACATTCTCCCAATTTAACTGAAACACTTTTCCAACACACACACACACATACACAATTTTTCCCCAGTAAAACATTGCTATTTCTTTGATTATTTATCCAAGGAAATGGTCTAACCAGTGCACAACTATTTACACTCTGCTTCATATAACATTGGATTATAACCTATTTTTCTTGCTTTAATTTAAAAGAAATTGGCTTGAAGTACTGAACTGTTACAGCAATGCTAAGAACCATTTGTCTATGCTTGTTGTGCTTTTAGAATTCTACTTAGTTGTCCATTCAAGCCTCCTATAAATTTCAACTTGCATTGATTACACTCTGATTATATTTTACATAAAAATTGAATAACTGGATTTTCTAGTTCTATGAAAATTATTTCTCATCAATAACATCTGCTTTGCTATAAAAACATTTTGTCCATAACTTGAAATGATTACTGAGAAGAAAATATCTTCATTTCTTCTTTTATACTCCACATTGAAAATCTGCTTATTAAGAATATATATTCTTTTGTTTATACATGTATTTATTATTTATTTATTAAATGTTTTATTCACATTAACATAAGAAATTATCTGTTATTTCCTTACTATTTCTAAAAGTGAAATGGTAGAGTTTTGAACGTAGTTGATAGTGTATAGGAAGTCTAAATCAGGATGATGACTTTACTCAGGTAAGAGAGAAGAAATTTCCCTGAGTCTATTTAAGATGGAACAGAAGTGGTCCCAAGATCATGATACAGATGACGTATTCTTGCCTGGTGAGGATATAAAATTAAAAATGGACCATTCAGTACATTCCTGGGTTAACTAAGACATAGTTTTTTTAAATAGCATCACTATGTGGAAGAGCTGAGTAAGGAAAGATATGCCACGCTCTATACTACTGTGATCATAGCCTTAACCACTCCTCCAAGTTTCACAAGACAATTGGGTATTGTAATCTTTCTCCATTTTCTTTAATAGTGGATCTCTACTTCATTGTTTAAAATGCCATGTTTGGATGATAACTCCATGTACATGCTGTAAAACCAAATAGAAAAGTTGAGACCCAGGCAAATGTTTTAAATTATATATATATAAAGTGCTTTACAAATAGTGGAGTATAGTGGAACTGGGAATTTATACAGAGTTACAGGTAATCTGAAATTATTCAGAAGCTTTCTGATAATACAGTAATCTTTCAGTGTTTGGGTTTTGTAGTTTCAGTTTTTATTTATTTGAGAGAAAAAAAAGAAGAATAAAGAGAAGGATATACAAGGGGGAGAGAGAGAGAGAGACACACACACACACACACAGAGAGAATGGGAGCACCAGGGCATTCAGTCACTGCAAACAGACTGCATATGCATGTGCCACCTGGTGCATCTGGTTTATGTGGGTACTGGGGAAACGAACTTGGGTCCTTTGGCCTTTCAGGCAAGTGCTTCAACTGCAAACCCCTGGTATTTTGGTTTTAATCAAAATTAGATGTGTGGATGAATAATAAATTGAATGGAAAGGATCCTGCAGATAGATGAGTAATAGACTTATCTAGTACAGTATAACTATGAATGTAAAATTTTAAAAAACACATAATCATAAACTTACTTAAATATTATGAGTTTCTTTTGTAAATTCATAAATAAAATCATCATGCCATAATGTCAATGGTTAAATATGGCTAGTAAAAAAAATGATTATATGTATGCTTGTCAGAGACCAGCAAATGTAGACATCACTGGGAAAGAGAGTAGTTTTTCCTCAGGAGAGGAATTTGCCATGACAATGAATATTAAGTATAAAACAGAAACTATTTAGTGATGTTATATCTCAAAGCAGAATTCTCCAAATAGTAGCTGTGGCCACAGTTGTTCAATTAATGCTATCATAATAAATGGATTAAAGAATAATTATGGAGACCTGAATTTGTTCCCCAATAAGATAATAAATAAATACATAAAGGATGCTTACTCTCTGAATTTAAATAAGAACACTTATGTCCCCCAAATATTATGAAATATTATAAGTAGTTAATGATAGCAGAGGAGTTGGAGACATTTTCTGCAGTGGTGTAGACATTGGTAGGACCAATGTGCTTGAGTAAATAATTCCCCACATGTGCCCCTGCAGGCAACCCTAACTGAACTCACTGAATCACCCCAAACATGGGAAAAAGAGACACCAAGGTAGAAAGAGAACTAGTTGGAAGAAGTCTCAGCAGAATGGGTTTCAAGAGGTGGAAGAAGAGAAAGTAATAGGAAGGGATAGTCATCAAAACAGTTTATGCACATGTATAAAATTTAACAATGAGCAAAACAAATACCAAATAGAAACTGAATGAGCAGTATTGGCAGACAAGGGTATATGAAGACTGAATATAAGATAAATAAGTAATAAGGTTGTCTAGCTAACAAACTCTCATAATCAAGGATATATATTTTGCAAGTGGTGAATTAAGCTTGATAAAAAATATAGTCTGCATGGAAAATACATGGGTAGATTACTTTAAATTGTGTTATGTTGGGGGGACTGGAGATATGGCTTAGTGGTTAAGGCACTTGCCTGCAAAGCCTAAGGACCCACATTTGATTCCCCAGGTCCCACATGCAAGCCAGATGCACAAGGTGGCACATGCATCTGGAGTTCATTTGCAGTGGCTAGATGCCCTGGTGAGCCCATCCTCTCTCTTTCTCTTTTTCTCTCCTCCTTCTCTCTGTCTCTAGTAAATAAATAAATAATAAAAAATAAACTTTAAAAAATCTGTTATGTTATTCGGGCACTTGGAAAAATGTCAAATATTTATTGCATTCTTAGGCATTTTAATTTTCTTGTTGTTAAACCTGACACTGGATTGTTTATTTTTATTTATGTTCAGTTTCTCTTAACAAATATGCTAGTATATTACATTTCAGGGAAACATACATGAGTTACTCCTTATTAAAAGTAGCTTGTGTTTATTCTTCAAGATTGAAATAGGTGTATTTTTAGTTATGTTTCATTAAATTATGCTCTGCCCAATATGCAGAGTATTGATGGAGTATGTTTTGAAAGGTGAGCAGATGGGATTCTATTTTTAGTTTACGTTAGCATACTCCATCAAACACTCATTTTCTTGACAAAACAACCATTATAATAAAACTTACAACTTTAAAGTGTAGCTTCAACAGTCATGTAAAATTCAAATAACAGAAGTCACATGAAATAAATATTTAATTATACACCTGATGGCCTTAGAACTGTTAAAGCTCTTCATTGTGAATACATGGTTAAAAGTAATTTATATTGGGGAATGATATCCAGTTCTTAGTAGAGGAAAAAGCAATGAGAATCTTTCATTTAAATTTTATTTCAAGAAAGATTTGTAGGAGGGACAGGAAAATTAAGGATACTTAGATACCTGGTGAAGTAAATTGATGAATTCTGTTGTGTTTCAAAATCACAATATTCTGTTTGAATCTCTCTAAGGTCCCATTTCTGATGTAGTATTATACACATGATGTAGTATTATCTTAAAAGTATTTAAGATGATTTATAGAGATGTCTACTAAAAATAAAACCTATTTTTTAAACTCCATACACTACTTTGCATTTAATATCCGTGTCCAAAGTTTATTTTAATGTTGCTTTGGCAAGGATTGAACCCAGGCCTTTATGTTGTTGGCAAGTACTCTACCACTGAGCTACATTCTCACCCGTTTTTTTCTAAAACTTTAAATTAAATGATACTTTATCATATAGTTAATTTCCAGGAAATTAATTTTATTATCCAGTCAGCACTTTAATTACTATCCCAATTTCTCTTTTAATTATTAAATATTATATTTATTGAGGGAAATAGAACCAAGGAAAGGTGCTTACGTGGCTAGAGATCCCACTGGGAGGAGCCTGGGGGGAAAAGCATGGAAAGAAATGAAAAAAGAATGTTTGAGGAGCTCCTGCCATATGGTGAACTGGAGGGGATAAAGAACCCATGTGGACAGTAAGGGCTGGGGTACAATCAGGGCTGGGCCTGGGAAGAGGCAGTCCAGGCCCAGCACAGGAAAAAAATTTACCTTCACCCACAGCTGGAAGTTCCCAAGTGATCATAGAGAGACAGAGAGCCCTAGTTTCTTATTTGAATATCTGGATTATCACATAGCTGATAATTCACAACCTACTGTTTGAGTTACTGACTCAAGTCCATACATTTATACTGGAGGAAATATACCTCCAACTAAGATAAAAGAGACAGAGAAGTTAAAATCTTCACTTCATGTACAGCACAGGTATATACAGAACTTTTAAATAGACATTCTGTGGCATTGAGACGTCATTGGTAGAGATAAGAAAAAAATGTCTTAAGGGATTTTTGGAGAGTTGACAATGAAATCAAAAAGGCTGAGAGTTTTCTGTTTTTTTTTTTTTTCCCCTTGTGTCCATATATCCGTTATGAAAATGGGGTACATTTTACTTGTAGTGTGATGTATGGATTGCAAACATGAAGTTAAAATGGAACGGCAAATGCACTCACCTATCTCAGGAGGAAAAATCATAACCATTCATTTTGCCTAATACTTAGTGACTTTCTGAACAAATATTCTGTGAAGGCAAATGTTTATTTATAGGATTGGTTTGTTTGGTGACTTTATACCCCCATGAATTGATTTCATCTGTCACTCAAAGTAAAAGCAGATAAGTTCAAATATTCAAGCATTTTATTCACATGTGTCCTCTGTTTTGTGCTTACAGATCAAAGAAACACAGGATGCATCTCTGTGCTTTCTTCCTTTCTTATTTCCAGTCACTGCATGAGGAAGCATTGATACAAATGGAATAGGTAGAGGAGATGCCCTGTAACAGCACAGAGGTGGTGATTGCATTTGCCACTTAGGTCAACTTGGCAGAGCTGTCCATCAGTGGGAGGGTACAGCACCCACACCAGTCACTTGCACCACGTGCAGATTCTGTGAAAAACCATACCCTATGAACACAGCATTGTTTGGTTGTTGTTCTCTTCTGTTATGCACATTTAACTTGCTACAGTTTCAGACTGATTATTAAGCTTTAAAGATTATTGTACCTAAAAAATGAGAGAAATAAGAAAAATGAAGTGGTGAAATATCTACTTTCCAAGGAAAAGAAATAAAGGATAGTATAAGTTCTGCCCAACAATCATATTTACATAAAATTTTGAAGAAATGCATCTTGCCTCAAGTGCGCTTACACAAAACAAATTAAAATGCCATAATATTAAGAAGTTGCCTAATTAGGGAGTGTTTCAAAAGAATCATAAAAATTATCATATATTTTATCTTTCTCCCGGTAGGCTTATGCTCCCCATAATCAGAAAACACCTAGTCCTGTAACAATCATCAAACAGCACACAATTATGTTCTATTTCATGATGTATACAGTTGATGAGGAAATATAATTTCAAAATACTCAAACATTTTTATTCCAGTTTCCTCTGCCTTGTTTCAGTTCTCAACATTGAAGTCTCACTTAAAAGCTTCTTTGCTGGGCTGGAGAGATGGCTTAGCGGTTAAGCGCTTGCCTGTGAAGCCTAAGGACCCCAGTTCTAGGCCCGGTTCTCCAGGTCCCACGTTAGCCAGATGCAAGGGGGCGTACGCGTCTGGAGTTCGTTTGCAGAGGCTGGAAGCCCTGGCGTGCCCATTCTCTCTCTCTCCCTCTATCTGTCTTTCTCTCTGTGTCTGTCACTCTCAAATAAATAAATAAATAAAATTTTAAAAAAAAAGCTTCTTTGCTGATTGTAAGTTATTGCATGAGTAAATGTCTTTTAAAATGTGAAAATTAGGGATATTCTGAAATAATAAGATGATGATTGCATTTGTAATTCAAGTCAAGTTGGAAATGCTAACCAAAGATTTGTTCATTGTATAAAACAATAAACTAATCCAGATGACAAAACAAAATGTAGAGGTAGTACCATTGTTTCTAAAATGTTATTTCTATTCTTTTCAGTAAATTGTTTTCAAATGAGTATGATTAAATGCATCTGATAATGTTCCTTAGTTGAGGAAATATAAAACTCTTTAGATGCCATAGATTTTCTATGGTACTCATTTGCCTCCCAGAATCACTATTTTAAAATAATTTCTAATTCATCACACAGAATTTCAAATTAAATACTTAAGTTTGACAGTAAAAACATCTGTTAGATGATTTTTTGATATCAACATGGTGATGGACAAGTCTTTACAACAAAGTATCCTTAGTTTTTTAGCATGTGTCCTTAAAAAGAACTGGGCTGCATGGAATGTTCATGTCCCCTTCTGTAGGTGTCCTTGCCTGCCTGTCAGGTAGCGTTATATAGTTCTCATGCATTTGTTAGGGTCTGAGTGCTTACGGCATTACCCCCAAATCCATATTTCGAAAACCAGCCCTCAAGTGATTGTGTTAAGAGGTGAGTAGGAGGTGATGAGATTAGGAGTATAATACACTGATAATGAGTACTAAAATCCATGTGAAAAGGAACATAGACAGCCATGTTGACCTTTCTGCAATATGAGGGCACAGTGGGACATGCCATCCATAAATTGCTAGTCCTTACCACACATCTTATCTTCTGGAATGCGGTCCTCATATCAATGATACATGTATCAACAAATAAATGTATCCAGTTTAGGGTATCTTCTTATAGCAGCCCAAATGGGAAAGTTTATTTATTTTATTTTATTTATTAGAGGGGGGAAGAGGGAGAGGGAGAGAGAGAATGGATCTCTAGCCACTGCAAATGAACCCCAGACACATGTGCTACCTTGTGCATCTGGCTTAGATGTATACTGGAGAATCAAATCTGAATCCTTAGGCTTCACAGAAAAGTGCATTAATCACTTAGCTATCTCTCCATCCCAGGTGAAGTTTAATTTTAATCAAAATATCATTGTGTCTTTCATCCTAGAAACACTTCAAAAAGTGGATCATATAAAAATATATTCTCTATAAAGTATCAAACAGTAATCAGGGGAGAAAATTCTTTGCGATTTGGATAAGTGAATGATTTTTTATATGTTAAATGCATGATTCATTAAATAAGTATACTTCATCCAACAAAGGGTTTCTAGTCTTCAAAATATATAGATCAGGCAATAAAATGCAATACTACAGATTAGGAGAAATGTCTGAAAGTTACACATTATGCATAATGCATTTATCTCAAAGTACATACCATTTCTCAAAAATGAATAAAATGAATATAAAAAATATGTATGTATATTACATAGATAATTGGTCAAACTATGTGTGTGTGTGTGTGTGTGTGTGTGTGTGTGTGTGTGTGTGTGAAGATATGCCCAACACCATGAAGCATAAAACATTCAAACTAATATAATAATATATGACTACAAAAATACTAGAATACTAACATTTCTACACCACCATTTGAGTAGTCAGCCTTTGATATATCTTTACCTTGACAACTAGCCACATGTTAGTATTTTATGCTTAAAGGCCTCCAACACCCATGGCTCCTGCTGAATTTGCAGAAATGTGAATGGTAGTTTAGGGAATAGAAAATGAAAACCCCATATGTGAGGACACAAAGCTTTGGCAAATACCTAGGAAAATTATGTTAGAGAATTCTGATATATGAAAGGGAATGTGTGTGTATGTGTGTGTGCTTGTGTGTGTATGAGTTTGCATGTAATGCTTACTGCTTTTGAACTGGAGCAAACTATGTTCTTTGATGTGAGGCAATTATTTGTTACCACTTATTTTTAAATGTCCTTTTCTTCTTCACTTTGTTATCATTCTAACATCACTGATTGTGGATTTCTTTTTCTTACCCTAAAATGTGCTCTTTAAAGATTCTCATCTTTTTGTATCTACTATAATACATTGCATCTGGGATCCCTTACTTTGATTTTCATGTTCATTAATTTAATTGTAGATACAAATTTTCTATTCTATTTAGCCATATTTTACTTTCCTAAATTTTGGTAATTAGCTTTTTCATTTTATGATCTATGATTTCTTTAAAAAGAATCAACATTGTTGAAGAAATGAAGTCCCTATAGGTGTGAACCCCAGGCAGTGTTATTCATGCACCTCCAGGCCTCCTGTTCACATCCCATTGGTCAGCTGCTCTCTGAAGTACTCTCTGCCCATCATTGTTTGGCAGGTTGACTTTGGGAAATACTCTCTATGTTTGATTGTCTTGTACTGTTTCCAGTTGAAGCTGTTATGTCACCTAGTGTATTTCCCCAGACAAAGCCAAAGCTAGAAAGTTTTGTCTCTTGAAGTGAATGTCAAATGTCAAATTCTGTTTGGAAAGGGTAGGGAAGGAAGGAATCATGAGATGGCTGCATATAGTTTGGACACATGAAGTTTCTCCAGCCAGTTTAGTTCCTAAATGCCTCAATGTGATGTCAAGTGAGCTGTAAGAAGGCAGTCTGTTTTTCTTTTCTTTTTTTTTTACCCAATGCTCATCAGGAGAGTTTTTCTTTTCTGTAATGCTATGATAAACCTAGATAATTTTGCTACTTTTTCTGAGATAATATATGCTACTTACATAAATAAAATACAACTCATTTGTTTTCTTTTATGAATTATCTGTGAAAAGTAAACTTTTATGTGTCTTTAATCTTAGTTATTTCTTAGAAGAAATAGAAAACTCACTACGATGTTCCTCTCTGACTCAACAAAGCTGTGTATCAGTTGTAGTATGCACACTGTACAAATACACAGTTGGGTGCACTGAATTCATATGTTGTTACTGTAGGTCATTGTTTATGCCTCCCATAGAGTTGATAAGTGTGGGAAAAAGAGAAATACTAATTTCAGAGTCTAAGTGGCATTCTTCCTTTTATAAAAATTCTGACCAAAGACTTAAACATCTCTTCAAGTGTCACAGTAGTGTTTGGTATTGAAACATAAGTTACCTCTTTTAGCTAGTATAGATATGTTCAAATGGGTTTAAATACACTTGCATTTTCAGAGTAACATGGTTATGAAGTTTATATGCTTGGGCATACACACCTCCAATTTGTGTCTTGAATAAGGAGAAGCAATCATAGATCATTAGACCTGTTTATTTCGTAGCTGTTCTTTTGTTTAAAAAAGTGATTTCAAATTTGAAAGATCCAGCTGTTGGTTTAATTAGGTTTCTATAGATCATGTTTAAGTATTCATTCTACAAAGGGTACATTTTAGGAAAATGTTTTCATTTTTTTAGACACTTTAAATTGTTCTTAGAGTAGGATTCATAACAATTTTGATCAAAGGCACATACAATGACCAAAGAAGGTGCTAGAGAAAAGAATTCAACTCAATCTCTATTGTTACTTTGAACTCCAACTGTAACAGAAAAAAATAAGCATAGAAAAAAATATGTAACTGGGAAATATTAAGGACAAATCTCTTTAAATAGAATTATTTAATTTACTTATTTGAGAGAGACAGAGAGGAAGAGTCAGATAGAGAAAGAGAATGAACATGTCATGGCCTCCAGCCACTGTAAGCAATCTCCAGACACATGTGCCACCATGTGCATCTAGCTTACATGAGTACTGGGGAATTGAACCTGGGTCCTTAAGCTTTTCAAGCAAGCAAAGGACTAACTTCTTGAATCTGCATGAAGTATTTAGTTTGTTAAGCTGGTGTGTTCTGTCAATACAAATACTCATATGAAGGAATGTAGCATGTATTATCTCATCCAAATATCACCTCACCATGTACACTAGTTTTATTTTTATTTAGATGAGAGATTCATGAAATAAACTGATCATTTCAAGTGGTGTATGTAAAAGTCTGGCTATAACTATTCTGCATCAGTTACTTTTTACATTTTAATTAAACTCTAGTTTTCATTTTACTAAAAATAAACCAATTTTATATTCATAGTTTGGTGAGTTTCAGTATATTCCTGAAATTGTAATACCATAATCATAGCATTTTGCATTAAATAAATCTCCCCCTAATAGTTGCCCACAAACCATTTATATTTTATTTCCATCCCACCCACATAGCTCTCGATAAACACTGACCTGCTGTTGTTTAATGTGATGTTTCCAATTATCTTATAAACATGGAATTATACAATGAGTAGTTATTTGTCTCTAGTTCACTTCAATGAACATGAATTTCTATATGAGTCCTTCCTATTGAAGCATGTATTGGCAGTTAATTTCTTTATGAAAGTGCTATTCCACTGTGTAATTGCACCATATTTTACTTGTTCAACATGAGGTACATATTCAAGTTGCTTTCATGTTTTAACTATTATGATACTTCTGGTTGTGGCATACATATATTCACATATTTTGAATATAATTTCAAGATTAACATTTATGAGGTAAATTAAAAGTATGTTATTAACTGTAAAGCTGTGACATGTTTTGCAAAATGAATATGAATTTTTAAATTTCATAGTTATTACTAAAGGCAACATTTAGTAGAATTCCTTGCCAATGTTAAATTTTTCAGTTATTATTATTTTATTTAGAAGATACATATTGTCATTGTGTAGTATTTTAGTTTCCTTTATTTATTTGAGAGAGAGAATGGGTGTGCCAGGGCTTCCAGCCACTACAAACAAATCTCCAGATGCATGCACCCCCTTGTGCATCTAGCTTACATGGGTCCTGGGGAATGGAACCTAGATCCTTTGGCTTTGAAAGCAAGTGCCTTAATCATTAAGCCATTTCTCCAGGCCCATCACAAGTTTTAATTTGCATTTCTTTGTTGACAGGCCCCTTTAAATGTGTCTATTTGGCACCCATATATCTCCTTTCCTGAGGTATTAACTACTTTACATTTATTGACCAATGTGAATTTATTCTGGAGTTGCTTATTACCTTTTATAAATTGTTAGTGTTTGAAATTATATAGTTAAAATAAAATATGCTTGTCTATATATCTACATTTATACATACATATTTCTACTCATACACATCTCTAGAGCTATCATCATGTTTTTCTAATATGTAGCTTGTTTTTGCATTTTTGTAACAAGTTGTTCAAAAATCAAAAGAATTTAACAATAGATAAAATTCAAATTTTGAGGTATTTCTTTGTTGTTTGTTCTTTTTTTAATGTATTTCTATTTATTTGTTTGAAAGCAGAGAGAGAGAGAGAGAGAGAGAGAGAGAAAGAGAGAGAGAGAGAGGGAGAGAGAGAGGGAGATTGAGCACACCAAGGCCTCTAGCTTCCACAAATGAACAGCAGATATACTAGCTACTTTGTGCATCTGGCTTTCCAGGAGTACTGGGGAATCAAATCTGAGTTGTTAGGCTTTGCAGGCAAGCACCATAACCACTGAGAAATCTCTCCAGCTCCTGTTTGTACTTTTTATATTATACTGAATTAATAACCTAACATAAAATCACAAAGATTTTATGCTTTCTTCATTTTTAAAAATTCATAATTGTTTCATATTTAGTTAACCTGTTTATAGTAGTATCTGGATATCTGGATATTTATGCTTATAGATACTTAGTGTTGCTAAATATTATATTCGTGAAGAATTGATTTCCATTATAAATTATTGCTCCTTTGTTTTTGTGTACCTGTTTTCTTGGAATTGAAATATACCCTTGTGGAGGGAGGCTCATTCTTACTTCCCAGGAAGTAATGAAACTTGTAAGGATGTAACCTTACAAGGATGTAAACAACAGATGTACAGAACAGGAAGCTCCAGGAGCTTAGAGGATTCAGAAGGCCCATTCCCCAGTGTTATATAAGTAGTAACAATAGCTGGGGAGGAGACCTTTCTGATTGTCGGCTTGTCCAGCTGCCTGAAAATTCTGTAGGAAGTTTCAGTCATGTAGCTATGGTGATTCATCAACAACGTTGGGCCGTGTTTCCAGTGCTGTGTGTTCTCATTATTACTAAGCTAGACATGGGTTAAAAGAATGTTTTCTTTTTTTTGCCATTGGTGCTCTATCATAATTATATAGACTTCTGTTTATGTCTTCCTAAGAACTGTCAGAGAACATTGACCATATATAAGAAAGTCTATTATGATTTCTATATAAAATGTCCTTTGGGGCTGGAGAGATGGCTTAGTGGTTAAGCACTAGCCTGTGAAGCCTAAGGAACCGGTTCCAGGCTTGATTCCCTAGGACCCACTTAAGCCAGGTGCACAAGAGGGCACATGCATCTGGAATTCGTTTGCAGTGGCTGGAGGCCCTGGCTTGCCCTTCCTGTCTCTTTCTCTTTCTGTCTGTCTGTCATTCTCAAATAAATAAAAGTAAACAAAAAATGCCCTTTGAAAAAAGGCTTATGTGTTTGAACACTTGGTCCCAAGTTGACCTAGTTCTGGTTTTGGAGGTTGTGGAATCCTTAGGCTGTGGCTGTAACTGGAGGAATGAGTTTCTTAAGGGAGGGCCCAGAGTTCTGTTGTAGACCTACATCTAGTGACTCTTCTTCCTCATGTGAAAAGATGAGAAGTTCCAGCTGCGTGCTCCCACAGTCATTAACTGCACCATGGCCTTCCATCTGTGAAAGGCTCTATCTCCAGAACCCATGAACCAAGAGATATGTATGTGTCCTTAAATCATTGCTACAAGATGTTCTTTCATAACGACAAAAGTAACTGCAAAATTTCTATTTCTGGACTGAGGATATGCCTGAATTGGTAAAAATGCTTGCTTCCCAAACATGAGGACCTGAGTTCCATCCAGAGAATCCACCTAAAAATGCAATGCCAATGCTAGGATGCAGAGATAGGAGGATCTCTGAGGTTTCCTGGCCATCCAGGCTATTGTAATTGGTGATTTCCAGGTTAGTGACAAACATGTCTCAAAAGAGGTAGAGAGTTTCCTAAAGTGACTCCTGGAATTTTCTCTGGCCTCAGCATGCACACTCACACAAGCGCCCGTACATCTACACACAACTGCACCTGTGTACACATTAACATGTACCCACACATGCATAAAATGTCCATTATGGAGGGCGAGAGTGATGGCTGGGCAGTTTAGGTGCTTACCTCCTGCAAAGCCTATCTTTGAAATTTCTATTCTATTCAATTTCTATCCCGTTGATGTGTCTGTCCATACAGCAACATCATACTGTACTTTTGATTTATAACCACTTTGAAATAAAGTTACATGTCTTAGTTCCTTAAGTGCTTTGTAGACATTTATTTGTTTATTATGCATTCTTTTCATTTTCAAATAAGCCTTGGGGAACTTATGCTAATTACCTATCATAAACACCTTCTAAGATTTTGGTAAAATGGCCATGAAACCATGAATATATAAATCCATAAATATGTATTCTCAAGTAATATGCCATCTATCTGTTTACTTATGTCATTTATATATTCCCTGACAATATTTCATGCTTATAATTATTCAAGTTTTCCATTTAATCTGAAACATGTATTCCTACTTATTTCTATAGTTTTGTTTTTGTTTTTTTTTCTCCCAAGTTAGTGTCTCACTTTGGCCCATGCTGACCTGGAATTCACTATGTGGTCTCAGGGTGGCCTCAAACTCATGGTGATCCTCCTGCTTTTGCCTCTGAGTGCTGGGATTAAAGGTGTGTGCTACCACACCTGGCTATTTCTATAGTTTTTAACTCTTATAAAATGAAATTTTTTGATTGGCTACTATTTTTTTTTGAAACAGGGTCTTATTAGTTAATGTCACCTAGGAATTCCTGTCTCTACCTTAGAGTGCTGGGATTTGAATTGTGTACCACTATTCTTTCTGGGGATTCATACTCAGGTCTTTTGCTTCTACTAAAAGCACATAACCCACTGATTCATGTTCTAGTCCCGTTGTAAATTTTATTTAGGTCTTACTTGAGTTATATTTAGGATTACCTGCATTAAAAATCTTGTCATCTAATAGTGATTAGTATACATTTCCAATTTAGGTCCCTTTAATTTTTTAAATATTATTGCATATGCAGTGGTCTGGGGATATGGTATAAGTATGGGAAATTAGATGTAAATGGATATCTCTGCTTTGCTCCTGATTGAATTCAAAGATGTCGACCTTAAGCCACTCCTTACGCTATTACTTACAGTTATTGATTCACTTGGTGAGTGAAAGTTCACTTATATTACTTGTTGCTGTGAGCTTCTGTGACCAACTGTTATGTTTTGTAAAATGATTTGTTTCCATTGATTAGGATTATATCATTTGTATTTTATTTCAATATGGTGAATTAAAATACTAGTTTATGGATTTGAATTCAAATCCATATCATGGGATAAATCTTCAGTTATGATTTGTCACCTATTTTATTCCTGAAGTTTCTTGCATACAGGTTTATAATATTTTCTTCAGGAATTTTGAACTTAGGTTTATGAGGGAAGTTTTTTTTAGGGTTTGTGTTTCTTACCCTATAATATTTCATAAGTCTTTGGTGTTAATAATGCCTTGATAGCAGGAATTGTGAAGCTTTGAGCATTTCTTGATTTTGGCAACATATTTGCAAAATTCATATTATTTCTTGTTTAGGTATTTGAGAAAGTTTTGTCTTGGCTACCAAAACTTAGTTTACTGAGGGTTGTAACTATTCACTTAATCCTGCTGCATAGTATCCTCCACATATTTGCTTTCTTGAGTTATTTTGCCACTTTTTGAACTTTGTCATTTTGTGTGTTTCTAAGAGCTCATTCATTTTCAAATAACTTGGAAATTTGTTGATCTAAGATTGTGACATTCCATTAGGATCTAATTAAAAGTAGCATTCTTTATTTGATTCATGATTTTAATAATTTGCATTTCCAGTCTTTCTTCCTAAGTTAAAATTTATCTATCTATCTATCTATCTATCTATCTATATATATATATATCATGTCTTTTATCTTTTATTCAATTATCATATGGTACTTTTTATATCTTACTTCAAATGCCTAATTTTAGTCTTTTTATAGATATTCGAATACAAAGCATGAATTGCTAATTATTGATTATTTCCTGTTAAAGTATTTAAAGCTGTGTTTCTAATTGCTACCTTAACTGTATCAGATATGTTTACAATGCTCACTTATATTTTTCCAACCTTGTTCTTTTTCTCATAATGATGTTTTCATTTAAATGATGCTTAATTTTTAATTGTGGGATATTTAATATGTTTTTCATATTATTCCCATATTTTATCATTAGTTTGTAACATAATTACATGTACCCTGGAAACATTATTTATTTAATTTTAATTAAATTGTACTTTAATTATATTAAGATACATATTTTTTCTTTCAATGTAGGCCCGACCTGTAACACACTCTGTTGACCAAGGATAGCATTGAATCCATGGCAGTCCTCTTACCTCTACCTCCCAAGTTCTGGGATTAAAGGCATGTGCCCAGCTAAAAACATTAAGGGGGCTGAAGAGATGGCTTAGCAGTTAAGCGCTTGCCTGTGAAGCCTGAGGACCCCGGTTCGAGGCTCGATTCCCCAGGACCCACGTTAGCCAGATGCACAAGGGGGCGCATGCGTCTGGAGTTTGTTTGTAGTGGCTGGAGGCCCTGGCATGCCAATTCTCTCTCTCTGCCTGTTTCTCTCTCTGTCTGTGGTTCTCAAATATATAACTAAACAAAAATTAAAAAAAGAACATTAAGGTATTTTAAAGGTCTATGAATGATCTATCTGGTGAATGGTCTGGTCTAGGTAAACTTGTAAACATCATGCATTCTATCCTTATGGACTGTGTAATATGTTCTTAAATAATACTAGAGTTTATTAGCTTAGATGGTTTCAAACACCTTGTATAATAATCTTGTTCAAGTTGTTGATATTTATTGAATTCCAGTTCTTCAATTCAGTCACAGTCCCTGCAGATTTTAGAGGTCTGTTGTAAAGATATTGGTGTCATTTTGAATGTTTGTTTGTTCATAGAAGAAATCCTTATTCTAAAGTCTACATGATGTGCATGAACTGATGATAGCATTTCCTTTACAGTTCTTATGTATACTAATAAAATAATAAAGTTTTCAAACAAGTATCAATTTGGGGCTCTTAAATTAATTTGCTCTCAATTAGAAACTTGATAATTGAATTTGGCCTTGTTAAAGCAGTCTGCAGTCTCTGCCTTTTGTTTGGAAAATTTAATATATGTATATTCAAGATAATTAGAGTAATTTTTATAATGAGGTTTCTTATTTGGTAATGTATTTTAAACATGTCTATTAAGATTTTGACCATTATAATTTATGCCGATTCTGCCTTCAGGTCTCTGTCCTGAGGATGGTCGTAACTTTTAGAACTGCATTGTATGAAATTTCACAGTGGATGTTTAAAACATGATTTTTAAAGCCAACTCATTTATTTTCAAAGACAGCGTTAAGTGTTCTAACACATAACCAATTGTCCCCTTCACACAAAATCCGTTTACCTGGATGATAATCTGGTGGTATTGGTTGGTATTGGCATGATCTTTGTAGACTTTACTTTATCAAGATAACCCTTGTATATTAGATTTGCCTAGACCCTCTCATGTTCAAGTTAGATAGGTTTGAAAGTATTTGTTGGTTGAATTATAATGAAGAAATGAAAACAAAATAAACACTAAGGAAGTATCTTATTACTTACACATAGAGACTAAGGCACTCATAGGAGTCTGAGTATGATCAGAGGTTTTAGTCTATTCAGTTAGAGGGAGAGGGGAATAGGGGAGGAAAGAGGAAGCTAAGGAAGGGAGGAAACTACAAGAAGAGAGAGAGAGAGGTGGGGGAAAACTATTGGATCATGCCTTTATTAGGGTCCTCTTTTTGTTTTGTAGATGTCAACTAGCTAGGGATGGAAATCTTGAGCATAGAGGGAGAATTTTTTACATGATTGTACCATTAAGGATTAAGTTTTGAAGTGGCTGATGTGAAGTGTGTTGATTTTTTGGTCAGAAGGATGAGTCATGAACAAGTGGGCTATATTTCAGTCAACCACATGTAGTGGATTTAAAAATATTAAAATTTATTTGAGAGCAACAGACAGAGAAAGAAAGAGGCAGATAGAGAGAGAGAGAGAGAGAGAGAGAGAGAGAGAGAGAGAGAGAGAGAGAGAGGGAGAGAGAGGGGGATACATGAGGTCCTACGTCTATTAAATTCTTTCAAAAATAATAATGGTTATCCCATTTATTTGGCAATGACTTCACTATCCACTGGAGAATCTGTTTCTCTTTTTCAGATGGATGCAGAAACTGAGGAGAGAACCAACCCATTGCACCTCACCAAGGCCCCAGCTGCAACCATAGAGAAATTGGGGAAATGAGCAAGAGTGATGCTTTCTTGATGAACCTTGTATCAGTGCAACACTGAAGGAGGTAGACACACAGAACATTCAACTCCTACCAAACCAGAGATCCAGAGACACAGAGGCTCCCAAGACCTCACCTCTGAAGTAGACCTAAAACAAACCCAACATACTCAGAGAAATTTTTGGAAGAGAGGTAGGAAAGATCATTACAGCCATAAGTTGGGACATTATGCACAGAGACATTGCCTCTTCCCAATGAACTGATGGCTATCCCCACAATGCACAACCCACAATCCCCAATGAGGAGGGTCCCTTTGGAGACAGGAAGACAGGGAGGAGGCTAACAATGGTACCCATATCTGCTGTTTGCACACTGAGTATGGACATAACAAAGAAAGGAAAAAAAAAGAGAAATTTTAAAAAGGTTTTTACATCCATAAATAAAAATACAAGAAAAAAATATCTTAAAAAGATTTTTAAAGTAGGTATGGCTCTGGCATAAAAATTATAACATGATTATGAATCAACAGTAATAGGTGTTTTGATATTGGTCTCACCTTTACTATGAGCTAGTACAACATGGAGGAAAAGAGAAAGGATTTGTGTCTGATAATTGAGGGGAAAAGGAACAGATCAGAGGAATTTCAGTACTTAGATAAAGAATGAACCAATAAACTAACTAAAAATACTTGGTTTGTCCAATGATCAAAACATGCATAGAGTCAATAGGCTGCCAGAATTTTTAGTTTTCCAAGAATATTTTGCTTTAAGTGGCTTGTTCACTTCATTAAAGCACTACTATACCTTGTGCCATCTCAAGATGATTATGTACCTTATGTGCCATTTTTCAGTTGATAAAGACACAAAATTTTATTGAAAGAAAATTAAGTTAAATTAGTTCAACTTGTGACATCATCTAAATATATTTTTCCAAAGGATAAAATTATGTGCTCTTCAGATGCTAGTTTCCAGTAAGGGTGGACAATGAAAGCGACAAACAATTATTGGCCAGCAGGCATTTATTGAATGCTAATACAATTTTCAAATGTTTTCAGAAGCTGGTATGGGATGCTCAAGACTGGTAACAGAGAGTCTTGAGAATAAACCACAGATCTGATTCTCAGTATCACTGTTTTTAACTTCATTTTATTTTAGCTTCATTTCTATACAACACCAATAAAAGTATTTACTTTCTAAATTTTCCATATAAAATACTGAACATATATCTTATTCACTGGCTATACTTTAGTGGGTCAACAGATGTGCATTCATTTAGACTTCCTCTTTTGCAGTAAGAATATCTACCTATGAAAAGAGCCAATTAAATATATGAAGAGATACTTATTTTCAGTAACTAGAAATGGGAAAGAAAGACAAAACTAAAGAAATTGACAGAGCTTGAAAAAATGAGTTGACCTACTTACATAAGCCACTTGTACAAAATGATCCAGACCTAAAATGGTCTTAGGTCTCTAAAGTTATATGAGAGTTGCTCTGTGATCTTTATGTGAGAATGTTTGTATTAATCAGACTACCTGTTAGGCCAACAGATTACTACCTGGGATTTTTCATGTAAGATTTATTGTACTTATGGATGAAATATCTGTTTCCTTCCTTTCTTTGCCCCATGTAATTAAGCATACAAAAAAAGCTACATTTCTTAAACACTAATTTATGAGTATAAATGCACATTAAATTTCAATTCTAATTATCAAATGTTATGGAAAACAATTGTAAATAAATAGATATTTATACTTAAGGCTTTTTAAAAGGGGTCTATTTGTATCAGATATAGAAGGTGGAGAACAAACAAGAAACTTAACTTTAATGCATCATTCTTCTTTTAGGCTATATGCAGAACTTCAAAAAGAGTTATACCACCATTTGTCATTCAGGAAATGTGAGCTATGACAAAAGAAAGATCATTAAAAAACAACAACACAGCCAACTAATTACTTTAATAAAATTGTGATTTCAACACAGTGAAACCTAATACAGTTTTTGTACTTGTTAGATAAAGAATGTATTAAGAAACAGCATACCATAGACACAACAGTAAAATTTCATAGACAATTCAACTTTGGAGTCCATTTTCCATCCCTAATTGTGCTATGCTGAAGCATTTACATTTATTTACTTTTTTTCTCTCTCTCTTTCGTTTTTTTATCAGTTATGTACACAGTGTATACAGTCATGTTGGTATCATCATTAGCCTCCTCCCTCTCCTCCCCCCTCTTTAAGGACACTCCTCATTGGGGAATATGGGTCATGCATTGTGGGGATAAACAACAGTAATGGGTAAGAGACAATGTCTGTGCATACTGACCCAATGTGTGGATTTAACATTCTTTCTGCCCCCTCTTCTACAAATTTTCCTGAGCCATGTTCAGTTTATTTTAGGTCTGCTTCAGTTATGTGAGCCTCTGTCTCTGAATATCTGGTTTGGTAGGAGTTGAGTATCCTCTGTGTCTATCTACTTTATCCTTGTGCTGGTACCAGGTTTACCAAGAAAGCAACACTCTTGCTTATTTCCCCAAATATGTTTTGTTTCAGCTGGGGTCATTTTGAGGTGTGATGGGCTGGTTCTCACTGTAGGAGCTGCTTTATCTGAAAAAGAGAAGCAAATTCTCCAAGGGAGAGTAAAGTTAGCACCAGATAAATGGGATAACCATTGTTTTTTAGAAAGATTTAATACATTTAGGCCCTCTTGTAGCTCATGATTGGTGGGAGCTTGATAATGGAAAGCAGGCTCATTTTTTTGAATATGGTTCTGACTTGATTCCCAGCAACTGTTATAGGTTCCATTCCACTAAGCAGATCAATTAGGCAAATCAAGAGTAGTTGGTTTCCAACCATGGCTGTGTGCCACTGTTGCACTTGTATGAACACCACATCAGTTTGTTGGCTGCTGAGTAGCTTAGACCATGAGTTGCTTGGACAGATGTTGGCCATTTTCCCCCAGTTGCTCATGTAGCACCTCCTGGCACTATTCAACCTGTCTGGGGAGTGACTCTTTCAGGCATTAGTCATGCCACTCTACGTTCCATATCATCAGCATATGGTGTCTCAGCAGTAGGATCTTACCACTAACCTTGGTGGGTCACAAGAACTCTGACAGTAGTCTGTCTTCATTTGGGAAACTTTGTAGGTCTCTCTGATCAATAGCTCATTGTGGATGTTAGCCACATGCTGGTATTGGGCGTTACAGGTCAGTGCCAAAAAAAAAAAAAAAAAAGGAAGAAAAAGCTAAGTAATGAGAGAGAGAAAGAGAGAGAGAGAGAGAGAGAGAGAGAGAGAGAGAGAGAGAAGGGAAATAGAGAAAGAGGAGATTAAAGTCAGTCTTCATCATACCCTCTCCAGGGCCTTGTGATTCAGGTATTCCTTCCAAAAACCTGATGAAGGCTCAACCATTTAGTCTATATTTTAAGATGTAGAATTTTATGGTACCATTGCTATTTGAGTCTAGTTCTGTGTCCTCCACCTCCACCCTTACCCTCCACTCCCACCCCACCCACCCTATTGTCCAATCCTCAAGATGCATATTAAGTATGTCAGCACCTCATGTAGATCCAGCTTAGGAGCCATAGATGAATGAGACTATGTGATGACAATCTTTCTGTGATTGGGTGAGTTCACTTAAAATGATCTGTTCTAGGTTTGACTATTTCATTGTGTAGAATTGCATCATGTAGATTTACCACATCTTGGTTATCCATTAGTCTAATGATTAATGATGTACATTTGAATTGATTCCAGCTCTTAGCTATTATGAATTGAGCAGCTATAAACATGTTGAGCAAATCTCTCTGAACTGAGGTGTGGAACTTTAATGCCTAGTAAGGGAATAATAACTGGGTCTTTTGGTAACTCTATAGTCAACCTTTTTAGGAGTCCCCATATTGTTTTCCATAGTTGTTGTACCATCTTATAGTCCTAACAACAGTGGATGAGGGCTCCTATTTCTCCACATCCTCACCAGCATCTATTTTTATTAGATTTTTTAAATGTTTGCTATCCTTACTGGGGTGAGGTGGAATATCATAGTTGTTTTAGTTTGTGTTTCCATGATTAGGGATGAGGAACATTTTCTTAAGTGTGTGTTTGCCATTTGTATTTCTTCCTCTGAGAACTTCCTGTGCAGTTCTTTGCCTCATTTTGTGAGTGAGGTATTTGACTTTTTAGGTTTTTGAGTTCTTTGTAGATTCTAGAATTTAGGCCTCTGTGAATTGGATTACCAGCAAATATTTCCTCCCCTTCTGTGGGTAATATATTGGCTCTGCTTATTGTATGTTTGCCTGTGAAGAAACTTTCAGCTTCATGAGATCCCAATGGATAAGTGATTGTTTAAGATCCCAAGTTATTGGGGTTTTGTTCAGGAAGTCTTTTCCCATTCCTATGTCATGAGAAGTCCCTCCTATTTTTTTCTTATCATAGTAACTGAGTTTCTGGTTTTCTATTGAGGTCTTTGGTCATGGACTCGATTTTTGTGCATGGGGAGATGTGCAGATCAAGTTTCAATTTCCTGAATATGGTCATCCAGTTTGTCCAGTACCATTTGTTGAAGATGTTGTCTTTTATTCTGGCCTGTATTGCTAGGGCCTTTGTCAAATATTAAGTAGCTGTAGTTATTGACCTCAATTCTGTTCTGTTGGTCTATACTTCCATTTTTATAGCAGTTCCATGCTGTTTTTGTTACTATGGCTTTGTAATATAGCTTTAGATCAGGTATAGTGATGCCTCCAGAGGCGTTTCTTTTGCTGAGGATGTGCTTTGATATCTGAGGCCTTCTGCAATTCCATATGAATTTGTGTATTGCCATTAATAAGATTGCCATTTTCACAATGTTAATTCTGCCTATACAGAAGCATGGGAGATCTTTCCATTTTATCAAGTCTTCCTCAACTTCGTTTTTGAGTGTTTTTATATTTTCATTGTATAGGTCTTTCACATCCTTGGTTAATCTTACTCCAAAGTATTTTATTATTATTTTTTGTTGCTATTGAAAATAGGACAATGTCAGTTATTTCTTTCGCTGTATCTTTGTGTTTTGCATACAGAAAGGCTATTGATTTTTGTGCATTGGTTTTGTATACTGCTACTTTGCTGAAGGAGTTAATAACCTTTAAGGGTTTTGAGATGGAAGCTCTTGGGTCTCTTATGTACAGAATCATGTCATCTGTGAATATAGCTAACAATTCTTCCTTTCCAAGTTGTATCCCATTTATTTCTTTCTCCTGTCTTATTGCTTGAGTTAGTACTTCTAGTACTATATTGAAGAGCACAGGTGAAAGTGGACACCCTGTCTTGTTCCTGACCTCAGTGGGAATTCCTTCAGTCTCTCTCCATAAGTATTATTTGAGCTTTAGGAGCTTTATATATAGCCTTTATCATGTTGAGATATATACTGCCCATGCCTATTCTCTCCAATATTTTGATAATAAAGCGATGTATTTTGTCAAAGGCCTTTTCTGTAACTATCAAAATGATCCTGTGGTTTTTGTATTTAAGATTATTTATTTTGTGTATTACATTGACAGACATCTGTATGTTGAATCACCCCTGTGTTCCTAGGATGAAGTCTACTTGATCAAGGTGGATAATGCTTTTGATGTGTTGTTGCATTTGGTTTGCAAGGATTTTGCTCAGGGTCTTTGCATCTAAGTTCATCAAGGAATTAGGTCTGCAGTTTTCTTTTCTTGTGGCATCTCTACTTTGTTTTGGTATTAGGGTGATACTAGGGTCATAGAGGGAGTTGTGGAGCTTTCCCTGTTCTCCAATTATGTTGCAAAGTTTGAGAAACATTGGTTTCAGTTCTTCCATGAAGGTTTGATAGAATTCAGCCGAGAAACCATCTGATCTTTGAGTCTTCTTTTTGGGGAGGTTTTTGATTACCTTTTCAATCTTTATGGGTGTGATAAATGGAGGCATGCATTGTGATCAGTATATGATCTATTTTACAGAAAGTTCCATGGGCTGCTGAGAAGGATGTTTACTCTGTGGATTTGGGGTAGAATGTTCTGTAGATGTCTACTAGGTCTAATGCTTCTATGGTTTTGTTGAGCTCTTTCATTTTTCTGTTGATTTTCTGTTTGGATGGTTTATCTACTGCTGGTAGTGGAGTGTTGAAGTCCACAACTCTAATGGTGTTGGTGGTTATTTCTGTTTCATTTTCAAGTAGGTTTTGTTTTATGAATTTTGGTTCCCTTGTGTTTGGTGCATAAAGATTTTTGATTGTGATATCCTCTTGTTGGATCATTACTTGGTAAATAGGAAGTGGGCTCTAGTATTTATTACTTTTGGTTTGAAGTCTATTTTATTCTATATTAATATAGCTCAAAGTCTATTTTATTCTATATTAATATAGCTCACTTACTTATTCCTTATTTCTGTTTTCTTGGAATAACATTTGCCACCCTTTCCCCCTGAGGAGGTGTTTGTCTTTAGTGATGAGGTGGGCTTCTTGAAGACAACAGATTGAGGGGTCTAATTTTATGATCCACCCTACTAGCTTATATCTCTTGACAGGTACAGTAAGGCCATTTATATTTATGGTAATGACTGTGAGTTTTGATTTGATCTCTGCCATATCATGGTGGTTTATGTGGTTTGGAATTTTCTTGGACTTTGTAGTCTTTTGTGCCTTCTCTGAGTCTGGTTATTGTGATCTGCTTCTTGTAGGCACTTGAAGTTGATCATCTGATTCTTCTGTGTGGAGAATTTCCTGAAGTATTCTTGACAGTTTTGGCTTTGTGTTTATATAGTTGTAAATTTGAGTTTGATTATGGAAACTTTTTCTTTCACCATCTATTATGAGGGATGCTTTTGCTGGCTACAGTAGTTTGGGTTGGAAACCATAGGTTCTTTGACTTTTCAGTGTTCCATTACAGGCCCTTTGGCTTTCCATAGAGAAGTCTGAAGTAATTCTGATGGGGTTACCTTTAAGTGTAATGTGTTGTTTTTTCCCTAGCTGCTTTTAGGATTTTCTCTTTGGTATCGATGTTTAGAATTTCAATGACAATATGTCTTGGAGAATTTCTCCTTTGGTCCAGTCTGTTTGGAGTTCTGTTAGCTTTTTGTAACTTGATGGGCTTTTCTTTTGAAAGAGTGGAAAAGTTTTCTTTGATAATTTTGTTGAATAAGTTCTCCTTGCCTTTGGTCTGAATTTCTCCCCTTCCTGTTTTCCCAAGTTCTGAATGTTGGGATGTTTAAGGGTACCCCATAGTTTCTTCATGAACTTATTGAAACTTTTGGACTCATGAACTGTTTCTTCTGTTTTGTCTTCCAGTTCTAAGTTTCTTTTCTTCACATGGCTGACTATATTCTTGAGAGCTTCTATAGTTTTGAGCTTGTTCAATTTGGTTTGCGTTTTCTACTACTTTTTATGTATAGTTTCCATCCCTCTATCAAGTTTCTGTTTCACATAATTTTCTGATTTTCTTGATGCTTCTTGGAATTAATTCTTGCATTTCTTTAGGTCTTTATTGAGCTTAGCTGGCTGGTTATTGAGCCCCCCCCCCTTTTTTTTCCATTCTCCTTCAGATAATTTAACTGTCTTTGGACCCCTTCCTGGTTCTTATCTATTAGGTCTAGTTAGGAAGGACAGCATTTATACAATTATCAGCCCTTTGTTGCTTTTCTTCAAGTTCTGCTATTTCCTTAGTCAGGGTTGCATAGCTTATAACTTTATTTTGGGCTTCTTATCATAATATCTCTTCTATGTTTTGATTATAGACATCCATTGTAGGACTTAGTGATCTTACTGGATTTACTTGCATTTGATTTTTCATGTTATTCCTTTTGCACTGTGGTTTGCCCATTACATTGTGGAAGGCTCATTTAATTTGGGAAGAAGCTACATTCTACCCTTGAAGTGTGTTCAGTGTTTATTCCCTTTTAGGTTTGCTTCAAATAGGCTCCTGGTGGGCAATTAGCTTGCCTTCTCAGAGGGAATGAGCTCATAAGGCTCTGATGGAGGCCAAAGGACCTGATGTAGAGTCTTGTAGCTTCATGTTTTGGGGTTTGGGAGTGCATGGTCAGGTGGCCTGAAGTGGACAGGGAGGGGGCGCGGTGCCCAGTGGGATGATATTCCTGAACCTGGAGGCACTTGTGGAGCTACTCTCCTCTCCCTGGGCCTGTGCACAGGGATGGGGTGGTGATGGCTAATGGGATAGTGTTCACAAGCCTTGCGGCCCAATGGAGCTAATCTGGCCTGCCTCGATCCTCACAAGGGGCTGGTAGTGGTGGCGAGTAGGATGACTCTTCTGGAGCCTGGAGACATGTGTGGAGCTACACTGGCCTGCCTGGGTCCAGGAAATGTGGTCTGTGGTGGCAGCAAGTGGGAAGGTGATCCTGAGCCTAGAGGCATGAGTGGAGCTAGGCTGGCTTGCTGGCTTGGATCCATATATCGGGATGGGTGGCAGTGGGGAGTGAGACGCTGTTCCCAAGCCTGGATGCACAGGTGGAGCTATGCTGGCCTGCTGGCTTGGGTGTGGGCATGGGGTGGAGGGCTGTGATGGGTGAGAAGGTGTTGGTGCATTTGGCAGTGAGTGAGACGGCACTGGCAGCCCGCACAGAGGTGAGTTGGAAGGCACTGGTGCATGGCAGTGACTAGGAAGGCCGTAGCACAGGGCAGGGGAGAATGGGACCGAGGTTGTGCGGGGCAGGGGGTGGGGTGGGACGGTGGTCGTGTGTGGCAGGGGAGACTAGTGGACTACCTGAGAGGGTGGGAATCAGCCTTTTTTTTCTTGCCCCTCTGCACCCTCCCACTGGAACCCTATTACAGTCTCCCCCCCCCCCCATTAGAAGAACCAATGAGACCTTAATGTGTTGCCTTTCCTTCCTTGGGAGGTGCAGTGCTGTTAGGCAGAGACTCTCTTAACTGGAAGTTGAGAGCTTAAAATCTTAAGAGACAACACAGAAAATTCCAGTCCACAACTTACTGTGATATGACCTTTGCCCTTGATGGTCTAAAATTAATTATACTACCCTAAGCTTCAAAATTATGCATCTACACAAAATTCACACACACACACACACATAGTACAGACCTGAAAATATCTTATGTTGGATGCAGGTTTTCTCTATAAAATATTTGGAAATATGTGGAAAATATTAAATTTGTATATAAAATGAAGGAAGAAATTAATTATGCTACTAAACTGACTATAGAATACAAACACATAGCATAATTATATGGGAAAATAAAATGTCTGAAAGAATTGAAGTTACAATAACCACTTTTGCATATGTAAACATGAAATAGTGCCATGAATGTTTTTCTATTCAGAGTGAGAAAATAGTCATTGGATATAATTTTCTATCACTGTTTGATTTTTCACCAATGAAGATGAGCATGGAAAGGTCTTTGTAATGAGCTCTCAAATCCATTTTCAAGCGTAAGCAATTCACTACAAGCACCAAATTTTTGACCAGAAGATTTTTTGAAATGTAGCACCAAATAAGCAGTCACCCTTATGTTTTATAACTGATAGGTAAAAATATATTGTTCTTTAGTCCCTTCAAACTCTATAAATCAGGCTGGAGAAATACATTTGAGAACAGGATAGATAAAAGGATTGTGTAAAATATGAAACTGTAAGCCTGCACATATTTGAAACACAATTTTCTCTTTACCTTTTATTTTCCTCTACAAACTAAATGGTAAACTATAAACTCATTGTATAAATAATAAGTTACTATAACAATTGGTAAGGAAAGTTGTTCTGAAGATATAGCAGGAAATAAATATCAATATTTGACACAATATAATTTTTACATAGCTTGCTTTTCATCCATTGAACTTTGGTTGCTATTTAAGTAATCTTGTTTCATTATTTATCTCCCTGTCATTTTTTTCTTATTTTTCAACAATTTTATTACCAACATTATAGTAATACCCCCAAAAAGTCACACAAATAATTCAAATAGCAGAACAAAAACTGTAGTTTAGAGGCATTCAGATGTTAGAATAAGATATATAAGGGTTTGATTTTCTGCTACTGAATTACTATCTATACGATTGCAAAATTACTGGTCATTCTAACCTCTGGTCTCCTTTTGACAAAATGGGAATCCAATACTACATACTTCTTAAGGTTATTGTAAGTATTTTAAAATATACTGTTAAGAAGGTATGATTGCTCTGTTTAGAAGTGATTATTATTAAATAAACAATTGCTGTTGCTATTAACCCAATGTTTTTGTCATTGTACTTGAATATGAGATGTTTCAGAGATCATAGTTTTTAAAAATATGACTCTAAAAGAAGATATTTTATGTTTATTGCTTCTTTGAAATAACAGGTTTTTTTTTTCCAATCTAAAACAATTAAATTTAATATTTCTAGAAACAAGGTTGGGAGACTAAGAAAAGAGGTTGTTGTCCTAGCTAAAATGAAAATTTACCTGTTCGAATTTTTATATTTATTTCAGAGTACCTTTGAATGCATCGTTTCTAAAAAAAAGATTTTATAAATTCCTGTGAAGCCTAAGGACCCAGGTTTTATTCTCCAGGTCCCAAGTGAGCCAGATGCACGTGGTGTAATATGTGTCTGGAGTTCATTTGCAGTGGCTAGAGGCCCTGGCATGCCCATTCTCAGTCTCTGTCCCTCTCTGTCTCTATAAAAAATAAATAAATAAATCTTTTTGAAAAAATTCTCTCCTAAAAAAGGCCAAGGTCAATTATATGTTAATAAGCACAGGAATAACATTGCTTTGGAAAATTAATGCATTTAATATTATTAGAAGATTGTATAGCAATAATTATGAAAAACTCTGAAAATTAGTTTGTGATATTTTGTCACATGAAAGCTGTTAGCTTTTTCTATTCCTATGGAGAATTGTCATAAGAACCTCTATTATTAGAATATTGATTGGTTGTGTATGGCAGACATGAATTCCTCAGAAAATATGTGCATTTACATATATAAAATTCAAATATTTATACTTTTATACATACATATGCATACTCTTATAAAGATCAGTGTAAACCATGTGTGTCTGCTGAATATTCACTCCAGTCTACATTTTTATTTATAAAAACTAGTGCCTTGAAAATGCTGAGTTAACTATAATACAATAAGCAGAAAATAAAGGAACCATGAACTCATTTCTGTGCTCAAATCCAAGGATTTTAGAGAGGTGATGACTGTTTTTTTTTTCAATTTATTTTTATTAGAAATGGACCTAATTAGTATGTAAACAACACATGTTGGTACCATCCTTTCCCTCATCCTTGCCCCTTTTCTGAAGAGGCCCTACTCCTTGGGGATGCAGATCAACCCCTCAAGGATTGTGGATCATGCCTTGCAGGGGCAGCAGTCAGTTAGGGGGGAGAGGCAACATTTCTGTGCATAATGCCCCAACTTGTGGCTCTTACAATCTTTCTGCCCCCTTTTCTGCAAAATTCCCTGATCTATGTTGGGTGTATTTTAAGTGTACTTCAGTGATGGGCTCTTAGGAGCCTGCAGATCTATGCTTCGGTAGGTGTTGAGTGTCCTCAGTGTCTTTCTCCTTCACTCTTGTGCTTATACCAGGTTCACTGAGAAAGTAGCACTCTTGCTCATTTCCTCAACACCTCTGTGGTCTCAGCTGGGGCTGTGTTGAAGTGTGCTGGGTCATTTATCTCCTCAGGTTCTTCTCCCATCCGAAAAAGGGAAGCAGAATCTCCAACGGAGAATGAAGTCAGCACCGGTTAAGTGGGAATAGCCATTATTAATTTAGAGAGAATTTAAAGGATGTAGACCCTTTTGCTTTGCAAGATTTAATGAAAGCATCATGACATTTTCAACTAGAAACTGAAATATAGTTTAGAAGCCCTCTAGTACATTCCACCAAAAAGGATATGAATTTTTGTTCTTTTAAGATGATCAAACTGAGTTCCAACCTTAACAGCCAGCTCACAACTTCTAGCAATGTGTAATGCTGCCTAAAAGGGAAATTTTGGTTCACTCTTTGTGATTTCTTTTTGGAATACTAAATCATTTTTCAAACAATCAGTAACTATTCCTGCTCTAATTCTAGTTAATTAAATTCTAATTAAGTATTAGAAATCTAAATAAATATTGGAAAAAATTCATTTTTAAGATTGAGCAAGACCAATTAAATAATTTTCACATTGATCCATTTGTATTCATGCTTGTGTATATAAATGTATTTATTATATGTATAAGAAACACGCACATATATATGTATATATATAATTGGTATTTGTGTTTTTGTCTTAAATTCCGAGTTTTCACATCCACTGTTGGTGGGAATGTAAGATTGTACAACCACTTTGGAAAGCAATATGGAGAGTCCTAAAAAAGCTGACTATAGAGTTACCAACAGACCCAGTTATTTCCTAAAACCATAAAACTCTCAAGCCTCAGTCCAGAAAGATTTGCTCAACCATATTTATAGTGGCTCAATTCATAATAGCTAAGAGCCAGAATCAACCCAGATGTCCATCACCAGAAGAATAGATAACTATATCTACACAGTGGAATTCTACACAGCAGGAAGAACTAAAAGACACAATGAAATTTGAAGAAAAATGGTTGAACCTGGAACAGATCATTCTCAATGAACTTACCAATAACAGAAAGATAATCACCACATAGTCTCACTCATCTACAGCACCTGACATTTTATGAATTCCTTAAGATAGAAATAGTATCGATACAAATACTATTATTTTTCCTCAAAGTGGAAGTCACTAGGAATTACCCATTCACTGTTTTCAAGTTGTATTGGCAGATCATTTACAAGTTACATGTGAAAACAGATCAGCAGCAGACATGCTGCATTGAGGAGTCTGACACAGTCTCTTACTCCCCAGGCAAGGCTGTATTCTGTCAATGATGTCACTTCTGAGCTGAGTTAGCACTGCTCACTGGTAATATACCTCTAGTATATTCACTATACCTGTTTTATGGTTTGAAATTATTTTTTTCACAATAGCTTATACAATTCTGGTGTTTAGAACATTCACATGTCATATAAAGTAATGCTGGCAGACAGTAATTTCAAAAGCATCAGCATCTTCTCTCTTTAGCTTTTGCTAACAAATCCAAGCAGCTCCAGCAGTGTCTGCGTCTTTTAACCACCCAGTAACTATTTAATGAATAGGCTGAGTGTGCAAATAGATGCTTATTAATGGAGCTGAAAATCAAAATTTTACACTGTCTTAGAACTGAGATAGTTTTCATGCAAATTCTCTAAAGGCATCCTGTTACTTTTTACAAACTGTGTACCAACCTTAACTGTCATCCCACAACTTCTCATAATGTGATATAGGTATTCCTCCTGTCTAGAAGTGAAATCCCTCTGTGCAATTGATTGACAAAATGACATAAGCCTCTCTCATTTTCACCTGTTAATATTGCTGTCATGCTTTGTAATTCAAGACTACCATTTAAAAATTACAAGTTTCAGGCTGTAAAGATGGCTTAGTGGTTAAGGCACATGCCTGTGAAGCCTAAGGACTTATGTTTGACTCTCTAGATCCTACATAAGCCAGATGCACAAGGTGAGGCAAGTACAGAAGAGTGCACATGCACTCCACAGGGAGCACACTTCTGGAGTTCAATTGCAGTGGCTGTAGGCTCTGGATCACCAATTCTCAAAAACAAACAAAGAAAAAAGCCAATCTGTTGGGCTTGCCTAAAAAAAAAAAAAAAAAAAAAAAAAATCCAAAGGCTTCCATTTCATGAAGAAACTCAGTGCACATTGATCCACCTTCAAATCATCTAAAAAATTGGCACCTGAAACAGTGCCGATACACATAACAATAATAAGGAAGGAAGGAATGCATAGATTACTAAACATAATACTTAGAAGAAATGGTCACATTCTTTGAATCGTCTAAGGAGAAATAACTAACACTTGGATAAAAACATCATGGACAGTATTATAGAAAAAGAAACTTCAATTGTTATTCAATTGCTACCTGGAGAATCTTTACCAACAGAAGATCTACTTCTCTGCCCACTTAGGATGGAACACTAGAACCATGTTTGCGCAGTTGTAGCATCAAGGAACCTCTTTTTTGTTTTTAGCCTGTCAGAGATTATTCTCAATATTTCCATATAGGATGCTGCTCATATTAGTTCTCTTGTGGGTCCTTCAATATTTAAATTCAGCATCAAATTATTGGTATGCACAAAGGTTTGGGCATATCTTAAGGTGATTATTCAGAGTGAGAAAAAAGCCAATATCAGAAGATTAAATAATGTGTCTGTAGAGGTTGATTATTTGGTAAAGTGTTTGGCTTGCAAGCACCTGAGTTAAATTCCAGAACCCACGTAAAAATATGCCAGACATGGTGACATCCATTTAGAATTACATTGCCTGGGAGATGGTGCCATCCCTGTATCTTCAGCTCATGCCTTAGCCTGTTTATCTTACTATAAAAGCTTGAATACCAGGCCAGAATGAAAATCCATCTCTAAAAGAAAAAAGTGGATGGCATCCGAGGAATGACTTCTGGTCTTAACACAAACATGCACATACATGATTATACCCACACATATTTGAAAAAACACACACAAAGTACAAATTTATTTGTTTAATATTCATAAAATGAAAAATTAATTGAGGATAGGAAAACTGACCAGAACTTGCCAGGGATTAAGTTTGGAAGTGATTATATAAAGATAATAAGCAAGTCATTGTGGTAATGAACTGTCTTAAAGGCAGTGTGTATGCTGGTGGTTACTTACACAAGAGATAAAATAGCAAAGAGCAGTTGAGACATGTGCTAATCTTAATTTCTTAATTTTGATATATGCACTTGATACATACATTCAAAAATGCATGAATTCTTTCAGTAATATATAAGATGTTGCCTGTTAAATTGAAGTTTTCATAGGTAATATGTGGCAGCTGGAGGATCATGCTGAGGTCAAGGCCAGCCTGGGACTACTGTGAGTTCCAGGTCAGTCTGGGATAGACCCTGCCTCGAAGAAAAAAGAAAAAAAAAGAAAGAAAATGGTTTTGTTTTATAAAGGTTTACTATGTTTGGCTTTTTCGTTTTCAAATCATATTGATACATATAGCACAGACTTATTGAAGAGTCTAAAATCCATAATTTGAGGAGCTTGTCATAGTGCATTTCATAAATGGTTAACATATATAATGATATTGAATATATTTATGTGATAGCTACATTTATCTTCTTTTAGAAAAAGGTTACTTCTAGATTTTAAATTCAGTTGTTTATCTTGTACACTTTTAAGCTGTTAAAAGAATCTTTGAAACATAAAACACTATTAATTCACCTGTTTAAGATGCAGAAAAGGTACCCATATTCAACAAATTGATTTGTAGAGTTAATTACTTCTACTCAAAATGTAAGCTGATAATTTTGTGAAGAGTGACAAACATCCAAAATTATCTAGAGGTACTAACTGATAAACTTACCTAAAATAGTTCCAAAAAATCCTGTGTATTTCTTAACATTTTCAGACTTAAGATCAATATCTTTAAGAATAATGATGTATTACTATAGCACAATTATACGTAACATTGGGATCTCATGTAAATAACAGATGAACTTTATAATGGCACCAAGAAAAATATCACCTTCTCAAAAAATCTGTTTAAATATGTGGATATTGTTGTAATAAAAAGGAACCATATCCCTTTTCACATCATATAGAACTAAGTTAAAATGAATCATGAATGTAAATCTGTAAGCTAACTCTGTAAAACAATTTTTAAAAATGGTAGGAGGCTTTGATTCTTTTGGCTAAACAACTTAAATGAGTCACTAAAACTAAAAAAGATAGAAGAAAGAAATGGTAGATTTAACTTCATAAAATATTACATATGCTTTTTTAAGCATAAAATAATCTTAAGATATAGATTGTGAGAAAATATTTATAAATGAAATATCTGAAAAAGGTACTGTGAACTTTTAAAATGCAATGTCAAAAATAATTCATTAAAATTCAAATATGATTTGGACCAGCAACTAAAGAAAACATGTATGGAAAATAAGAATATTAAAATACTTAATTCCAGTAGTTAGTTACTGAACAATTAAAAATTAGACCCAACAAACACTCATAATTACTGATAAACAAACAAGATCACAAAACCAAATATTGGCAACAATATGGAACAAAAGAGGTCACTTGCATTGCCATTGAAAATATAAAAGAGGACACTCCTAAGGAAACAATGCTTCACTTTAGTGTATGGTTCAATAAGCATATAGTCAAATGCCCAGCATACCACATGTCCTGTTATTTACTCAAAAGAAAAAAAAAAGTATATCATCCAAATATTTGTATTTGAATATATAATGGCCATAAAATTGTCACACAAATGTCATTATCTGGTCATTGAGTGAATAATCAGTTGCATATCTATACAAAATTGCTGTATGCATAAATAAATAGCAAATGAGCAACGATATATCTACACATGTAGTTATTATAGAAATCACAATAGAAACCAAGCACAGAAGAAAGGAATGATATAATGTATATGATGGCCTACAGTGTCAAAAGGTGATGGTTTTCAGTGGTCATGTCAGAAGGACTGACTATAAAGGGTCATTGGGGACAATTTCAAGTTGATGTAAATCTTTAAGATTATCTTACTGGTTAGCCTACTATTTGTTTGTGTGTCTCATTGGAGTATGCACTTAAAATTATCTTATTTTGTATAAATTATATCTCAACAAATATAACTATCATGAAGAAAGCACATATAGACAATAAATATGAAGTGCATAAACAGCAAAACCTTCTCCACTGAGGAGTTCAACTAACTCAAAACCCTTCAAGATGGTGGACACAGAACATGAGGAGAGAATCAGTCCATCGCACCTCGCCAGGGCCCCAGCTAAAACTATAGAGTAATTGGGGAAATAAGCAAGAGTGCTGTTTTCTTGGTAAACCTGGTACCAGCACAAGGGTGAAGGAAATAGACACAGAGAACACTCAATTCCTCCCAAGCCAGATATCCAGAGGCAGAGAGGTTCCCAAGACTTCATCATTGAAGCAGACCTAAAACAATCTAACATATCATAGGGAAATTCACAGAAGAGGGGATGGAAAGATTGTTAGAGCCACCAATTGGAACTTTATATACAGAGACATTGCCTCTTCCCAATAACTGATGGCTACTCCCACAATGCATGACCCATATTCCCCAATGAGGAGAGTCCCTTTGGAGGGGGGGAGGACAGGGAAAAGGCTAACAATGGAACCAACATGGCTGCATACACTGTACATAACTAATAAAATAAAATAAACAAATGGTACAAATAAAAAGTTAAACTATAAAAATAAGTAAATAAATGAATACTATAAGATAAAGCATGTTAGTATATGGATGAGTTTATGAATTCCTATAATATAAAATGAATTAATTTTAAAGTGACTAGAATTTCCTACAAAATAAAGCACACATATCTTTTCATCCCTGGCATATTTATGTAAGATCAAACTTGCAATATAGAAGTATGGCAAACTCGAATGTTTTAACAGTCCCTCAGGGACCAAAGCTGTATTTTGACATTTCTTACCCTTTATAATCTGACACAAGACTTCCATTCTTTGATGTGTGAGTGGCAAGCACCTCACCAGTTTCAACAGACTTTAAACTTTTAATCATAAATATGATTATTATGGTGTTTATTTCCATTTAAAAATCAAGAAAAATACTAGTCTGTCAGTGACTGGAATATAATTTTGTTCAAATTCCATAATTCATATTCAATTATACAATATTAATTTTGTTTAAAAATGAGTCCAATGGGAGATACATTTTCATTATCATCTAATAGTATTTTTCAAGGCGTATATGCTGCTATAATAATTCAATTCATACAAACCACAAGTGAATGTGGCATGGCAGCTAATATGAAGAAACTACACAAAGTATGAATAGTTTCTCTGGCCCTAAGTAAGATCCTACTCTGAATCTGTGGCTTGACAAGTATAGAGTATTGTAATTTCCACATGAATCTGTTTAACTAAGAAAAGAAAAAATTGAAAATGCAATTCAATTTCTGTTTGTATCTCATTTATTATTTCAACAGTTCCTTTTCTTCAGGCCTACATTAGAATTTAATAAGTCTTAACATTTATTTTTGGATTGTTTTGATGTTATACAGGTTCCAAGCTTTCACCAGTAACAGAGTTATTTCAAAATTCAAAAGTACATCTGTTTAACAACCCACAATGCTTGTTTATTCGTTATTTCAAAATCATAATTAAGTCTATTACCAGTCATATAATGATATTACTAAATATTTACTTATCTTTGCAGAAAATACAACTATTTTACAAATAAAAAGTTGTATCCAGATGGTATTACACATGGATGTCCAGATGAAGAGACTGAAACTTTTATATTTCATGAATATTTGTAAGAAGAAGCAGTGAATCTAAAGTTCAGTGATTGGGGTGCCAATGGTTGAATGTGCTTGTCAAACAGCAAACTATTTTTAAAATTCCTAACAGATCTCAAGTAGTTTTAGAAGCTAAAAAAAAAAATCTATATTAATTTTATACTTCTTGAATGAACTTTTAAATGATTTTATATTGAAATTAGATTTCAGTTATGTATATAAATTTAAAAAAATTATTAAAATTACTGAAATTATGTACTGTCAATTGTCCAAAATTATCATGTTTTGTTATCAAGAAAGGCCTCTCTAAATATCTATCAATAATGACTGTATTGAATTCAAAAGTGACTCTATGATGTTGTATAATAGTTATTGAGTCCAAAAAGATACAGCATTTACAGGTCAAGAGCTCATGGCATTTCTTTTCTGAGGAAATTTATGGGAAATCACTGAATTGATTAGTTTATAATGATGCAAATTGCTAATGTTCAATAGGTGGCTAGAAAATGATTGAATCAAAATGGGACAAGACTTTAGTAATAATGTCACATGGAACATTTAAAGTTTAAAATGACTCACAAATGAAAGTTTATACTTATGTCTACAAGGAATTGTCTAAACTAGGTGTGTAATAAAGGCAAGTTTTTTTTTAATTTTTTTTGTTCATTATTTATTTATTTACTTGAGAGCGACAGACATAGAGAGAAAGACAGATGGAGAGAGAGAGAGAGAATGGGCGCGCCAGGGCTTCCAGCCTCTGCAAACGAACTCCAGATGCGTGCGCCCCCTTGTGCATCTGGCTAATGTGGGACCTAGGGAACGGAGGGTCGAACTGGGGTCCTTAGGCTTCACAGGCAAGCGCTTAACCACTAAGCCATCTCTCCAGCCCAAAGGCAAGTTTTTAAGAAATAAAGCAAAGTGATATTCTGAAGTGGATGCCACTTACCTGCTGTATCAGCTCGACTTTGAAGTGTATTGCTTTGAAAGACTCTACAAAAGAGGAGGAACCACAGTTACCATTATAGTAATATCCCATAAAAGAAAACTTATGTAAGTAGATATAGGAAGTGAAATAAATTTTTATCAAATTAAATTAAAATTCAGTGTAGAAAATGAATATTTACCACCTTGTACTGTTTTGAATAAGGTGGATTTCACTAATGTATTCTGAGCCTATGAGTCATAAACTCATTGTCTTATGGAAATAATCGATTAATTAATTCAAAGTCTAACAGGAAGGGAGTCACTCCTGCTCTTTGGTAATGAGTTCTTTAATGTAACTGGTTTTCAGAAGATCTGAGTATTTTTAGTAAATATTATGTAATGGTCATCAATTTCTTTGATTTATAACAGTTTCTGAAAGGATTTTTGATACTTTAGATATGTGAGGAAATAAGCTATGAGAAATGTTAAAAGTATGCACTGAGAAGCAAAATAATATCATAGACATAGTTGTATGGATGGTATGAAATGAATACATACTTTAGACTGGCAGTCTTACTTCTTTCTCATCATAAGGACATATGCTGTGACCAGAGAGGGTGGGGTACCTGTGGTAAAAGTGGAATAACCTTATATTGTGACCTACTGCTTTCTTCAGGTAAGCTAAGTTATCATGCCATGCTTTGGTAGCATATTAGCAAAAGGAGAGGCTTAGTTTCATGAACCTCAGAATTATTTCAATATCTTTTTTTTTCCATGTGAGACCTCAGAGGTTACTTGTCCAATGTGCACTGGTTATCTGTTCCTTTTTGTTCCATGGTGGGGAATAGGGATTAGACAGCAACAAGAGATGAGGAAAGCAAGATCTACTTCTGTCAACCTCCTGTCATCCTCCTCCTGCGTCTATGCTGCATAGTCCTGGCCCTGATGTATACCCTAGCTTTAGCAGCTGATAAATTTGTTTTGGGCCTCTGAGATATTTGAAAGTTAGAGTTTACTTTACAGGAAACAAGGAGGCATTGTCTATTACCTGAGGAATTTATTCATCTGAGTAGGAAGATACTGAGGAAGTTTAATTCCATTTAAAAGTCTCGTTTCCAAATGAAGGCACTTTGTGCATTTCCTGCTGCCTCACTGATTCTTTAGGCAAAAACGAATATTCATCCCAAAACTCCATATTTTGTATAAGTCACAAACAGTTAAAAGGACATACTTAAGAGTATAAACACACAGAGATATAATTTAAGTTTTCATGGGATGTAAGAAAATTTTCTAAAGGAAAGGTAAAAATGATTTCCATTTGAGGAGGAATACACTGATTGATCAGCTGGGCATTGTGATGACTCCAAAGAAAACATTTCCTGGAGCATGCATGTTCCAGGCCTGAAGACGTAGACCAGTAGCAAAGCGCTAATCTAGCATGTGTAAGGCACTGTGTGCAAAGCCCAGTGAACCCATCCATACACAGGGGTGGGGGAGGACACAGAGAGAGAGGAAGAAGAATGGATTGCTACTTTGATACTTTAATTTTTTTTTTTATTTATTTATTTGAGAGCGACAGACACAGAAAGACAGATAGAGGGAGAGAGAGAGAATGGGCGCGCCAGGGCTTCCAGCCTCTGCAAACGAACTCCAGATGCGTGCGCCCCCTTGTGCATCTGGCTAATGTGGGACCTGGGGAACCGAGCCTCGAACCGGGGTCCTTAGGCTTCACAGGCAAGCGCTTAACCGCTAAGCCATCTCTCCAGCCCTACTTTGATACTTTAATCGCTGCTACCACTTCCATTAAGCTTGATAACAGAGCAGAGATCAGCCCTGCTTCTTTTTTATTGCAATTAAAAACATTTATTGGGCTGAAGATATGCCTTAGCGGTTAATTGCTTGCCTGTGAAGCCTAAGGACTTCGGTTCAAGGCTCGATTCCCCAGGACCCACATTAGCCAGATGCACAAGGGGGCGCACCAGTCTGGAATTCGTTTGCAGTGGCTGGAGGCTCTGGTGTGCCCATTCTCTCTCTCTCTCACTCTGCCTCTCTCTCTGTCTCTCTCTGTCTGTTGCTCTCAAATAAATAAATAAAAATAAACAAATGAATTAAAAAACATTTATTGTTTAGCCTGGTAAAATTTACTTGCTATTGTCTTTGCTCCTAATTACTCATATTAGTTTCCCTTCACCGCTCTTTTCCTTCCCCCTCTTCTGTTCTGAGAACTTCTTTCCATCATTTATCATGGTAAAGCTATTTCCCTGGGTAAAATGATTTGGGCTCTTCACTAATTTTATCTAAGAAATTTAAAAACCTGTCTTTTGTCTTCCCTAATTTCTACAAGAAAAAAAAAAATTCCATTCTTACTTTACTTCTTTGGGAAAATGAGTTTTAATTGAAGTTATTTTTATTATTGTCTGCAATGTTTTACGTTATGATATTTTTATTCTTATTTATTAGCATTTCCACTCTTGAAATGTACAATGTTCCTTAACTATTCATTTTGAAGTCTTCATGTCTCTTTGGAAAACTGATCTCCTTTCATTTTTACTCATGGATTCCAAATTAAATACAGTTTGGTGAAATCACTTCATCATATTTTACAAGTTACTTATGCTCTTTTAATATATTACTCCTCATAATTTCTTTTTGCACTTTACTTGTGCATTGTAATAACTTATTCCAATTCATTAATTATCTCTTTGCTTTATTTATTAAATCCAATTCGTATCTTCTAAGTTTACCTATTGTATATTTTATTTTGGTGGTATACATTTGACTCAGTTTTGTATATTCAAATTTTATGGTTAAATTTTCTCTTTTTCTAATTTTATGAATTTATCAGACATGTCTTTTAAAACCATGAGAGTCTAATTCATTTTCTCTTAAAGCTTTATATATTTGAAATTAAGAAGTATATTCTCTTTAAAGAAAAATGTTTATTGTTTATTTATTTGAGAGTGATAGAGAAAGAGGGAGGGAGAGAGAGAGAAGGAGAGAGGGTGGATGTGCCAGGGCTTCAAGCCACTGCAAAGGAACTCCAGACGTGTGTGCCCCCTTGTGCATCTGGCTAATGTAGGTCCTGGAGAATAGAGCCTCAAACTGGGGTCCTTAGGCTTCACAGGCAAGTGCTTAACTGCTAAGCCATCTCTCCAGCCAAATATTCTCTTTTTTAAGACTACTTATTTATTGATTTATTTGCAAGTAGAGGGAGAGAAAGAAAGAGATAAAGAGAAGAAAGACAGACTACGAGGCCTACATCCACTGTAAATGAACTTCAGTTGCATGTGCCACTGAGCATCTGGCACTGAGCATGTGGGTACTAGAGAACTGAACCTCGGTTATTAGGCTTTGCAGACAAGTGTGTTAATCGCTGATCTATCTCTCCATCCCAAGGATGTTCTTTTTCTTGTGTGTCTATACTACTGTGAAAAAGAACAAAGGGGGACTTAACTTAAAGGTTGATATGGTAATCATGACTCCACTTATTTAGACTGAACTTTGCTAAAATTTTACACTCTGTAGTCTGCTCAAATTTCTACTACTGCCTTAGCACCTTGTCCTGCCCTGTGATATTTCTTTAAAATCACAGAAAAATATGAATTAGTAATCACCATTAAAAAAAAAAACAAAAACTGAAGTATGGTAATGGGTTCAGACTCAAAGGGTTTATTCCTATTGAAGACACTGATTACACAAGTCAGTTCTGTTTGAGCTCAGAACAATCTAACCCATGACTTTTCAGCCCAGGGTAACACAAGCCTTTCTGTTTTGATTGGCCTCGGTCTTCAGCCACAACCAATGAAAGGATGAAGGAAGTGAACCTATTTCAATTTGAAGTGTTCTACTTCTCTCTTGGATATTGGTCTATCTATAACTATCTGTACTGGTTTGGCCTGATATTTTCAAACACCTGGTCTTATTTGGGTAGTTGGTTTTACAGTTTACTCACATTTTATTGTTTCTTAGGAAAGATTGGTGAGACACAAGCTATTCTATTTTTCCAAGCCTATTCTGTTATTTGCATCTTAATACCAGGTCTCCTGTTTAATAGAAAATAAGTAACTGTGATATGATAAAGCTATGCCAACAATGAAACTTGTCAGACTCTTAAGCTGATTCCTTTGCTTTTCAATATTGATTTGTATTTATTGCCAAAAAGTTATGGAAATGTTATACTTGTTACAGAATCTAGCATAGAGTTTTGACTGATTATATTTAAACTAAATGAATTTTATATAAAGAGAGTACTATATAGAGTTTAACACTACTTGATTTTTCTCATTTTTGTTCAAGGCATTGGAAATGATGAGCTTGACTCTTTTTCAAAGTCAGTTACTATGTATGTCTTTGTCAGCTCATATTTGCAAACTATAATTTTCTTTTTATCTTTGATACAATATCTAAGTAGTTAAATAGAATTTAGTGAAGAGGGTTCAAAACTCATAGAGTTCTGCCACTCTATTTTTTTCTTTACTTAAAAGGCCATCCTTATTTTGGAACTGAGGTCAAGCTTGGGGATGCAATACTAATCTTTAGTACGACTTCTCTCCGCATGACTTCTGAGGTGCTAGGGAGGAAAAAAGCAGAGCAACAAAGCAGGTCAATGGCATTAGAAATGAAAGAAAATCCTCTTTGCCAGACTCCCTGGAAAATCAGGCCCCATGTCAGGATTAACTTGATACCTGATAAAGGAGAAAGGTATTGAAGTGTGCTTCCCACAGAATATATTTTTCTCATCTTCTCATTTCACTGTTTCTTTTTAAATAAAAGAACAGAATAGAGTGTCTGCTAAATAAGATTTCATGACTCAATGAAAAAAAAAAAGAGTCAAAGTTAATAAATATTAGGAAAGAGTGGTGGAGGAGGTAATCATGATGATTAGTGTCTAACTTATTGCCAAAACTAAAACCCTAAATTTGCAATCTCCTAAAGTTAGTACATTTATTCTACTCTTTTTCTAAGTCCAACAGAATTTCTCTCTATAGTATATACAATAATGCCATTCTAACATAAGGTTATTTTTTAAAATATCAAGTATGTTAATAATATAAATGAGGTCTGAAACAATATACTAGCATGTAGTAGGATCTTAAAACACTAGGTTTCATTTCCATATTCTGTCCATTACCAGTTCTATGTATAACAAGGAAGTAGCATGGCATTAATTCTCTTTGTATATAAAAGGATGTGTTTTATAGTTTAAAGATTTTTCTTTGAATTTCCCAACTACTAGTGTTGCATTACCTTAATTTAAACCTTCTCTCAATCTTAGTTTTGTTAGAATTAAAATCATTAAAATAACATTTGATTTTGAGGGAGGGGGAGGATGTAGCCTATTAAAGCTTTGTTTTTTCTTTGTTGTTATATTTATCATAATTACCTACTACTAAAGACAGTGACAAGATAGTAATAAAGCCTTCCAAATTTAAACTATAATCCATTCTTTTATCAAGACAGTGATATGGAAGCCTTTCATCAAATTTGAAAATATTGTAAAGCATCTTTAAAGCAAGTAATTCTATAATTAAAATCTTGAAATTGAAGCATTTTTCTTTGAAGGTCATAGAGTTATTTATGTATGAGTAATGCTTACCATGTTTAATATAAAACACCATGTATAGACATCCACTAAATGCTCAACTGTAAAACTGAAATTAAACAGATATTTTGCTAGTGGATCTGTGGTCATGGTGAGGATGACAGTGATGTAGAAGAGAGGTTCCATGTCATGCGTGTATTTGGGTGTGCTGACTTAAGCCAAAACAGGGATCAGCTTAAAAAAAAAACAAAAAACAAAAAACAAAAAAACAAAAAAACAAAACTTTTATTTAAAAAATTTTGTTCATTTTTTTTTTTTTTATTAGTTTTCTATTCTGTAAGTACAGCCAGTTTGGTACCATTATTAGGCTCATCCATGACCTACCCCTTCCCTATTGGCCCCTCCCTGTTGAGGTACATGGGTCGTGCATTGTGGAGTTAGCCCACAGATATTGGTATGATTAATGTCTCTGTATATCATGACCCAACATGTGGCTCTGACATTCTTTCCACCCCCTCTTCCGCAAAATTTCCCTGAGCCATGATGGGTTCATTTTGGGTCTACTTCAGTGATAAGGTGTTAGGAGCCTCTGGGGCTCTGGCTCTCTGATTTGGTAGGCATTGATTTTTCTCTGTGTTGTTCTCCTTCCCCCTGTGCTGGTATCCGGTTCATCAGGAAAACAGCACCCTTGCTTATTTTGCCAATTTTCCTTATTTTCTGTCAGGGCCCTTTTCTGGTATGATGGGGTGGCTCTGTCCTTAGGATCTGCATCTATCTGAAAAAGAGAAGCAGATTCTCCAACGGACAGTAAGTTAGCACCAGGTCAAATGAGATAACCCTTACTTTTTTTATAAAGAGTTTAATAGGTGTAGGCCCTCTTGTACCCCATGATTGATAGTAACTTGATATTGGAGAGTGGGCTTATGTTTGTATATGGTTCTTATTTGTTTCCCAGTTCCAGCTATGGATCTTGTACCACTGAGGGTATCAGTTAGCCAAATCAAGAGCAGTTGGTAACTCACCATGGCTGTGTGCCACTATTGCACTTGTGTGAGCATCACAACAGGTTATTTGCTGCTACATAGGTTGGACCATGAGTTGCTTAGGCAGATATTGATTGTTTCTCCAGTCTCCCATGTAGCACCTTCTGGCACTGGACATGCTGACTGCATGGGGACTGACTCTCTCCTGGCTTCCAGCCATGTCATTCCATTTTACGCGTCAGCTGCATATGGTGTCATCAGCAATAGGGTCTTACCACTAATCTTTGGTGGGTCATCAAGTACTCTGACAGAAATCTCTCATTCTTTTAGGAAAAATCAGGTTTCTCTGATCAAAAGCTCATTGTGGGTGATAGCCCCATGCTGGTACTGGGAGTTACAGGTCAGTGCCCCCTAAGAAAATGAGGGAAAAAGGTAACTAATATATATAGGAGTTAGAGAGGCAAGGGGGGGGAGGGAGAGGGAGAGAGGGAAAATGTAGAGGATTTAGGTTAGACTTGATCCTACCCTCTCCAGTGTCTTGTGGTTCAGGTGTTTCCTGTAAGGGCCTGGTGAATGTTCAACCATTTGGCCTACCTTTTATGAAGTAGAATTTTATGGTACCATTGTCATTTGGGTCTAGGTTAGTGTTTCCCACCCCTTCGATGCCCTCCCCTCCCTCCCCATCCCTCCTAGTATCTAGTCCATGAAATGCTTGCTGGGTATGTAAGGTATCTTGGGTAGATTCAGGTTAGGTGCTGTATATGAGTGAGACTATGTGGTGATTTTTTTTTCTGTGATTGGCTAAGTTACTAAGAATGATCTGTTCCAGGTTCAACCATTTTTCCTCAAATTTCTTTGTGTCATTTTTTCTTACTGCTGTGTAGAATTCCACTGTGTAGATATACCACATCTTAGTTATCCATTCTTTTAGTGATGGACATCTGGGTTGATTCCAGCTCTTAGTTATTACTAATTGAGCCACTACAAACATGGTTGAGAAAAATCTCTCTAGCCTGTGGTATGAAGGTTTTATGGTAGATTCCCAGTAATGGAATAACTGGGTCTGTTGGTATCTCTGACAGGGTGCGGGATAGGGAGCCAGACGGTGGGAGGGCGCAACAGCTATTTGGTGAAATGGGTGGTCTACCCGCCCGTGATGGGATCTGCGATTCCCCAATTTCTCCCCTTCTGAGCCCCTCACTGACAAGAAGACCCAGAATACCCTTAATTTCCTGCCTTTTCTTCCCAGGGATTTGCAGGGCAGCTAGGCAGTTACCATCTTGTCCGGAAGTCCCCTCGTTATTTATTTACTTGAGAGCAACCCAAAGAGAGAGAAAGAGGCAGAGAGAGATTGAAAGAGAGAATGGGCATGCCAGGACCTCCAGCTGCTGCAAATGAACCCCAGATGTATGTGACCCCTTGTGCATCTGGCTAACTTGGGTCTTGGGGAATAAAGCCTCAAACCCGGGTCCTTAGGCTTCACAGGCAAGCACTTAACCACTAAGCCAGCTCTCCAGCCCAGCTTTTTTTTTATTTTGAAGATTAAAGAAATAGTTTATTCATGAGCTAGATATAAGTGACCAAAGCAAGAAGCATAGATTCTGGTAATCCCCAAGTCACTGTCCCAGTAAATGACATAAAGCAATTTCAAAATACTTTGGTGGGAAAAATCAGGTGGGCAGGTCATAGCAAAACAGGAACATCTTGGCTATAGACCTTGGATGCAATGTGATGGCATTTTTAGCCTTTGGGCTAGTGGAAGTAAGCAGTCTGTTCATACTTCCTGTTGCAAATATATTAGGCCAAACATAGAGATGGGCAATGAATGCCTATTAAAGAACTAAAGATAGCCCAAAATAATTTGGCTCTAGCCCTACAGCATTCTAACTCTCTGAAATCAATCTGAAACTCTTGTCCTACTGGAAGAAAAAATAGGAGGCACATTCCACAACATAGGAGTGGAGAAAGACTTCCTACACAAAACCCCAGTAGCCCAGGAAACTAAACAATCACTCAACAAACTGGATCTCATGAAGCTAAAAAGCTTTTCAGACAAATACACCATAAGCAAAGCCAATAGATTACCCACTGAATGGATGAAAATCATTGTCAGCTATACCACTGACAGAAGCCTAAAGAACTAAAAAAACTAAACAATAAAAAAAATCAAAAAACCCACTCCAGAAGTGGGGCAAAGAACTGAATAGGAGGATCACAGAGAAAGAACTGCAAATGGGATCAGTTATATAGTGGTCAATGGCAGACAGTGCAGTAGGAATGATATAAATAAAATTAAGCACATTGCAAGAGTAGCATTCTATTTCTGAAAATTAGGATATGCACTCTGCCTTTTCCTTTGTATCATGATGGATAGTGAAGTAAACCATATGTCTACAGTTACTGAATCTATACCAGAAAACAACAAATATTTGAAGAGTAATACTGAGTAGAAACACAGATGATATTATGATGCAAAATATTAAAGCTTGTATAGTAAGTTTTTCCTTATACCCATGGTCTTGTGAATAATATATTATTCATAAGTGTATAATTTTGAGAATTTCCAAAAATCATTAACTAAATATTAATTTTATATAGAACATAAAAAATAGTAAATGGTATCAAATACTAAAATTAAGTTTAGAATAAAAAGTAAAGAAGTAACAGAGAAAGTATGCTTGCTAGTAATTTCCATTATAATAATAATCCAAATAAGTTTCTTCATTTACTATCATTGACTACTACTGGATTTCCAATAAAAATAATTCCCTGTTATGTATACTTAATGAATTTCTCTTTTTTTTAGCTAAAATTGTGTATATCCCTTTGCAAAACCTTTACTTATTGACTATATCGTGCCTTTCAAATAATTTTGAAAGAATGACTTCACCAGATAATTATTACATGTACTACATTTAGAAATAAATGTAGAAGATGTCACAGGTACTTCTATATTCCTATGTGATTATTAGATTAATCAGAGTTCCTTGTATTAAATGCTGACTCGAGTTATACACATTCAGATTTTGCTTTAGGACTAGCATCTATACTAGCTCTTACATCTCTACAATGTCCCTTGCATGGAGACCTTACTTGGCTTATTTGTTCAAATAAAGGAACAGCATAATGATATAAAGTAAGTTTAGCATTATAGCAGTCTAGTAAAGAGAAAAATATAAAATGCTATAAAAGAAAGAGTCTAAGAATAATATAGTTAGGGATAATAGTTTATGGTATATTACAGGTAATGCTAATCATCCCTGACTAATGATCTCAGAAGATCCTTATTGTTTTATTCCTACATTTTGGTAAATGACTTAATAATACTTTTGAGTATATGAAATATTCTTTAAATGTTTTCTGTTTTCAATAGTAAGAATAAAGAGTTTGGTTTGTTCATTTAATAATGACACAGAAGCAACATATACTGTACATTTTAGAATGATACACACACACACACACACACACACACACACATATATGTGTATGTCAGATTATATCATCCGTTCCTTACAATTATATTAGCCAATAAAAATAAAATTAAAAAATATATATTTTTCTCCAAGAAAATTGGTTGACACCAAATAAGAATTAAACATTGAGATAGACTATTTCCACTTTTCTCTCTTTTACATGTGTGTGTATGTGATATATGTATATGCTTGTAGAAGTACAGATGCTCATGTGATACAGTGTACATGTGGAGATGAGAAAATAGCGTAGGTGCCAGGCCTTATATTCCACCTTGTTCGAGACAGGTATCTCCATTGTTTACCATCGCTGTAGGGGCTAAATGGTCCCAAACTTTCCTGGGATTCTCTTGCCTTGGCCTTCACAATACTGGATTATAGATGTGTGGTATTACTTCTAGCCTTACATAGGTTTTAGGGATCTGAACTCAGGTCATCACGTTTGAGTGGCAATCACTTTACCCACTGAGTCAATTCCTGAGCCCTCATTTTACTTTTAATTTTGTGCTAATCACTAAAACATTAAAAGTGACATGATAAGATAGTAAAAAATGAGTCAGTTGTGTGGCGCATGCCTTTAATCCCAGCACTTGGGAAGCAGAGGTAGGAGAATTGTTGTGAGTTCAAGGCCACCCTGAGACTACATAGTGAATTTCAGGTTAGTCTGGGTTATAGTGAAACCCTACCTTGAAAAACCAAAATAATAATAATAACCTTATTTTTCTATAATATTATAAGTAGAAATAGTATATTTGTTTCTTAACTTCCATATTATAAATCCTTTGAATGAAAAAATATTATCATTTTAGTAAAAATTAAACTAATAACAATAACTTTTCTTGCTTCTTCTGTATATAAAACTCTCATTACATTAGGTAATCCTTGTTAGTTGTCAATAATTTCCCCATCATTAGGGTGTTTATGATTCTGTTAATCCTAAACCTTTGCTCACATTGTCAACTATCTGCTTAGTTTCTGATTTCAAAAAATATTTCTTTTTCTTTGAGTATGCTTCATGAAAAATCCATGCTCAGTTTCCATTAATGTTAAAGATTCATCCTCATGAATCAAAACTCACAGTTACTCATAGAAGCCGATTTAGAACAAGTTTCCAAACAATTCTTTTGCCTAGCTAAAACAACAACAAAACAAAAATTTTAGGGAGAGAACTTAATTCATACAGACTTTCCTAATATAATTATTTGAGAAAAAATTGTTTTCAAATACATGGCCGAAAATTGAATATCTGCCACCTTCTTTATTCACTGTACTTGAATCAGTGCATTAGAAACAAAAACTCTACGGAATTTTTTAAATGCTATAATTCTTATTCATTTTGTAAAAATTTCTACCTACCTGTCACTTAATAATCTATATTTCCAACTATCTGCTGATTATATATCACCATTTATTTTTGATTTTGGGAAACACCAGGGTACAAACCAATGAAAGAGTCTAAACTGAATCCTACTGCAGGTAGGGTTTATAAGATCTTTCAGGAGAAAAATGACACATCAGCAAAAAGACAATGAAGCACTTCCTCTTATCTAGTAGGAAAGTTAACAGCAAATAGCACTTTAGGGGCCAGGTAATGGATTCCAGAACTTATTTAACTCTACCTACTCAGTATTGATCCCCAGGAACTTCACTATATGATTATATCTACAGACCCATAATTTTGAGAGCCTTGGCCAATTTAGTTATGGGATGTGCTTTCCCACATGCAATAAAGGGAGAGGTCATTCTTGTCAGTCAAATAGTACTCACTGCTTGGAGCAGAAGTCACAGTCTCAGCATTAAGGAGAGAAATATTTCCTGGATATTAGTGGAAAAAATCCCAGTAGCTGGTTTTCGGATGTACAACAACTTTCAGGGTCTTCCCACTTTGGCTTTCTTAGTATATATAATTGAAAAACATATATATGTGCATATATTTGCTTTATATTATATTTATAAACATATATCTATATGTGTGTGTATGTGTTTATAACTGCATACTTAAAAACAGCCAATAGCTGTGGTGCTCACTCAGTTCAATTTTATTTATATTTCTTCAGAAGGTTTAGAATTATTGTTGAAGTCCTGGGAATCAAACCCAGGGCATTGCATACACTAAGCTAGTGTTTTACCACTGAGCTACATAATCATATCATTATTTAAAAAATTTGAAACTTTTGTACTCAATTTGGTACATGTAACTTAACACTGCAAGACCATAGAATCTGAGCCTGTGTGGTAGATGATCATTATGTTAGTCAACACTGCATTAAAATAAAATAATACAGACAAGCTTCTTACAAAGAGGACATCTTTTTGTTTTCTTTTGTTTCTGTTATTATAAGTATTTTTCTTTATTATTTATGTACATACTCAGTGTGTAAACAGCACATGTTGGTACCATTATTAGCCTCCTCCCTGTCCTCCCCCCTTCCAAAGGGACCCTCTTCACTGAGGATTGTGGGTTGTGCATTGTAGGGGTAGCCATCAGTTATGTGGAAGAGGCAATGTCTCTGTCTATAATGTCCCAACTTGTGGCTCTAACAATCTTTCTGCCCTTCTTCTGAGAATTTCCCTGAGCCATGTTGGATTCATTTTAGGTCTGCTTTAGTGATGAGGTCTTGGGAGCCTCTGTGTCTGAATCTCTGGTTTGATAGGAGTTGAGTGTTCTCTGTGTCTATCTCCTTCATCCTTGTGCTGGCACTGGGTTCACCAAGAAAGCAGCACTCTTGCTCATTTCCCCAATTACTCTATAGTTTCAGCTGGAGTTCCGGTGAGGTGCGATGGGCTGGTTCTCTCATCAGGTTCTGCGTCCATCTGAAAAAGAGAAGCAGAATCTCCAATGAAGAGTGAAGTCAGCACCAGATACATAGGATAATCATTATAATTTTAGAAAGATTTTATTAGATATGGGTCCTCTTGCAGTGCAAGTTTGGTGTGGACTTGATATTGGAGAGTAAACTCATTTTTTGGATATGATTTTGACTTGTTTCCCAGTTCCAGCTATGAGTTCCATTCCACTGAGCAGATATGTTAGCAAATTCAAGAGCAGTTGGTTAGTCAACATGGCGTGTGCCACTGCTGCACTTGGGTGGGCATCAGTCAGGTTGTTTGCTCCTCAGTAGCTTAGACCATGAGTTGCTTGGATCTTTTTTTTTCTTTTTACCTTTCACAGGTATGAAAATTCAAATCATGACAACTGCCTTTGAACTTTCTCAATTCTAATGAGAGTGGTTGATGTGCTATTAGAATTTATGTCAGAGAAAACTGCTCATAGTCCATATTAGAAGAGATGGACAAAAACCACAACATCCAATGACCTAAAGACTTCCCATGGGAACACACATCAGATTATTTGAGGGACTTCCCAGTAATATGGTGGCATAGGAGCTATGCCAAACCAGCCTAAGGAGGGATTTAAGCAAAATATACTTGTCTTCTGAAAAGTAAAGGAGTATAGGTTATCCTTATATATGGTGGAGAAGCTGGAGAGACCAAGATCCACCAGGAAGGAGGAGAACAGCTACAGTCCCACTGAGGTGCTTGCGGCCCACGATCTGCACCCCAGGCCCGCCAGCACTGCCCCACCAGGTGCGCCAGGCGGCAGCCTCAGCAGAGACCAAACAACAGATTTTTCAACTCCATCAGCCTTCTTGGAAAGTTTAGAAATCTGAAGGAAAGACAGCTAAGACCAACTAAAGAGCTGCTGAATGTGAGAGAAATTCCAGAACTCTGAACTCTCCCATCTCCCACCATCAGAGCTGTGAACCTCTGGCATTCAGCCCCCAGTGGCAGCAAAGCCAGGATAGCTGATCAGAACTCCAGCTCTACAGCACAACACCAAGGGATAGAGGTGGGCACTCAGCATTGGTGAGAATGGAAGCCACCCCAAAAGGGTAACAATGCTGACTGACAACTAATGAAAAAACAAAACAAACAAGCAAAAAAACACCACGGGTACATAGGCCTGCATTGGAAGAGCTAATCTCTCTTTCCTGTTCAGAGCAGGTTATGGGGTATATATTCTTGGCTGGCTTTACCATTTTCAAATAACTTGTATTGGGGGGTTGAATATTGTTGCCTTTGATGCTTTCATATTTATAGGGTCTTTGTCTTTTGTTTCTGCCATTACTAGCCACAGGGTCTGATCCAGATCCAGGTTGACCTGGAACCCAAAACAGAACATAAATCACTACCTCCCAGCTGACAAGATTAAGGGTATAGAACAACACACACCTTTAGGGATTTTAGCTTTATAAGACTATATGTTTGTTTTAATCCCCACAATAGCATACTTTGTGCTGGTTTTTTTCTTGATTGTGTATGTTACTTGGTTGAAGTTTAGAATTTGCCAATAAATTCCTCCCAGTCTACTAGAATACTTACTTAGCAAGCAAACTCAACACCTAGGATTATTTCTGTGGCTTGATCGGAGCTACCCTGGCACCCTGAACTCATATCCTGAGGGTATATAAAGGTGGATTGCTACATCTGAGAACACTGCAGATCAAATCAGTTCAGGATACAAAAGTCAGTACAATATAATACAAGGCCCTTAGTTTCCCATGAGAAAGAGATGGGAGAAAGAGATGGTAAGACCCTATTTCTGAAGACTTCATATGTCTTAGCAGCAGTCACTGAGAAATCAAGCTGGTGCTAAGTAGAAAATGTTCTTCCTGTAGCCCAGTCAACTAAAAGCTGTAAAAAGCTGTGTTGTATGCATCGTGGGAGACAGAAGTCATATGCAGTGCAAACAGTGAACACTAGAAAGCCTCAAACAGGCCAAATGACCAAATGAGTGAAATAGTGCCATGTCTGCTCTGAGAGAAACCAACTATTCTCTAATTGGACTGAAGGTCCACTCTATGGAAGAGAATACATGCCTGGTACTAAAACCTAATCAAAAGCCTATGTCAGGAGAGGTATTGAGCCTTAGAGGTATAAAGCTTGCTCTTGAGTTGATAAATGCATATATTACTCTCACCAAATTGCTCTGAAAGCACTACATTTAATGTTCAAACTCATAAATTAATGCTACTCTCACTTCTGGTTAGAGAAGCTTCTCTTTTCAGATGGCGATGACCACTGGGATGACCCAAAAGGCAAGATAGTGCTGAGAAGAAGGAATGGAGGAGTCCAGCACTGAAACACTGCACAACCTCCAAAGCTCAAAGTCCATTGCAGAAGAGGTGACGGAAAGAATGTAAGAGCCAAAGGAAGGCTACCACTCCTTACATACAACTGTCCAGACAGAATTTGTTCTCAATACCCAAGACCTGGCAGTGCCTAGCAGTACTTACACAAGACCCTCATAATAGGAGAAAAAGATGATGACATCAAATTGAAAGAGACTCTAATGAACAGAGGGAGGGGATATGATGGAGAGCAGAGTTATGAAGGGGAAAGTGGTGAAGGCAAGGGAAATAGCATGTTTTGTTGTCTGAAAGCATAGAAGTTGTCAATAAAAAAATATACATCTAAAAATAATTCAAACCATTGGCCATCAATGTGTAATTGGAAACCAGATGAACATGTGAATCAATGGTGTAACACCACCTTTAATTAGCCACAGCAATTATGAGTTGCCATATTAAAGTTAAATTGGCCATTTAAAAGTTATACAATGACACAAACTAATGGGACCATGAAAGCCTTACTAATTTGGTCAATCATCCTCATTTCTAAAAGAAAGATATAGGTGATAGCCTCAGCATTTGTTTTAGTTTCCATATACTTCATATTTTATGGGACATAGGTGACAAACTGAATATCATTTCTTTACTTTATATTGAGTTATTTTATAAGGAAGCAAATAATCAGGAAAATAAATATGTTTTTTACAGAAAATTTCAATGGTCCTACTGGTCCTTTATTAAAAGTGTAATGTTGTTTTAACACTATATTTTAACATTTTGTTCCATTAGAATTTAATGTGTTGTCATGAGTACACTTTTTATTGTTTACATTTTTACTACCATTTAATTATGAGAGAACTCAAGTGTTCTAAAGAAATGGCCAATAAACCATAATTTTATTTACTTGTCAAAACAATTAGCTCCTTTCCAAATTTATTAATGACACTAATGGGACCTTCAAAATACATTTTTTAGTTGAACATAGACTAATTGTATCATAGCAGGAATCATGTATATTTGGCATAAGCTTATATTTATAACTTGGATCATGTTTCTTCAAAATAGCTTCCTTTATCCTTTCTGCAATTAGTTTTTGACTCCACATACTGTTATCAGTTGTTTACTATTCTTGTAATACATTTGAATCCTACTTCTATTCTCCAAGTTGCATTTTAATTCTCAAAGTGAATGAAACCACCATGAACATACAGCTTTATCTAATCAGTCTTTCAAATAGCTAACTGTTAACTAATCGATAAGATAGTCACCTTTGTGTTTCATTATAGTTAGGTGGATTCATCAGCTGTTTGTTTTTTCCACACCAATGACATCTTTCACAGATAGTTACATAAACTATGAGGAATATATGTTAGCCATGGGGTATGAGAAGAAAATTCATGTTTACTATAAAAAGCTCTAATTTTTTTTGGAAATAGGCAATGGGTAAAAGTCAGTTTGATTTTTAGTATTCTTTTTAAAAACTTTTTGTTGTTATTTATTTACTTGAGAGCAACAGACAGAGAAAGAGGGGGGGGAGAGAGAGAGAGAGAGAGAGAGAGAGAGAGAGAGAGAGAGAGGGCACACCAGGGCCTCCAGCCACTGCAAATGAACTCCAGATGCCTACGCCCCCCTGTGCATCTGGCTAACATGGGTTCTGGGGAATCGAGAGCCTCGAACCGGGGTCCTTAGGCTTCACAGGCAAGTGCTTAACCGCTAAGCCATTTCTCCAGCCCTGATTTTTAGTATTCTTGTAGACTAGTCAATGTCAAATCCTGCAGTGCAGAAAAAAAAAAATCTTGTATGATTTCACAATATAATTTTATATTAGAGGATATTTGAACTTTTATATCTGAAAATAACTTAAATTCAGCATTTGAGTAGTTGACTAAAACAGGGAGCAGTATAGTAGTAAAGGACACTTCAGGTGGAAATGCCCCTTCTCAGCACTCTGATCACTCCTCCTGTAAGTGTAGATATAGTTGCCTCAATGTGGTCTGGGCTATTCTGAGCTTCTCCTGCTTTCATGTGGGAATTAATAATCTGAGTAATTTACTACACAGAAGATTCCAGTTTTATTAGTCTGCAGTGGGAGTGATTCTGTGTTTGTTACATGTGTTGAAGTGACCACAGTGCTACAGCCTAGCACCCTGCTTCATGTCCAGTTCCCTCAGCAATGGGTCTTACACTGAAGGGTTACACAGGGATTAGCTGTGGTCAAGCCTGACTACTGATATTTTCAAAATTTATTCACATGATCTAATTAACAAGCAAGTATTGAGAACCAGTGGTCAAAGGAAAAGCCACGATCTAGAACAGTTTAACAAATTTTTGAGAAATTATGGTTTGTAAACCATAAATTCAATTTTTGGACTCTGTAGACATTGGAACTACATTCTTTTAATAGTTGGCATGAAAATATAACTAACTCTATTTCTAAGGCCCAATGAATATCTGGAGAGAAAAGAAAATGCTCTGAGCAAATAATACTTTCAATTGAGACAAATTGACCTGTAGAATCAAGCTATGAACATACATTGTCCCTTCTATATCATTAGCAGGTATCAGTAGGTAGATCATTATAACAATAAAGGAATACTTTGTGTGGTAATAAATGCACTAAATCTGAATGCTTCTTAGAACCATTTGCACAACTTTGATATACCTGTGATTTAGTCATCTCCTTGGAGTATAATTTTGAGCTATTGCTCCCTTGGTTTAGAAACCTGTATGTGGTTTATGACCCAGTTAGTTTAAATTGATTCTTTCCCTATGTACCCAATTAGCAATTATGGTTTTCAGAGCCCAAAGGAGGAAGTTGAGTGTTGTGGTAGAGAATCAAAGTCATTAAATTCAAAAACACAAATACAAACAAAAATAAAATGCAATCCAAACTAACTTGTCATTAGTCATTTGGGGAAATCTGTTTCAAACAGTGGTTAAATTAGCCTTTCTGTAATTTGTTTTATGAACTAAACAAGTTCATCTATGCTTATGACTCCTCTGCTTGCCAATGTCAATTGATAGCAAATTTTCCACTTTCTTTTTAAGACAAGTGACTTTCCCTTCCCTTTACTTATTTAAATGTTGGCTCTTACATTCCCTTCCTTCAGGAAATTGAGACTTTGCTGTGCTTCTGATACTCTACCCTTGTTTGTGGGTTAATTATAAAATGACTACCTATAAAGCATGCAGTTGGGAGTTTATTTTAAATTGCAGTTATATTAGAACCCAATACCATTTAAACTTAAGTCAAACAAATTAGTATCAGTGGGTATAAACAGTCATCGTTCAGGGGCATCTTAACGAGGACCTCTGTTATGGAGGGGGATTTCAGTATTATCACTTACAGATTGCTGCCTATGGTTCATACACTGTGCTCCCTGGAGAGCATGTACTACCTTTCAGGATGCACCCTCCATTGAGTTCTAGGTATAGTCCCCTTCTCTGGATATAAAAACACAAAGCTGAGTAGCTCAGGCTTCATGGCAGCTAGAACAACTGATAGTGATCTCATGAGAGCACATGTAGAAGTGGAGAGATGATGTGGATTGGCTTGCTAGGGCTTCAGTGACAGAGGACCCCAAAACTACTGGTTTAACTGATATTCATTCACTATCTCACAGTTTCAAACTCTAGGAGCCCCAGATCAAGATGTTGACAGGGTTTGTTCCATTTATGTAAAATACCTATGGGCTTCTTCCCCTATTTGGATGGCTGGTGACAGCCATTGATATTCCTTTCTTGTGGAAGCTTTACCCTGAGCTCCTCTTTGAATTTTCACTAGATGTGATCCCATTTCCAGAACTGCCTTTGTTGCTGAACATCATTCATTTTTAGTTAAGCCTCAAAGAAATGAATTCAATTTAGCTTGATGACATCTTGAAATAAAATGTTGCCAAATAAACTTATAACCTTAAGGGACCCTAGAAAATTAACACACTGACATAAAAAGCTGGAGAGACACAATTCTTCCTATGTCCCTAGGGAACCTAAGGGATCCTCTACCCTCAAGATCAGCTAACAAGACTAGTACTTCAGTTATGACATCAAATTACAATTATTTGTTATTACTTCAGGGTCTGTAGCTGACACTGGTCCCAGTCTTACTCAGTAACTGACATTGATCTTTCACCTCCATCTTCTGAGTGCTGGGACTACAGGTGTGTGCCACTACCTTTGATTCATGGGATGCTGGAGATAGAACCCAGGGCCTCCTGCACAAGCAGGAGGAATGCCCAGATTCTAACCCACAGAGGCTCATCCTGAAGGATACATTCTTGCCACAGAGGGAGTCAAAGTAAGTTAGCTTTTATCTCAGATAACAGACTCTCTGTCTGTTGAGAGAGCATTAGAAGATTTCAATGCCTACCTTCTAGAGACCATGATCCATTACCTCTGTTGTATCTAAAAGGAGACTTTTCTGCTATTTAATAGGGATTACAAATGAAACATTAATGAAATTATCTTTCTAACTAAATGTATGTAGTTCAGACTTTGCTCTAATTTATTAGGACCTTTAATTATATCAGTTAATTAAAGTAGGAACCAAATGAAAATGTAAACCTGAAGTCCTAGAAGAATACTATATATATATATATATATATATATGTATGTATGTAGATATGTATATATATATATATATACACACACACACATACATGATAAAGGGGTCATGCTGTATTGAATTAAAATAAATTAAAGTTGGAAAGGAGAAAATAACATATTTGGTCTTTTTTGAAAGAATATAGACAGTTTGAAAATAGTTAATGAAGATTTTTAACCACATGCCTTGACAGTAATAGTAATAGGGTGGAGGCAAATATGTCATGCCCAGATGGACCTTTGCTGATTGCGAAAAAAAAAAAAAAATTCTCCTCTTGGTGCTGACACTGTTTTCTTCCTTAATATCCTCAGTTCAGTGGGAATCAGTCATGTAGAGATCAGTTAAAGGGGCCACTGCACACACAGAGAAGAGAGATTTGAAGTTATTTCTTCAGAAGCAGAAAAAGTCAAGACAGAATAATAGATGAGCTTCTAATGAAAAGGAGTTGGGAATCACCTAATTATTGCTTTTCCATTGCAGAGATGGCAAATGTGCAGCTTGTGCCCTTGAGAGTCAAGGGAGAACATCCATCTTTGGGTTGCAAGCCGAATAAGAGGCATAAGAAATTAAATACCAAAGTCACCAAATGATTCAAATACATAGTTATAAAACCTACATGGTTATAAACATTTCTTTTCCTCTGGTTTGTTTATGTCTGCTATTTAACAATGTTCACAAGCATGGTAAGCTTTTGTGTGCTGCTTTTGCGTTCTGTTACTTAATCAGGTCACAGAATTGCAATTAGAACATTGCTTCATAGTAGACACAGGAATTGGTGGTTAGAAGCACAGTTTGAAAATAAAAATAATAATAATAAAACAAACAAAAGCAAAGCCCTCATAATGAGTGGTGTGGAAGGTCTTCTAGAAAACAGGATTAAGTAGATGAGCTGGAAGCGAACAGCACAGGAGATTTGGGTTAGAAGAGAGGTCATAAATCAGACAAGGGCCCAAGAGCCATGAGGGAAAAATCCTACAGGAAAAGCAAACTGCTTTGCAAAGCATTCAGGCAAACAGAACTCAATAAAATGCCAAAAATAAAAGAGTGAGGCAAATCAGCAGGAGAGAACAAGAAGTTACCATTAAGAGAGGAAGACCTTAATAAGTGAGGCCAGGGCCTGCTTTAACCCAGAACTCACATTTGTTTCCTGTGGATCAGGAACTAATCTACAAGAATAGCTGGCCTGAGGCTTATAGGTAAAAGAAAAAAAAAAAAAAAAAGGAACATTGAATTAGTAAAGCACTTGAGGAAAAAAAAAAAATCAAAAAAAAACCAAACTGCTAGCCAAACTTGTCTTTTTTTTTTTTTTACAAGAAATAAAACATATTTTTTCTCATATATCATGCTATCATAATTTTTATTCAGCGCCATGATTGGGTACAGGAAGATGACTACCTAGGTTCAACACGCTGTTTTAACGAAGCCATGTGTGATGTGCTCATTTGTTTCATGGGAAATACATTCTTTGCAAAAAGTTGAAATGGAATATGAGATTCCATCCTTTCCACTTTGGCCGTTCTCCCTGGTGGACCCTATAAGCAGTTTTGTGTAATGGGTTCCTCTTTTTGCCCTGGGTTTACTGGAGCTATATTCATTTATGAACACGCTATCTTCAGGAATCGAAACATTGACTTACTAACTTGATAAACAAATTCACTGCACTCTGCTCTCACAAATGGGAAAAGACCCAATGGAAAATACATAAAAGTACAGCAATACTGATTCTAATCATAGATGATTGTGAGGCAGGCAAAATTTGATATAAGGAGTTGAGAGTCATCAGAATTGCTATCAACACAGCCCCTCTAGAACGATCAATGGCTACTCATTTTATTAATGCCCTAATCATAAGTTTTCCTACAACGGAGGTGTTCTTTTAGTTTTTGCTTACTCAAAGGATAGAATGTATATGAAAAACATAGTTTAAGCAGAAATTTATTTAGCAAAAGCTCAAAACTAAACAAAGCAAATTATTCACTCCAAAGAGATTTGAGCAAGCACCGTTAAAAGGTATGGTTCTGAATGGAGATCTAAAATAAATTTTTGTTAATATGTCGGAGGTTAATAGAATATTCATTATATTAGATATTTCTTTAGAAAAACCCACAGCATGTGGTGGAGGTGGGGTTACAACCAAAATTCAAATGATATTAAAATTAATCCAGAATAAGTTGATACTGCAGAGCCCTCACTGGTGCACATACGTGACAACTGGGAACACAGACTAGCACCTCACTTCTCATACAGAAGGAAGAAGCTACCTTCAACTTAAAGGAAATTGTCCACAAAGAGATATTATGACTATGAGAGACAGAGCTACTAAGATGCAACTGCAGTATTCCTCACCTCCTCACATACCCAGCTTCCCTTACAGAACAAAAAAATCTGACTTATTATTAAGAGCATAGAGTTTAGGTAATTTATTGTGTCCTTTTGAATACTGTCGTAGTCAGTTTCACATTGCTGGGATGAACCTTCAAAGCAGACCCAGTTGATAGGAGAACAATGTATTTATTTCAGGCTTACAGATCCAAGGGAAGTTCCATAATGGTGGAAAAAGAGAAAACCCACCACCAAAACAAGAGCAAAACCCAGGAGCCAAACAGCAGAGAACCCAGGCAGAATGCAGACTGCTCTCTGCATACCTTAGGCTGGACTTCAGATCTGCCCTCAGCAATACCTTAGGGCTAAGCCCTGTGATTCACCCATAGTGACACCTACTTCAAGTCACAGGCTTGAATAAAACTTCTGAATCTATTGGGGGACATCTATTCAAACCACAACAAGTACAATATTGTAAGAATACAAACTCTTTTATTTATTCTATTTATTTATTTATCTCTTTGTTTTTCGAGGTAGGGTCTTGCCGTATGCAGTCTAGGCTGACCTGGAATTCACTATGTAGTCAGGGTGGCTTTCAACTCATGGTGATCTTCCTACTTCTGCCTCCCAAGTGCTGGGATTAAAAGTATGTGCCACCATGCCCAGCTACAAACTCATTTTTGCTTTCAGAAAATATAGGCCTAGGGCTGGGAAGATAGCTCAGCAGATGAAGGCACTTTCTTGCAAGGCCTATAGGCCTTGGTCCAATTCCCAAGGTGCCCATGTAAGCCAATGGTTTAAAAAAAAAAAAAAAGTGGTACAAACACGTGGTGTTGATTTTGAGTAAAAAGTGGCTCTGTACCTAGTGTGCATGTGCATACACACACACACACACACACACACATTCAGGAATAAAACAATGGTTTTTTTTTTTAATATTTTTTGTTCATTTTTTATTTAGTTATTTGAGAGTGACAGACATAGAGAGAAAGACAGAGAGAGAAAGACAGAGGGAGAGAGAGAATGGGCGCGCCAGGGCTTCCAGCCACTGCAAACTAACTCCAGACGCGTGCGCCCCCTTGTGCATCTGGCTAACGTGGGTCCTGGAGAATTGAGCCTCGAACCGGGGTCCTTAGGCTTCACAGGCAAGCGCTTAACTGCTAAGCCATCTCTCCAGCCCACAATATTTTTTTTTTAATTAAAGAAAACAAAATGTGGACTGGGGGTGCAGCTCAAAGTTAGTGTACTATGCTTGCACTAAACCCTCAGTTTAATCAGTAGCATTGTGATCAGTCAATGAATGTAAAATTAATGAAAAATGACTTCTGATTGAGATGGGAGACATAACCATGATAGAACTACAAGGTAGAAAGGAGGCATGGTTTGGGGGCTCCAATATAAGAGGGGACTTTCTCCAGACTCCCCCAACTGAGTGGGCACAGGATTATGCATAGGCTATTCTGCTGATTTCCACACATGGGCTCTGTGGCACAGGTAGGGCACAAAAGCAAGCAAACTACAGGGTGTCTACCTAACCCCCATAAGCTCCAGATGAGTACTGGTGGGCAGGGAAGGTACATGGCTGTCATTCCTCTATGCCTGCCTCATACACACAAAAGGGGGGAAGCCCATGGAGCAGCTTCTGTGGTCATGGTCAGGACCAGTTGATGTTGGGGAATGGGTTACAGCACTCAATCACACAGGGAAAATGGCCTGATCTCCACATGCTCAACAGTGGACTGCTTTGATCATCATGGACTGGGCATGGCTGGAGGTCCACACACACTGAAAGTCTCCCAGTCCTGAACACAGGATGTAGGCAGGGAGTGAACTGGGATCATACCTATGAGCTTTGGAACAATCAATCATACCAGGGCAGCAGACTTTGCTCATCCATAGCTCTGCCACCTGTGTGGCTTGGGCACAGTCTGGAAGGTGGTGCACATGGCACTAGTGGGTACCCAATCTCCATGCAACCACAACCAAGTGGGCTACCCTGAACTCAGAAGGTATGGAACAACTGGGTATATAAAGGTTCAAAATATCCCTGACCTCCACCTAGGGCCACACAGAAACTGAAGCTGCCAGACATTGTCCTGGTAGAACACACAAACAGGAAATCTGCCTGAACCCCACACACTGACCAATAAACCTTGAGAGCTTGCATAGACAAGGGTCCTGCCAGACACACATATTCAGGAGTCTCACCAAGCACCTCTCCTTTTTTATACTTCACAAGCTTGATGAGTTCAGGGCAGGATCACAAGCACAGTCTGTTCTGCCCCAAGAGTGAGCTCTTCCCTGCCCTGACTGAGCCTGCTACCAGAAGCTGCAGCCCATTCCACCACCAAGGGCCGAAAGCAGGTAGCACAAGTAAAACAACACCCTGCAATGTCATGAACTTGGCCAGTCCTCCCAGGGTCTTACTTAAAACTGCTAAGAAACAGCACATAAAAGGAATACCCTCTCCAGACCCAAGGATGCCCAACCAAATCCTGCAGTTTTAATGCCAACACACTTCTATTTGGATCTAACCAGAACAGAACACTTATTTAAGATCTCACAATAGTTACCAATTGCTACTTTCATAACAAATAAGACATCTAACCTGAGATGGGCAAACCACAGCACAAAAAAATAAATGCAAGACAACAAGCCAAGAAATCTTCACTAAGAATGCCTAGACTCACAACAGAAGCCTCCAAAGAAAACATACAGGATACACCAGATACAGAATCGCAAAACAAACACAGGGTAGGCTTATTAAATAAACTTAATGAGAACATGACAAAATGGACAACAGAATTGGAACAGAATCATCACTTACAAGTGATGAAGATCCAGAAGATATATAACATCAAATCAATTGATACAGCTAAGAATACCTAGCTAGCTAGAAAATCCAAGCATTGTGCTGGAGAGATGGCTTAGTGGTTAAGCGCTTGCCTGTGAAACCTAAGGACCCCAGTTCGACCCTCCGTTCCCTAGGTCCCACCTTAGCCAGATGCACAAGGGGGCACAAGCATCTGGAGTTAGTTTGCAGAGGCTGGAAGCCCTGGATTGCCCATTCTCTCTCTCTCCCTCTATCTGTCTTTCTCTCTGTGTCTGTCACTTTCAAATAAATAAATTAAAAATTAAAAAAAAAGAAAGTCCAAGCATTAATTTAAACCAAGATGCAAAAAATATATATAATATACATAATTATATATATTTTATAAATATAGATAATTTAATAAATATATAATTATAACACAAGAAACACAAAAAAGCAAGACAATATAAATCCACCTAAAAGTATTATTGCATCAGAAATGACCTCCAGTAAGAACGAGTTAGAGGAAATGCCTGAGAAAGACTTCAAAAGAATGATTGTAAATATGTTCAAAGAAGTCAGAGAATAAATCAAAGGAGTCAAAGAGGAAATCAAAGGAATCAAAGAAGATGCAGGACACCAATTTCATGAAATAAAGAAGGCAATAAAAGACATAAATAAGGAAATAGAAATAATAAAGAAAAACCAGTCAGAATTACTAGCAATGAAGAACACAGTTAATGAAATAAAAAACTCTGTAGAAACTCTCACCAGTAGAATGGATGAAGGTGAGGACAGAGTATCTAAGCTAGAAGACCAGGTGGCAGATCTAATACAGTCCAACAAAGAGAAAGACAAGCTTATAGAAAAGTATAAGTGGGAATTTCAAGATATTCGGCACACTATGAAAAGATCCAATATAAGAATTCAGGGCATAGTAGAAGGAGAAGAATTCCACTCCAAAGGCATAGTAGGCGTCTTCAACAAAATCATAGAAGAAAACTTCCCCCAAATTGGGAATGAGGTGCCAATGCAGATACAGGAAGCCTTTAGAAACCCAACCAGACAAAACCTGGAAAGAACTTCTCCTCGGCATATTATAAACAAACTACAAAACACACAAACCAAATAAAAAATAATGAAAGCAGTTACAGAGAAAAATCAAGTTACCTACAAAGGCAAGCCCATCAGGATTACAACAGATTATTCAACACAACTTGGAAAGCCAGAAGGGCTTGGAGTGACATATTCCAAGTTCTGAAAGATAACAATGTCAACTAAGGTTACTTTATCCTGCAAAGCTATCCATTCCAACAGACAGAGAAATCAGGACATTCCATGACAAAATCAGGTTAAAGGAGTATTTTAAGACAAAACCAGCTCTACAGAAAATACTTAATAGAATTCTCCATGCTGAAGAAAAGGGAAAGCACACATATAAGGAACCTGGAAAAAACAAGCAATACTCAAATACTAGTTAAAACAAGAGAGCAAAGGTAGAACTGGAACAACACACACACCAAAAAATGGCAAACATAAATACACACCTAACAATAATATCTCTTAATATCAACAGCCTCAATGCCCAACCAAAAGACATATATTTGCAGACTGAGTTAAAAAGCAGGATCCTACAATTTGTTGTCTCCAAGAATCTCACCTTTCTACAAAGGATGGACGTTATCTTAGGGTGAAAGGTTGGAAAATGGTGTTTCAAGCAAATGGGCCTAGAAAACAAACAGGGGTTTCTATCATAATATCTGACAAGGTAGACTTCAGTCCAACGTTAGTCAAGAAAGACAAAGAAGGTCACTTTATATTGATTTAGGGCACACTCCAACAGGAGGACATTATAATCCTAAACATATATGCACCTAACATGGGGGCTCCCAAATTCATCAAACAAACACTATTAGAACTAAGGTCACAAATAACACCAAACACAGTGGTAGTGGGTGACTTTAACACCCCACTCTCATCAATTGATAGGTCATCCCAAGAAAAAATAAACAGAGGCATCTAGACTAAATGAGGTCATAGAAGGAATGGACCTAACAGATATTTTCAGTGCATTTCATTCAAATGTTACAGAATATACATTCTTTTCAGCAACACATGGCACATCCTCTAAAATCAACCATAGATTAGGACTCAAAGCAAGTCTTAACAAATTCAGGAAAATTGTAATAATTCCTTGCATGTTATCTGACCACAATGGAGTTAAACTACAAATCAGTAGCAAGAAAGGCTATAGAGCATACACAAAATCATGGAAACTAAACAATACACTAGTAAATGATAAATAGGTCAATGAAGAAATCAAGAAGGAAATCTAAAAAAATTTAGAGTCAAATGATAATGAGAACACAACATACAAAAATCTCTGGGACACAATGAAGGAAGTTCTAAGAGGTAAATTTATAGCCTTAAGTGCCTATATTAACATACAAGAAAGGTTGCAAGTAAATGATCTAATACTTCACCTTAAAGCCTTGGAAAAAGAAGAACAAGGCAAATCAATAGATAGGAATAAGTAATAAAGATTAGGGCAGAAATTAATGAAATAGAAATAAAAAGAACAATCCAAAGAATTAATGAAACAAAGAGTTGGTTATTTGAAAGGATAAAGAAGATCGATAAACCCTTAGCAAATCTGACCAAAAGAAAGAGAGAAGAGACACAAATTAATAAAAGCAGAGATGAAAAAGTAACATCACAACAGATACCAGAGAAATTCAAACAATCATAGGGACTTACTATAAAAGCATATAATCCACAAAGTATGAAAATCTGAAAGAAATGGAGAATTTCCTTGATTTATATGACCTACCTAAATTAAATCAAGATGAGATTAATCACTTAAACAGACCTATAACAAGCATGGAGATCCGAAGAGTTATCAATAATTTCCCAACTAATAAAAGCCCAGGCTCAGATGGATTCAATGCTGAATTTTACCAGACCTTCAATGAAGAGCTAACACCATTGCTTCTTAAGATTTTCCAGGAAATAGAAAAAAGAAGGAATTCTACAAAACTCCTTCTATGAAGCCAGCATCACCCTGATACCAAAACCAGGCAAAGATAGAACAAAAAAGAAAATTACAGACCAATCTCCCTTCTGAACATAGATGCAAAAATTCTCAACAAAATATTGGTAAAGAGAATACAATTATCTATCAAAAAGATCATTCACCCTGACCTAATAGGCTTTATCCCAGAGATGCAGGGATGGTTCAATATAAACAAATCTATAAATGTAATACATTATATAAATGGGTTGAAGGGCAAAAATCACATGATAATCTCATTAGACACAGAGAAAGCATTCAACAAAATCCAGCATCCCTTCATGATAAAAGTCCTACAGAGACTGGGAATAGAAGGAACATATCTCAATATAATAACAGCTATTTATGACAAGCCTACAGCCAACATATTACTAAATGGAGAAAAGCTGGAAGCTTTTCCACTAAAATCAGGAACAAGACAAGGGTGTCCACTGTCCCCACTTTCATTTAATATAGTTCTGGAAGTCTTAGCCACAGCAATAAGGCAAGAGACACACATAAAAGGGATACAAATTGGAAAGGAAGAGATCAAGTTATCATTATTTGCAGATGACATGATTCTATACATAAAGGACCCTAAAGACTCTACTAGCAAACTGTTAGAGCTGATTAAAACCATTGTGGATTCTAGCTACAGATGATTGGGCTTCTGCGTGAGAAGGAAAATACTTAGTAGCCGAGACCATTAAGTTAAAAAGGAGATATAGAGGGAAGAGAAAGGAAGGGAGGAGGCTACTTAATAGGTTGGTATTGTATATATGTAAGTACAATGATTGAGATGGGGAGGTAATATGATGGAGAATGGAATTTCAAAGGGGAAAATTCGGGGTGGTGGGAGGGAGGGTATTACCATAGGGCATTTTTTATAATCATGGAAAATGTTAATAAAAATTGTGAAAAGAAAAAAAATTAAATTAAATTATAAAAAAGATATATGATAAATCTCAAATTAACAAGATTAAAAGTTAAAAAGGAGTAGTCAGTCTGACTCCAAGGAAATTGGAAGGATCATTTAAATGTATTTCCTAGATCTCTATTACACAAAATTGCATAATCTGGAAGAAATGGATGTAATCCATGACTTATTTCCCCTACAAAAATGAAACCAGAACAGATACAATTTCTAAATAGACATTACATTCAAAGAGATTAAAAAATTAATTAGAAACCTCCCTCTACCCTCCCCCAAAAATATAGGACCTGATGGGTCTCCATACAAATTCTATCAAACCTTCATTATAGAACTAAGATCGCATTTTCTCTAGTTATATCACACAATTAGAAAATATGAAATGCTTCCGAATTACTTCTATGAAGCCAGCATTATTCTACTTCAAAAACTAGACAGACAAAAAAAAATAAAATAAAATAAAAAGTAAAGTAAATTATAGACCAATATATATGGTAAAATTAGATGCAAAAGCCTCAATAAAATTTTAGCAAACCAAATTGAAGAATGCATCAAAAGCATTTTCCACTTTGATCAGGCAGGCTTCATCCCAGGGATGCAGGTGTGATTTAACATACAAAAATTGATTAACATAATACATAACATAAATAAACAAAAGATGCATATGATCATATCAATAGATGCAGAGAAGGCCTTGAAGAAAATACAACATCACTTCATAATTAAAATGCTAGTGAGACTAGTGATGGATATATATCAACATATTAGAGAGCTATAAAGCACCTAAGGACCAAGTTATACTAAATTGAGAAAGATTTGAAGTGTTTCCATTGAGATCTGGAAGAAGACAGGGGTGTCCAATCTCATGACTACTCTAGAAATCCTCAAACAATAAAGCAAGAATAAGAAATAAAAGTAATGTAAGTTGCAAAGAAAAAAGTCACACTAATCCTGTTCACAGACAATATTACTTCATACATTAGTGACCAACAAAATTCTACCAAAAACTTCTACAGGAAATAATTTTTTTAAGCAAAGTAGCCCAATACAAAATCAAAACACAAAATTCAGTATCTTTCCTATATGCCAAAGACAAACATGTGGAGAAATGTGAACAAAGCAAGGCTGTTCCATTTATAATAGCCACAAAAAATAAATATCTTAGAATATACTAATAAAGGAAGTGAAAGACCTATACAATAAAAGCTTAAAACCACTGAAGCAATTGAGAAGGACTTGTGAAGATGGAGGGGCCTCTCATGCTCATGAATTGGTAGACTTAATATTGTGAAAATAGCCATTTTACCAAAATCAATATACAGATTCAATGCAACACTAATGAAAGTTCCAATATCAGGGGCTGGAGAGATGGCTCAGCAGTTAAGGTGCTTGCCAACTAAGCATAAGGACCCAGGTTTGATTTTCCAGTACACACATAAATCTAGATGCACAAGATGGAACATGTATCTGGAATTCATTTGCAGTAGACAGAGGCCCTGGTAATCCCATTCTTACTTTCTTTCTTTCCTCTCCCTCTCTTTCTTATTAAATAAAACTTTTACTTTTTTGTTTGTTAGTTATGTACATACTCATTGTGTAAACAGCACATGTTGGTGCCATCATTAACCTCCTTCCTGTCCTTCCCACTCTGAAGGGACCCTTCTCATTGTGGTTTGTGGGTCATGCATTGTGGGGTAGCCATCAGCTATGGGGACAAGACAATGTCTCTGTGCATAATGTCCCAAATTGTGGCTATAGCAATCTTTCTGCCTTCTTTTCCAGGAATTTCCCTGAGCCATGTTAGGTTCCTTTTAGGTCTACTTCTGTGATGAGATCATGGGAGCCTCTGTGTCTCTGTATCTCTGGTTTGATAGGAGTTGAATGTTATCTTTGTCTATCTCCTTCACCCTTGTGCTGATACCAGGTTCACCAAGGAAGCAGCACTCTTGCTCATTTCCACAATTATGCTGTGGTTTCACGTGGGACCCTGGTGGGGTGCAATGGGTTAATACTTTCCTTAGGTTCTGCATCCATCTGAAAAAAGACAAGCAAATTCTGCAATGGAGAGTGAAGTCAGAACCAGAAAGATGGAATAACCATTACTCTTTTAGAGAGAGTTTAGTAGGTGTAGGCTAACTTGTAACCCAAGATTGGTGGGAGCTTGATATTGGAGAGTGGACTCCTTTTTTGGATATGATTCTGACTTGTTTCCTAGTTCCAGCTGTGGGTTCCATTATACTGAGCAGATCCAGTAGCCAATTCAAGAGTAGTTGGTAACACACCATGGCTTTGTGGCACGATTGCACTTGGGTCAACATCACATCAGGTTGTTTGCTGCTGAGTAGCTTAGACCACAAGTTGCTTGGACAGATGTTGGCCATTTTCCCCAAGTTGCTCATGTAGCAACCTCTGGCCCTAGACAAGCTAACTGTCTGGGGACTGATTCTCTTCCAGATTCCAGCCAGGTCTCTCTATGTTCTGTACCAACAACATATAGTGTCTTCGGCAGTAGGGTCTTACCATTAAGCTTTGGTGGATAATCAAGTGCTCTTACAGAAGTCTTCTTTTTGGAAACCTTGTAGGTCTCTCTGATCAATAGCTCATTGTGGATGTTAACTGCAGCCTGGTACTGGGAGTTACAGCCAAACATCAAGGGAAAAGAAGGAGAAAAAGATAGGAAATGTAAAAGAGAAAGAGAGGAGAGAGAGAGAGAAATAGGAAATAATTAAGTAGTCTTCATCATACCCTCTCCAGGGCCCTATGATTCAGGTGTTCCCTTTAAGGACTTCAAGAACATTCAATCTTTTAGTCTGTCTTTCAGTATATTAGGGATTATATTAGGATTTTATGGTACCATTTCAATTTGTGTTCAGTTTTGTGTAACCCCCCCACCCATTTACTCTACCCTTCCGCCTCACACTCCCTATTGCCACGTCCTCAAGATGCCTACTAGGTATGTCAGCATCTCGGGCAGATTCATGTTAGGAGCCACAGATGAGTGAGACTATGTGATGATTATCTTTCTGTGATTGTGTTAGTTCGCTGAGAATGATCTGTTCCAAGTTTGACCATTTTGTTCTTCAAATTTCATTGTGTCATTTTTCGTTACTGCTGTGTGGAATTCCATCGTGTAGATATAGCACATCTTGGTTATCCATTTGTCTAATGATGGACATCTGGGTTGATGCTAGTTCTTAGCTATTATTAATTGAGCAGCTATAAACATGGTTGAACAAATCTCTCTGAACTGAGGCATGGAGCTTTTAGGTTAATGCCCAGTAAGGGAATAACTGGGTCTGTTGGTAACTCTGTAGTCAACCTTTTGAGGAGCCTCCAAATTGTTTTCTATACTTGTTGTACCATCTCACATTCTCACCAGCAGTGAATGAGTGTTCCTATTTCTCCACATCCTCACCAGCATTTATTTTCATTTGATTTTTTTAATGTTTGCTCTCCTTATTGGGGTAAGGTGGGATCATGTGATTGTTTTAATTTGCATTTCCCTGATGGTTAGGGATGTTGAACATTTTCTTAAGTGTGTGTTGCCATTTTTATTTCTTCCTCTGAGAACTGCCTGTGCAGTTCTTTGTCCAATTTATGAGTGGATCATTTGACTTTTTATGGTTTAGGTTCTTGAGCTCTTTGTAGATTCCAGAAATTAATCCTCTGTCAGTTGTACAGCTAGCAAAATTTTTTTCCCATTCTCTGGTTAGTCTATTGAATCTGCTTATTGTATGTTTGTCTGTGAAAAAAACTTTTCAGCTTCATGATATCTCAATGGTTGAGTGATTGTTTAATTTTCTGAGCTGCTGGGGTTCTGTTCAGCAAGTCTTTTCTCACTATTATATTGTGGAAAATTCCTCTTATTTTTTCTTCCAGTAGCAGTAGATTTTCCAGTCTTATATTGAGGTCTTTTATCATTTTGTATTTGATTTTTGTATTTTATTTTGACTTTTGCATGGTGAGAAATGTGGATCAAGTTTCATTTTCATTCATATGGTTATCCAGCACCAGTTGTTGAAGATGCTGTTTTTATTTTTCATTAAATAAAATTTTTAAAAATTAAATAAGAATCAGTATCATTCTTCCCAGAGATATAAAAAAATAGTATAAAATTCTATGGAACTACAGATGGCCTCCAATATCCAAAACTATCCTCAGAAAAAGAAATTCCACTACAGGTATAACCACCCCCTATTTCAAGTGATACTATACGCCATAGTAACGAAAGCAGTGGGGTACTTCCATAAAAGCACACATATAAATCAATGGAACAGAATAGAAGATCCAGCCTTTAGCTTAAGCTACTAAAACTACCTGATCTTTGACAATGGAGCCAACAATGTGCCCTGGAGGAAAGACCATTTTCAACAAATGGTGCTGGAGAAATTGGATTACTGCTTGTAGAAAAATGAACCTAGATCGTTTTCTCTCACACTGTACAAAACTCAACCCTAAATGGATTATGGACCTTAATATAAGACCTAAATCCCTAAAATGCCTAGAAGGAAAAAAAATAGAACACTCTAAGTTATAATTATGGAGAAAGATTTCTTAAATATGACTTTAGTAGCCAGGAAAATTAAACAAACACTCAACCAGTGAGATCTAAAAAAAAAAAAAAAAAAAAAATCGGGGGCTGGAGAGATGGCTTAGTGCTTAAGTGCTTGCCTGTGAAGCCTAAGGATCACAGTTGGAGGCTTGACTCCTCAAGACCCATGTTAGCCAAATGCACAAGGGGGCACATGCATCTGGAGTTCGTTTGTAGTGGTTGGAGGCCCTGGTGCACCCATTCTCTCACTATATATATCTGCCTCTTTCTCTCTCTGTATGGCTCTCTCAAATAAATAAATAATTAAACAATCCACTCAAAAATTAAGGCAGAGGGGCTAGAGGGATGGCTTAGTTGTTAAGGCACTTGCCTGCAAAGCCAAAGGATCCCAGTTCAATTCTCAAAGACCCACGTTAGCCAAATGCACAAGGGGGCGCATCCATCTGGAATTTGTTTGTAGTGGCTAGAGGCCCACGCATGCCCATTCTCTCTTTCTCTCTCTCTCTCATAAATAAATAAATAATATTTAAAAAAAATTAGGGCAGAGAACTCTCAGAGGAAGAGATGCTGATGGCCTCTACTCGCTTAAAGAAATGTTCAACATCCTTAGCCATCAGGGAAATGCAAATTAAAACAATTTTGAGATTACATCTTACTTCCTGTTAGGATAGCAATCATGAAAAAATCAAATTTCAACAAATGTTGCCAAGGATATGAGAAAAGAGGAACCCTTATTCACTTCTGGTGGAAGTTCAAACTTGTACAACCACTACAGAAATTAGTATGAAAACACTTCAAAATATTAAAATAAATGTGCCATCTTACCCAGCTATTCTGCTACTGGGAATTTACCCTAACAACTTCATCTTTACTTTAGAGATACTTGTTCAACCATGTTTATTTCCATTCTATTCACAATAGCTAGAAATTGGAATCAACCCACTGACCCATGAACAGACAGATGGATAATGAAGTTGTAATACATATACACAATAGAATTCTACTGAGAAGTAAGGAAAAATGAAATATTAATTTTTTCAGGGGGATGGACTGACTTAGAAAATGTCATTCTAAGTGAGATCATGCAGTCTAAGAAAGTCAAGTGCCACATGTTTTCTCTCCTGTGTAGCTTCTTAAAATGGACAAGCTAAATGTGAGGGCAAAAGCAGTAACCATTATGACTATGGTTGTATAACTAAAATGAGACCAGGAAAATGTGAAAACAGGGAAGGAGGAGAGGAACAGACACCAGAAAAACTAATAAAAGGAAAGAACACTGATGGTGGGTAGATGAAGGGCAGGGAACTATACAAAACTAAAGAGTAAAGTATACATTAGGAACCTCCTTCTGGGATACCACTATACAAGATATAACCCCAGTTATGGAAGGTTGACATACAAGACCAATATGCCCAGTAGAAGTAGGAAAAAGCTAAATCCATAGGTTGGCTTGTCAGTGCCATGTGCTCTCTTGGTTCATGGGGTCTCTCTGTGTCCTAGGATGGCAGCCTGTGGTGTCTTTAGCAATAGGGTCTTGCTTTTTAACTTTGTTAGGTAAAGTGCTTGGCAATGGACCACATTTTTGGGGGGACCACAAGGATCATCTCCCTGTCCATTTCCTCACTGTGTGTGGGAGGGTGGGGGGAGAGGTGCCATTAACCCAGTTCTGGTCACGGCATGCCATCATGGTGCTCGAAGGTGCTATAGGAGCTACTATGTGAAAATGGTCACCGAAAGCATGAATATGCAGGAGACCCTGAATACTATGCAACCCACCAGATTAAAAAGAAGCACAAACTTGTGCAATAATGACACACAGCCTTTCTGGGCAATCATTTGTCCTTTTATTGGACATGAGGACCTCTCAGTGAGAGAGAACTCATAAGTGGTACTAGGAACTAAGTCACACAGGCAGGAAATTCACAACCACCAGAGAGAAGCCTCTGTTGTTCTCTGGACAAATTTGTGAGTATCCTCACCATAATGCCTCTAAAAATAATATGCACACCCCATAGACTCAGGTGTTTAAATACAGCTTGTAACTTGGATCTCTCGCCTCCTGGCTGGAGGAGGTGTCACTGGGGGCAGATCCTTGGGTTTAGTCCTAAGGAAAGTTCAGAGGTGGTATTTATTTCAAGCCCTAAGGCATAAAGAACAGTCTGAACATAAAGGCTAGCTGTTCTCTGCTATCTATGACCACAGAGTTTAATTAAGGTTGAATTTAAAAGTAATGAACTGACATGCTTGATGGAACATATGTAACTGAGAGATCAAAATCAAGCAAGTTTAAATTTACTGGCACAGAAACATGTTTTAGTTTACTGGAGGTACTATGGAAAGATGCTTGGGATGATTCTTACCTAGGAAAGACTGAATGGCAGATATGCAGACTCTTTTGAAAACAAAAAGAATTAAAAAAGCAAAACAAAAAAAGTAAGAATATATATATACCTGTTGGTATTAGAAAACACACAAGCAAGATAAATTTATGGGGGGGGGTATTGGTTTATTTTGGCTTATAGACTTGAGGGGAAGCTGCATGATGGCAGGAGGATATGATAGCATGAACAGAGAATGGACATCACCTTCTGGTCACCATCAGACAGACAACAGCAACAGTAGAGTGTGCCAAATACTGGCAAGAGAAAGCTGGCTATAACACCCATAAACCTGCCCCCAACAATACACTGCCTCCAGGAGCATTTAATTCCCTAATTGCCATCAGCTGAGGACCTAGGATTCAGAGCACTTAAGTTTATGGGGGATACCTGAATCAAACCAGCACAATATTCATAATGCAATTTGCATAAAATTATACTTCAAAACAGAATCAGTACATAAATCTTCACTAGTTTCTCAATATTTTAATATCTCCACTCTATTGTGTTATTTTCCTTATGTCTTATCAATTATGTATAATCATCCTGATATATCATTAATATATCATTAGAGTTTGCTACATTTGAGGAATAGAACTTCTTTATTTAGATCACAGAGATTCTGATGTGATCCAATATTTATCACCTAGAAAATCTTAACCTCTTTGGGGGTGTGGCCTGTGATGCCATGGCTGAACTTCACTTAGAGCACTAATACGTTGTATGTATTTTTTAATTTTTTAAAATTTTTTGTTCATTTTAATTTATTTGTTTGAGAGTGACAGAGAGAGAAAGAGGCAGATAGAGAGAGAATGGGTGAGCCAGGGCCTCCACCCACTGCAAACGAACTCCAGATGTGTGCGCCCCCTTTTGCATATGGCTAACGTGGGTCCTCGGGAATGGACCTCAAACTAGGGTCCTTAGGCTTCACAGGCAAGTGCTTAACCGCTAAGCCATCACTCCAGCGCCATGTTGCATTTTTGATGTACTGCCTGGAGGGAGAGTGTTTGTTGTGAATGCATGCGAACTTTAGCTGATTTAAGTACCACATGTGACAGACTGAACCACTGGAGCTCCTGGGGCTGTCAGTTCAATCCCCAGAGCTTGCTCAAAGAAACATGAGGTATAGCAATATGAGTCTATCATCTCAGTAGAGGGTAGGTCAAGACACAAGGACCTTTGGTTCTCGATACCCACCCATTGTAAACTAGTTGGTGACCTTCAGGCCAATAAGAGACCCTGTCACCAAAAGAAGTAAAAGGTATACTTAAGAAATAATACCTGAGATTGTCTTCCTTCCCACACACATGCACACACATGTATGCATACCCCATGTAAGTGTTTAACTATATGTATATTTCCCACATATTTATACCAAAGAATGGTCCTATCCATAAGGATGTATTTCTTGATGGAATATATTCCCATATCTGTGTTTTCAGAATATTAGGACTCATGCTATGTGCCGAGCAGCCAAGGAAGTCTTTAAGCCATCTTCCAAAAAAATCAATTCCAAATATTTATTCAAGGAAAAGCAAACACAACACTTGGTGGAAATGCAAATACTGCTTAGGATACACCAGCATCAGCTTCATACCTATTACTTGGCCTTACTAACTTTACCATGGATGAGGAAGAAAAGAATGGTAAGGTTTAAGTTCTCTGATTATCAATTTCAGTTCAGGGCTTGGGACATTGGTCTTTGAAATCAAGTAATGTAACACACAGTCTCAATAGAGCATAGATTTATAAAGATGACTAATGCATAGCCATGAGGTGTACCACTAAGTCTATATAGAGATGAAAAGGTTTATAAATTCATGGTTTTTATTTCTTTCAGAACTGGATCTAATTAGCAGACAAAAAGCTCTGGTTCTTGGGAGGAAACAATTATTGATGCACATAAATTTGCCCACAGTTTACTTTAGGTTTATAAGCTAAGAATGGAATGTATGGATTATAAACAGAAATTCTCTCACAATGTGGAGGTTGGATGCACAAGACCAGGATGCCTGTCATGATTTTGATATCATGAGTACCATTTCTAATTTATAGATTCTCATCTTCTTGCATCTTCACAGAGCTAACTCGATGGCCTCTTCTTTTCATGGTACTAATCTCAGTCATGAGTGTTTCTCCTTCCTGATCTAATAACTTCCAAAAGATGTCATCCTGTATTTCCATCACATTGACATTAAGGATTCAACATATGATTTGGTGGGCCCAGTAAAACCATATTGTGTAAAAAAATAAAAATCAAGATGGCGGCGTAGGTACCACGCCAAAGCAGCCTAGGGGGGAAAAAGACCAAAAAAACTCAGCAAAATACACACTTTTACTAAAAAGTGAGGTGTATAGGAAATTGAGGCGGCAGCGGAGAAGTAGAAGAGTTATAGAGCATCCAGAGCCTGCACAGGCGGGAAAAGCGGCTCCGGCAGCTTGGCCAACCGCCGCAGCCGCGGCGCAGCAGAAAGCCGCCAGACTCTCGGCTCGAGCCGCTGGAAAAGCCAGGTGCGGGATTTTCCCCTCACACTGCGCTCTCCGCAACTCAGGAAACGTGAGGGGAGAGCGGCAGCGAGCAGCGGAGGAGCAGACCGCGAGGTAGAAGAACACGTGGAGCAGCGAGACAACCAGAGCAGCCGCAGCTCCCTCCCCTCCCCCAATGTCTGAACCCAGCTCCAGCGAACACAGCAGCGGCCCGGGACCCGGCCACGCCAACTTGGGCTGAAGGCGGGACCCAAGCAGGAGCAGAGTTCGGCAGCAACTTTAGCGGCTCCAGCACCGGTACCAGTGGCCCCAGCAGCAGCGGACCCAGGAGCGGCAGCGGCGGCAGATCCCGCAGCAGCAGCTTCGGGGGGAGCAGCAGCGGTGGACATGGCAGCGGCAGCTTCAGCAGCGGTGGTGGCTCCGGCGGTGGCAGCTACGGCAGCAGCAGAGGCAGCAGCAGCAGCTCGGTTTGCCACGTAGGAAAAGCAAGTGCCCAGCTCCAGAAATCAGAACAGCAGCCCGACGACCCAGGCAGCAACTTGACTGAGACCAAAATCACCCAAGGTAACTGGGATTACACCAGGGAAGGGTCTCATTTGGTCACAAGCTGACTTGGATCCCTCAACAGACCAGAAATCTAAACATCTGTGGATAGAGGATCTGGTCATTATAATAACTACTCTTGCATACATACTCGGAATGTGTACAGTGTTTAGTTAAATTTTAGAATCTACCTGTATTTTATTCCACTCAGCCTGCTTGAATACTCCTATAGCAGGGAAACTCAACCCCTAAGAACATCTTTGTAGATACTCAGAGAGTCTTAAGAGCCACACCTAATACCTTAAGGTCCTACCCTGAAAATATATTACATCAAATCAATTGATACAGCTAAGAATACACAGCTAGCTAGAAAATCCAAGCATTAACTTAATCCAAGATGCAAAAATATATACATTATAACACAAGAAACACTAAAAAGCAAGACGATATAAATCCACCTAAAAGTATTAATGCATCAGAAATGTCCTCCAGTGAGAAAGAGTTAGAGGAAATGCCTGAGAAAGAGTTCAAAAGAATAATTATAAATATGTTCAAAGAGGTCAAAGAACACATGAAAACAATCAAAGAAGAAATCAAAGAGGAAATCAAAGAGGAAATCAAAGGAATCAAAGAAGAGGCAGGACACCAATTTAATGAAATAAAGAAGGCAATACAAGACATAAATAGGGAAATAGAAATAATAAAGAAAAACCAGTCAGAATTACTAGCAATGAAGAACACAGTTAATGAAATAAAAAACTCTGTAGAAAATCTCACCAGTAGGATGGATGAGGGAGAGGACAGAATATCTAAGCTAGAAGACCAGGTGGCAGACCTAATGCAGTCCAACAAAGAGAAAGACAAACTTATAGAAAAGTATGAGTGGGAATTTCAAGATATTCAGGGACACTATGAAAAGATCCAATATAAGAATTCAGGGCATAGTAGAAGGAGAAGAACTCCACTCCAGAGGCATAGTAGGCATCTTCAACAAAATCATAGAGGAAAATTTCCCCCAAATTGGGAAAGAGGTGCCAATACAGATACAGGAAGCCTTTAGAACCCCAGCCAGACAAAACCCAGAAAGGACCTCTCCTCGCCATATTATAATCAAACTTCCAAACACACACACCAAAGAAAAAATATTGAAAGCAGTTAGAGAGAAGAATCAAGTTACCTACAAAAGCAAGCCCATCAGGATTACAGCAGATTATTCAACACAAACTTTTAAAGCCAGAAGGGCTTGGAGTGATATATTCCAAGTTCTGAAAGATAACAACTGTCAACCAAGGTTACTTTATCCTGCAAAGTTATCCATTCAAATAGATGGAGAAATAAAGACATTCCATGACAAAAGCAGGTTAAAGGAGTATTTGAAGACAAAACCAGCTCTACAGAAAATACTTGATAGAATCCTCCATGCTGAACAAAAGGAAAAGCACACATATAAGGAACCTAGAAAAAACAAGCTATACTCAAATACCAGTTAACAGAAGAGAGCACAGGTAGAACCAGTAACACACACACACACACACACAAATGGCAAACATAAATACACACCTTTCAATAATATCTCTTAATATCAAAGGTCTCAATGCCCCAACAAAAAGACATAGATTTGCAGACTGGGTTAAAAAGCAGGATCCTACAATTTGTTGTCTCCAAGAAACTCACCTTTCTACAAAGGATAGACATTATCTTAGGGTGAAAGGTTGGAAGATGGTGTTTCAAGCAAATGGGCCTAGAAAACAAGCAGGGGTTGCTATCCTAATATCAGACAGGGTAGACTTTAGTCCGACGTTAGTCAAGAAAGATAAGGAAGGTCACTTTATATTGATTAAGGGCACACTCCAACAGGAGGACATTACAATCCTAAACATATATGCACCTAACATGGGGGCTCCCAAATTCGTCAAACAAACACTATTAGAACTAAGGTCACAGATAACACCAAACACAGTGGTGGTGGGTGACTTTAACACCCCACTCTCATCAATTGACAGGTCATCCAGGGAAAGAATAAACAGAGAGGCATCTGGACTAAATGAGGTCATAGAAGGAATGGACCTAACAGATATATACAGGACATTTCATCCAAAGGCTGCAGAATATACATTCTTTTCAGCAGCACATGGAACATTCTCTAAAATAGACCATATATTAGGACACAAAGCAAATCTTAACAAATTCAGGAAAATTGAAATAATTCCTTGCATTCTATCTGACCAAAATGGAATTAATCTACAAATCAGTAGCAAGGAAGGCTATAGAGCATACACAAAATCATGGAAACTAAATAATACACTACTAAATGATGAGTGGGTCAATGAAGAAATCAAAAAGGAAATCAAAAAATTTATAGAGTCAAATGATAATGAGAACACAACATACCAAAATCTCTGGGACACAATGAAGGCAGTTCTAAGAGGTAAATTTATAGCCTTAAGTGCCTATATTAAGAAATTAGAAAGGTCGCAAGTAAACGACCTAATGCTTCGCCTTAAAGCCTTGGAAAAAGAAGAACAAGGCAAACCAAAAATTAGTAGATGGGAAGAAATAATAAAGATTAGGGCAGAATTAATGAAATAGAAACAAAAAGAACAATCCAAAGAATTAATGAAACAAAGAGTTGGTTCTTTGAAAGGATAAACAAGATTGATAAACCCTTAGCAAATCTGACCAAAAGAAAGAGAGAAGAGACACAAATTAATAAAATCAGAGATGAACAAGGTAACATCACAACAGATTCCAGAGAAATTCAAAAAATCATAGGGACATACTATAAAAGCATATACTCCACAAAGTATGAAAATCTGAAAGAAATGGATGATTTCCTTGATCTATATGACCTACCTAAATTAAATCAAAATGAGATTAATCACTTAAATAGAGCTATAACCAACATGGAGATCCAAACAGTTATCAATAATCTCCCAACTAAAAAAAGCCCAGGCCCGGATGGATTCACTGCTGAATTTTACCAGACTTTTAAGGAAGAGCTAACACCATTGCTTCTTAAGCTTTTCCAGGAAATAGAAAAAGAAGGAATTCTACCAAACTCCTTCTATGAGGCCAGCATCACCCTGATACCAAAACCAGGCAAAGATAGAACAAAAAAAGAAAATTACAGACCAATCTCCCTCATGAACATAGATGCAAAAATTCTCAACAAAATATTGGCAAACAGAATACAAGAGTATATCAAAAAGATCATTCACCCTGACCAAGTAGGCTTTATCCCAGAGATGCAGGGATGGTTCAACATATGCAAATCTATAAATGTAATACATTACATAAACGGGTTGAAGGACAACAATGACATGATCATCTCATTAGATGCAGAGAAAGCATTTGACAAAATCCAACATCCCTTCATGATAAAAGTCCTACAGAGACTGGGAATAGAAGGAACATATCTCAATATAATAAAGGCTATTTATGACAAGCCTACAGCCAACATATTACTAAATGGGGAAAAACTGGAAGCTTTTCCACTAAAATCAGGAACAAGACAAGGGTGTCCACTGTCCCCACTTCTATTTAATATAGTTTTGGAAGACTTAGCCATAGCAATAAGGCAAGAGACACACATAAAAGGGATACAAATTGGAAAGGAAGAGATCAAGTTATCATTATTTGCAGATGACATGATTCTATACATAAAGGACCCTAAAGACTCTACTAGCAAGCTGTTAGAGCTGATCAAAACCTACAGCAATGTAGCAGGATACAAAATAAATACACAGAAATCAGTAGCCTTCATATATGCTAACAACAAACACACAGAGGATGAAATCAGAGAATCATTCCCATTCACAATTGCATCAAAAAAAATAAAATACCTTGGAATAAACCTAACCAAGGAAGTAAAGAATCTATACAATGAGAACTTTAAAACACTCAAGCGAGAAATTGCAGAAGACACTAGAAAGTGGAGAAACATCCCTTGTTCCTGGATTGGAAGAATCAATATCGTGAAAATGGCAATCTTACCTAAAGAAATCTACACATTTAATGCAATCCCTATCAAAATTCCAAAGGCTTTCTTCATGGAAATAGAAAAAACAATCCAAAAATTCATTTGGAATCACAAAAAACCTCGAATATCTAAAATAATGCTGAGCAACAAAAAAGAGGCTGGTGGTATCACCATACCTGATTTTAACCTATACTACAGAGCCATAGTAACAAAAACAGCATGGTACTGGCACAAAAACAGACATGTAGATCAGTGGAACAGAACAGAGGACTCAGATGTCAGCCCAAGTAGCTATAGCCACCTGATATTCTATAAAAATTCCAAAAATACTCATTGGAGAAGAGACAGCCTCTTCAGCAAATGGTGTTTTGAAAACTGGATAAATATCTGCAGAAGGATGAAAATAGATTCTTCTCTCTCGCCATGCACAAGAATTAAGTCCAAATGGATTAAAGACCTTAACATCAGACCAGAAACTTTGAAACTGCTAGAGGAAAAAGTAGGGGAAACCCTTCAACATATTGGTCTTGGCAAAGACTTTCTGAATACAACCCCAATTGCTCAGGCAATAAAACCACAGATTAACCACTGGGACCTAATGAAATTACAAAGATTTTGCACCGCAAAGGACACAGTGAAAAAAGCAAAGAGGCAACCTACAGAATGGGAAAAAATCTTCGCCAGCTATATATCTGATAGAGGATTAATATCTAGGATATACAAAGAACTCAAAAAGTTAAATAATAAGGAATCAAACAGGCCAATCAAAAAATGGGCTATGGAGCTAAATAGAGAGTTCTCAAAGGAAGAAATACGAATGGCATATAAGCATCTAAAAAAATGTTCTACGTCACTAGTCATCAGGGAAATGCAGATTAAAACTACATTGAGATTCCATCTCACTCCTGTCAGATTGGCCACCATCATGAAAACAAATGATCATAAATGTTGGCGGGGATGTGGAAAAAAAGGAACCCTTCTGCACTGCTGGTGGGAATGCAATCTGGTCCAGCCATTGTGGAAAACAGTGTGGAGGTTCCTAAAGCAGCTAGAGATTGATCTACCATATGACCCAGCTATAGCGCTCCTAGGCATATATCCAAAGGACTCATCTCATTTCCTTAGAAGTACATGCTCAACCATGTTTATTGCTGCTCAATTTATAATAGCTGGGAAATGGAACCAGCCTAGATGTCCCTCAACAGATGAGTGGGTAATGAAGATGTGGTACATTTATACAATGGAGTTCTACTCAGCGGTAAAGAAAAATGAAGTTATGAAATTTGCAGATAAATGGATGGACCTGGAAAGTATTATACTAAGTCAGGTAACCCAGGCCCAGAAAGCCAAGCGCCACATGTTCTCTCTCATATGTGGATCCTAGCTACAGATGACTGGGCTTCTGTGTGAGAATGAAAATACTTAGTAGCAGAGGCCAGTAAGTTGAAAAGGAGACATAAAGGGTGGAGAAAGGAAGGGAGGAGGATACTTAATAGGTTGATATTGTATATATGTAATTACAATGATTGTAATGGGGAGGCAATATGATGGAGAATGGAATTTCAAACGGGAAGTTGTGGGGGTGGGGAGGGAGGGAATTACCATGGGATATATTTTATAATCATGGAAAATGTTAATAAAAATTAAAAAAAAAATAAAAAATAAAAAATAAAAATCAAATCAAATCAAATCAAACTTCACAGCCAGCTTGGGACAGAAAATGAAGACAAAAACTAGATCTGGAACTGTGAAATGTATAAGGATTTACTTATACTCAACTGCCTCCCTGGGGTGGGGCAGAGCAATGTGGTCATTTGTGAGTCTTACTGGAAATCATGTCCTTTCTCACAGCATTTCTATTCACTTAAACCAAATGATGAACAACTTTGAAAGCTGATTTTAGCTTTTGAATCTTCCTACAAAATGATGCTGTATAGTATCATTAGACTTTTCTTTATATTCCAAGAGAAACCCTATGTCATTTTAAGCAGTTGAGGGGTCAGGAAAAAAACATGGATTGCTACATTGCCACTCAAGACCACCAAAGTTATACAAACAGAAGACTATATTTAAATAATATTATGGTGATCACCTTGGAGAATAATCATGGGCAGTAGAGGTGTTGCTATGGGTCATTCATCTCCATTTCTTTGTTACAATCCTTAGAGAGTAAAGAAAAGTGCATTTCTCCTCACCACAGGAAGTAGTAGGAGAGCATCCTATTTTATGGAATTCAGCAGATTTTTATAAAATTTCCTTTTTTTTTTCCAGGAGGGATAAAAGTTCTGTATTTAATAACAGCTACTCTTATCATTTTAGAGTTTGGGATTATGTGAGAAGTTGGGTATGCAAGGAGAAGCAATCCAACTGGTGAGAAAAAGTAGTAAGAATACTTATTGTGCATTTAGCAGTATGGAGCATGTGGAATGAATGCAAGGAGTGCTCCTGTTAGAACAATTAAAAGTTATTCCATATATATGACTGTATTTTTTTCTATTTCAAATAGTTTTCAACAAACCAGGATATTTTTGAATGTGTATGTACTTAAAATTTAATCTCAAAATACCCAGACATACACACACGCACAAAGCCACAAATAATCATTAGATCCTTGGCTATCAGACAGCATTACATTTGCCAAGAGACTTATAAAATGTTATTTGAATTATCTGTGTCTTGCAGATGTGCTTAAGTCACTCAGAAAATTTTTTAATGGATAAGTCGTGTTCCATGAAGGACTGTGTAGCACAGAAGCTAGATTTCATAACTGACTACAGTATAGAAAACAGAACCATGTTTGTCTGAGATCACCTGCTAGTCATTAGGCATATTTCATAGCATGCCATGTCGGCTGTGGTGTTTCATCTGAGGGGCAGACATAATTCTCAGCATAGCTGACTCTAGGAATGTGGCTTGAGGAAAAGATAAAGAAAAAAATCAATTTTTAAATTTCGGGATTATTCTTTAATTTGGAATCTGGCATATGATTAATTGTCTCACTGATTTATAGAATAAAATATTTCTCAGAAAATAAAATGTTTTTCTCAAGCTAAGACTGTGCAGTTATTCCTTTCACAGTACATAGAGAAGGAATAAAACATAAAATAAAACCTTAAAATCAATATTTTCCTAAGTATGATCAGGAGTTTAATTAGGAATACAGACATTTTCTACAAACTAAAGCAGAAGTGTTTTCACTAATATAATATATGATGATTTAAAAACATAAACAGCAAAACAAATCTCAATATGCTTGGATAAAGAAAATCTTGAGAGGGCTGGAAAGATGGCTTAGCAGTTAAGGCACTTGCCTGCAAAGCAAAAGGATCCAGGTTCAATCCCGCAGGACCCATGTAAGCCAGATGCACAAAGTGGCACATGTATCCGGAGTTCATTTACAGTGGCTGGATGCCCTGGCACAGCCATTCTCTCTCTCTCCCTCTTTCTGTCTCTCTAAAATAAATAAATAAAAATAAATGTAAATAAAGAAAAGAAAATCTTGAGGAAAACTATGTTAAACAAGTGGAATTAAAACAGCAGAAGATAAACTAATTAGTCTTATAATTCTCCGGGATAAAAATCACATAAAGGAGGAGAGGATAGGGTAGAAAGAAGGTTAATCACAATTAAGGTACTTTGAATAAACCATATGGAAACCTTCTCCTTCACTAGCTAAAAATATATATGTTTAAAAAAAAAAAAAAGATCTTGGGCAAAGCACCCAGTAGGGGTAGATAAGCCATAGATTGTTACAGAAAAAGTGCTGGTATGGGATACCTCCCAGTGAGTTGTGAAGTGTTTAACTTAATTATCTTCTTTTTACTTTACTAGTGGTTCAAATATGTAAAAGTTGTATTAATATTTCTGCTGTGAACAAGCACATTGTTATTAACATGCTGTGATTCAATATTTCCATTCTTCTTAGGAAGATTGCCTTCTTATCATTTGAGGTTTCCATAGAAAAGAGTATGCTTAAAATAGAATTTTTGGATGAGGGTTTATTAACAAAGGAACACTCACAAAGTGGAGCCCCAGGAGAATTTAAGCGACAGAACAATAATCCTGACCTGTCACCACCTCAGTGTCTGACAGGACAGGGAACCAGTAGTTTCAGGAAAGTAGAAGGAGAAGGATTTACATAGAGAAAGTCACCTCTGGGGCTAAATCATTGTGGCAAGGACAAAACAAATCCCAGGCGACTCCACACAGAAGGAACAAAGTCCATAAATAACCTATTCTCACATCATCTTTTTTGACTCTTCCCATATATTTCTCTATGAAAAAACTAATATAAAATTTTAGAACTAACTAAGAGACTGCAAATACTTCCAATATCTCACTTAAATAATTAACAACCTTTCATCAAACTATTGCTTTGACTAGGATCAGTTTGGGGAGAGTTTGACCTTGCTATTGGTATTAATGAAAGACAGATTATGTATGTGACTCTGCATGCTAATTTCATTTTTTTTTTCTGGTGAACTTTGTTAATATTATCTGGTAGCAAACACAACCTATATTTGCATTACCCTACAGAAGACTGTGACTGGGTTTCATTTAAAATAATTATTTTCAAAGTACTTACAGAGCTGGAAGGATGGCTTAGTGGTTAAGGCATTAGCTTGCAAAGCCAAAGCCAGGTTCCAATTCCCTGGACCCACATTAGCCAGATGCACAAGGGGGTGCATGCATCTGGAGTTCATTTGCAGTGGTTGGAGGCCATGACACACCCATTCCCTCTCACTCTCTCTCCCTCTTTCTCTGTCAAATAAATAAAAATAAAATATTTTAAAGTACTTATACATTTCCTCTTCTTTTATATAAAAGTTTCCTTTTTAACTGAACCTGAATTGAAATGAAAGCATCCAGAGCAATGTTACTTTACATACATCAGACTTGATCAAAATTTTAAAACAGCATATTTAAGATTTATTCTTCAACTTTTTTTTTTCATCACCTTGGCTACCATTTTGAGCAATTAATACAGACAATAAATAAATTAATTTTACCCCTTTATTATACCAGCTTATCAATTTTGTGTATATTCTTCTACTCCCCAAAATGTGGACTGTGTTTTATTTTATTTTAGTTTAGTTTAGTTTTAGTTTTTTTAGGTAAGTTCACACACTAGTTCAGGCTGACCTGGAATTCACTATGTAGTTTCAGTGTGGCTTCAAACTCATGGCCATCCCCCTACCTCTGCCTCCCAAGTGCTGGGATTAAAGGCATGTGCCACCATGCCTGGACTCCTATGAACAATCTTAACTCACAGGTTTCTTGGGGTTATCTTTATATTCTTGCTTTAAAGAATTGGTGGTACTTGGGGCCTGAAGAGATGGCTTAGCAGTTGCCTGTGAAGCCTAAGGACCCTGGATCGAGGCTCGATTCCCCAGGACTCATATAAGCCAGATACAGAAGGGTGTGTATGCATCTGGAGTTTGTTTGCAGTGGCTGGAGGCTCATTCTCTCTCCATCTATCTGCCTCTTTCCCTCTTTGTCTATCTGTAGCTCTAAAATAAATTAATAAATAAAGTAAACAAACAAACACACAAAAAAAGAATTGGTACCTGACAGATTTCTTCTTCTTTTTTTTTTAACCTGTATGTTTTATACTAATGACAGTTAGAAGCTATCCTGAAAGAAAACAACACAATAGCATCTGCTGATCTGATGTGAAATCTGTCCTAGTTTGTATGGTTGTGCCTCTTCACAATCAAGATCTGCAGAAAAGTCTCAAGAACCCATGATAGGACTCAGCAGGTAGATATACCACATACACAAGCTAATTTTTGTGTTACTGGACTCTGGGCCCCTTCTAAAGTCATGTATGATTGTTGGGAGCTATGAACCAAACCTCGGCTGTGTTAACAGAGACTGCCATATAGCAAATTAAGTTTCTACTTCCTCACCTAATACTCAACTACAAGAAACAAAGACTGCCATATAGCAAGTTTCTACTTCCTCACCAAATATTCAACTACCAGAAACAATGGGATCATACATCTGGCTAAACACTCCCCCATCCTGTCAGTAGCTGATGAAGAAACAAAGGCATTGTGGTTTAACCAGTAACTGTGATCTTTGCCCTAACTACATCCCCTTCCCACTACAACTCCTTGCCCTGACCACGTCCCCTTCCACCTACAACCCTATATAAACCTACGTGGAAAAAATAAACTCTTGAGGCCTTGACAAACATTTAGCATGGTTTCCTTCTTGTGTCTGTTTGCCTTTTCTCACCCAGGTTAGCTTCTCCTGGAGTCCTTGTTCAACTCCCCGCTGGCCGGGGCATATGATCACCCACAGCATCCAAGTATCTTACTCTAGGTACTAAGATGAGCTAGGTGCAAGATAAGCTTTGTATAAAACATGATGAGGTATACATTAGCACATTTTAAAAGGAATCTCTATGAGTAACAACTATAAGTAATACTTCTAAGCATCATAAGCTCATAATTTAAGATGGACAAGGATTTGTGTGTCCAAAGCCAAGGTTCCAGTAAATAGTGGTCCCACTTATTCTTATAGGGTCTATATATACTTTTCTTTGATGAGAAGGTAATTTTTATAATCACTTTTTGGAAAATCAAATGTATTACCAATGTATTATTTTTACTATGATTAGTTTTGGTGATACTTAAGTATTACAATTTATTCAAATATCAGTCAATAGTAAATCAAAATAATTTTGTCCATGTGTTTCAGGAATATAGTGAGAATTGTGAAAAAAAAATTTTTGGTAGTATATTACTCATGTTTTAAGACATGGAAAAGTAATGGAAGTGAAAAAGACAAAAATCAGCTAAACTTGAAGAAAGAAGAACCACTAAACTTTTTAAATTTCCAGATAAAGCTCCATGGATAGGTTTCCCTTGCTTGTTTTAGAAATTCTACATTAGGGGGTGAGAAGTTAAGGCACTTGCCTGCAAAGCCTAAGGACTCATGTTCGATTCTCCATATCCCACATAAGGCAGATGCACAGTGACCCAAGCATGCAAGATTGCACATGAATCCATCCGGGTGTTGTGGCAAACGCCTTTAATCCCAGCACTCGGGAGGCAGAGGTAGTAGGATTGCCATGAGTTCAAGGCCACCCTGAGATGACAGAGTTAATTCCAGGTCAGCCTGGACCAGAGTGAGACCCTACCTCAAAAAAAAAAAAAAAAAAAAAAAAGATTGTGCATGAGCACAAGGGGGCACATTTCAATTGCAGTGGCTGGAGGCCCTGGCATGCCAATTCTCAATCTCTCCCTCTCTCTCTCTCTCTCTCTCTGTGTGTGTGTGTGTGTGTGTGTGTGTGTGTGTTGCATAAAAGAAAAAGAAAGATAGTCTGTTGGTCTTGCAGCAACAAAAAAGAAATTTTACATATTTATGCTAATAAATACTAAACACGGCTTGTATAACAAATAGAATCCTTGCATTTATCACCCCAGTAGTTATTATAGATTTGTCATTTTTCATTAATTTTCCTTAAAATATCCTACAGAATTAAGGAGGAATTAAGGAAGTTTATTATTTTTTTTCTTTTATTCTTTCTTTCTTTCTCCTTCCTTCCTTTTTCTTTCTTCCTTTCTTTCTTTCTTGATTTTTTATTTATTCATTTAAGAGAAAAAGACAGAGAGAGAAAGAGAGAGAGAGAATGGACATGCTGGGGCCTCCAGCCACTGCAAAGGAACTGCAGAAGCATGCACCACCTTGTGCATCTGGCTGACTTTGGTACTGGTGGGTTCTTAGGCTTTGCAGGCAAGCACCTTAACAGCCAAATCATGTCTCCAGCCCAATAGTTGTTGATTTATTTATTTAAGTATATTTTTTCCTTTTTTAATTTCTTTTTTTTTTTTTTTTTTTTTTTTTTTGATTTGGACAACTAGGTTTGAATCTGGTGTGGTTTTCCTTCAGCCTAAATAAATTCCATTACCATATCCTGTAATGAAAATTTGTTCCTAGCAAATCCTATCAAGGCCATTTATATGAACATGGATGCCTTTTCTTCACTTTGACTTTTATAATGCTTCATTTGTTATATTAGGGTGATTTCTTTTTCTTTTCTCTCAAAATGTTCCTCATTCCCTTCCTCTTTCTTTCTTTTTTCTTTCATTTGGTGACAGGGTATTATTATGAATTAGAAGTTAGCTTCTATCTCAAGATATGCCTTCTCCTGCTCAGTGCTAGGAAATTAAATTTTCACCCCTCACAAACAACTATTACTTTTTTCATTTTAAAGATGATATCCCACTGTCTTCCAGCCTTGTTAATATTGAAGGACTCAGGAACCAGATGGACACCATGACAGGCTTCAGAGTCCCCAGTAGGCCTAAGTTTCTGTTTCCCAGCAAGATCTTTTTTTTTCTTTTTTTTTATCTTCTGGTAAGGGTGGGTTTAACAGTTCCTGAAACCGTTTATGCCATACATTCCTTAAGTCATAAAGTTCAATTCCCCTAGCTCCAGCCTGCTGACCTTACCATAAGGGTAGGCTTAACAGTTAAACCGGTTATGCCATACAGTCCTGAAGTCATGAGACATTCCTACAGTCATGGATGAACTCAATTCCCCTAGCTCCAGCCCACCAACTTTGCCCGCCAAAATCCTAAGCCAACCAGAAGAGTATACTGTTTAAATCAACCAATCATGTACCCATCCCCTTCTTGTATGTTCAAATCCATGTACCCATCCCTTTCTTCTATGTTCAAATCCCTATAAAAACCCTACCCTCCCACTACTCGGGGCTCTTGTATGGATCCACTGCATTGGTGAAGTCAAGAGACCAAGCTTAAGCCTGAATCAAAGCTCCTTGCCCTTGCATACGTGTTTGGTTCTCCTTGGTGGTCACTGGGGGTGCCAAGAACTGTGCATAACAAATATATGTTAAGGCTCATTGGGATTTGCACTGTTGATCTGTTGCACTTAACCAGAGGAAATTTGGCCATTTTCTTCCTGCTATTTTCAAGAGGTTTTCTAAATTCATAGTTTGCATGCATTTGATTGTGAGGTACTTTTGTATAATTTTTCTAGTGTATTACATTTGACATTTGTATAGGTTTGAGTGTGAATGCATGTTCCATATATATTCAGGGATTTTAGTTAAGGTTACCCTTTCTCCTTAAGTCTCCAGTAACCTGCTGGAGTCGGTGTCACTGGGGGCAGATCTTATGTTCATCTCTATTGGGTGTATAAGGAGCCTGATTGTGCTGTGGCTATTTTATTTGCTGTCTGTTTGGTGGCGTTGCACTGCTAGGAATCTGTAGAAGTAAACTAGCTTCATCTACCACTGATAGTATTCTCCAGAATTCTGTAAGCCTGAAATAGACTTTCCCTTCTTAAGCTGCTTCTGGTCAGATGTTTGTCCTATCAATGAGGACATAATTTATGGATTTATGAATCACTGACCTCACTAGAAAATTCTTTTGGACCATAAGACTTTTTAGAAACAGGCTCTAGGAGTTACCAGGCAACCTAACAAACAGCCGTAATCCCCTCTCAGTGGGTAATCAATAAACAAAAGAAGAGGTTCTATGTTCCCTTTATTCACTCCCAAAGAAAAGTAAACAGTGGATACAGACAACCTGAAGTTTGGTAACTTTACCTCCACTCCCCCCATCTCAGGTTGTCCTGTAGCCTAACTCCTTAAAATCCCCAGTCACCCACTCAAGGGAGAATCATTCTTATTTCCCATGGAAGAAGGCTGCCTCTGGTATATTCCATTAAATTTTTGCTGTTGAGATTGGCTCTTCTCTCTTTTTTATATTCCTCATGTCACTCTGGTCAATCCCAAATTCTGAAAGTAAGGGCAACAGTAAAACTGATACAAAGACAGGCTCATTGCTGTGAGGAATCTGGCTATGTGGGTTTTGGTCTTTTGGGATTTTCTCCAGGAGGAATGGAGGGATTTGGTAGTTTGGACTGGAGAAGCCTTTTAGTCTTACATGCAGTGCTTGATAGACTATTCTAGTGAGAGTTTGAAAATGTTACACTAAGAAAGAATTGTGAACTCTAAAGGCTTGGCTTGTGAAATTTTAAAGATGGGGGAGAGAACTTTGTTTAAACTAGGCTACTAGTGGAATGCCTAGTTAGTTGCATTCTGCCCATGCCCTAAGAATTTTACCAAGGTTGAATTTATTTATTTATTTTTTTTTAATATTTTTTATTTATTTGAGAGCGACAGACACAGAGAGAAAGAGAGAGAGAGAGAGAGAGAGAGAGAGAGAGAGAGAGAGAGAGAAAGAGAGTGAATGGGCGCGCCAGGGCTTCCAGCCTCTGCAAATGAACTCCAGATGCGTGCACCCCCTTGTGCATCTGGCTAACGTGGGACCTGGGGAACCGAGCCTCGAACTGGGGTCCTTAGGCTTCACAGGCAAGCTCTTAACGGCTAAGCCATCTCTCCAGCCCCCAAGGTTGAATTTAAAAGTAATGTCCTGGTTGCTCATCGGAAGGTATAGGATTGAAAGATATAAAAAAATGTATGATTTATCACAGGAAATCTTCAAGCAAGTTTAAAATTATAGGCAAGGAAACTGGTTTTAGGTTATTAAAACTACACTTGATAAGTAGTTAACCACCAGTAAGGGTGGGCCAACTATTTTGCATTGAAATAGAGAACATGATGCTGAGGGTGAGGCTTGTAAGGCCTAAATGAGTAAGAATGCAAATTACTTTGCAAGGGTTTACAAATTCAGCTATGCTGGTTGCCTGGTGTTCGTTTTCGAAGTAGGAAAAATGCTATAAAGTGGTTCAGTGGTTCGTTGGTTGTACGTGATTTTGTTTTTTGTTTTTTGGAAATGGCCCCTGGTCAAAGTGAAGCAGGATTTAAATCCCTGTGACAGAGGTCAGTGAGGCCAACGCGTTTATATGAACCAGTCCTAGTTATTGTTGAGATGTGACAATGGTAAATAGGGCTGAAATCCCTGTGTGGAGTCATGAAGATGAACTATGGTTTAACAGTGTAGACCCAAATATGCTTTGTATATGCCAGGAAAGTGGAAGAGCTGGCAGGGAGTGCTGCTGGCTTGGGACAGAACTTTCCCAAGTATGCTCAGCCCAGCTGGAGGGGTGAAATTGTATTTCAGAGGCTTTCATCATGTCTTGCATATGTTGGACTTGAACTTCAGTTATTTAATATTTTCCTGCTGTTTATTGATTTTACATTGGTCTGGTCTATCCTTGCTATGCCTTTTAGAAATTGGAATGTTTACTCCATTCCATTATGTGTTGGAAGTATATAACTCATGCTTTGATATCAGAAGATCACAGATTAAAAAAAACAGTCTTAAATCTCAGAAGAGATTTGGGACGTTTGAAAAATGTTAAGGTTGATAAGGATTATGGGAACCTTTGGAGAAGTTAGAATGAATGAAATTTGCATTGTGATATGATCATGACTCTATGGGAGCCAGGAGACAAATGTGGTAGTTAGAATGTGAATGTATGCCCCCCTATAGTCTCAGGGATATTTTTTTTGTTTGTTTGTTTGTTTTTCAAGGTAGGGCCTCACTCTAGCCCAGGCTGACCTAGAATTCACTATGTAGTTTCAGTGTGGCTTCAAACTCATGGCCATCCTCCTACCTCTGCCTCCCAAGTGCTGGGTTTAAAGGCATGAACCACCATGCCCAGCCAGGGATTTTTGATTAAGGTTATGGTTCCTACTTAACTCTGCAGCAGCCTGCTGGATGCAGTGTCAATATGTGGAAATCATTTTTTAGTCTAGCCATAAGGTGTGTTCAGAGTCAGTTTTGAGCTCTTGCTCTGATATTTACTGGCTATTTTCCCACTTCTATGAATCTACAAAAGTGAGACAACTTCTTCTGCCATAGATATTTCACTTGGATCTGTAAACCTGAAAAAAAAAATCCTTTATTTATTTATAAAGTGCTTCTGGTTATATATTTGTCCCATCAACAAAAAGTAACTGCAACAGAATTTATGAGATTTTTAAATTTGTAGTTTGTTTTTCAATTTATTTAAGAAATTATCCACCACATTTATTTATACTTCACTTTTCTTATTTTCTTTTGTTTCTTCTAAGACTTTACCTGTGTGTCAGGGCTTTGCTAAAACATGCCTCATTAAGTCTTATTTGGATCCCCTCTGGCTCTGACATTTCCTCAAATTCGATGGTGAAATCTACCTATACATTGACTAACTCATCTCTGTCATCTATATTATACTCTTAAACTCATCCACTAATTCATTTTACTTTTAACAAAATATTGGGTTTCCATTTGCATAACATTTTTGGATCATAATATGCAAACAACTTTATTTACCTTATTGGAACTAATTATAATAACAATATTCTTGGGCTGGAGAGATGGCTTAGCGGTTAAGCGCTTGCCTGTGAAGCCTAAGGACCCCGGTTAGAGGCTCGGTTCCCCAGGTCCCACGTTAGCAAGATGCACAAGGGGGCGCATGCATCTGGAGTTCGTTTGCAGAGGCTGGAAGCTCTGGTGCGCCCATTCTCTCTGTCTCCCTCTGTCTTTCTCTCTGTGTCTGTCGCTCTCAAATAAATAAATAAATAATTTAAAAAATTAAAAAAAAATTTAAAATAACAATATTCTTGCCAAAATTTTAATCCTACTGGTTATGTTAATCTCTTTTAGTGCTTTTCTTGTTAAGACAACATGGACCTGTTATTTATATCCACCTTTATATATATATATTTATATTATATTTATTATATTATATATATTTATTATATTATATTTATATATATTTGTATATATTTATATCCACCACTAGGCATGGTGTCATATTCCCATAATTTCAGAATTTAGGAAGTAAAGTGCAGGACTATAAGAATGCCAAGTCTAGCCTCAGCTACATAATGTATTTGAGTACAGTCTGGGCTATATGAAACACTTTCTAACAACCTCTCCCCAAATAATAATAAATAAGTATTTACTGTTGATATAAACTTTTTGCTACAACTGGAAAATTGACCTGAAGAGATTTGTGTTTTTGTTGACCATCAAGCAACTTTATTGGAAACAATTTAAAAACTACTTTCTATCCTGTTTCCTTTCTTTAACATCAAAGTTTTTGTTGGAATTCTGTCTTTGCTATATGTGCATGCTTGAAGACTGTGCATCAGTTTTTTTTTTTTTTTTTAAATTTTTTATTTATTTATTTGAGAGCGACAGACACAGAGAGAAAGATAGAGGAGAGAGAGAGAGAATGGGCGCGCCAGGGCTTCCAGCCTCTGCAAATGAACTCCAGATGTGTGCGCCCCCTTGTGCATCTGGCTAACGTGGGACCTGGGGAACCGAGCCTCGAACCGGGGTCCTTAGGCTTCACAGGCAAGCGCTTAACCGCTAAGCCATCTCTCCAGCCCTGTGCATCAGTTTTAAAAGGTACCTTAGTAGAAGTTCAGGCACTGGTCCTTTTGCTTTTTCTTTTGGAGCACTTGAGTCTCTTCTTACTGCAGTTCCTACTGCCCAGGTTTATTTCATCTGATTTTTCAGTCCAGAAAGAAGGTTTATTTTATGTAAGTGTTTCAGGCTAGTCATGACTAAATCTTGCCTTCAGTTAAATTTCTAAAACATTCTTCCATCATTCAAATTCATGCATCTTAAGTTTTATTAGCTGTGATTAACATTTCATTGATTTCTATTTACCAATATATATATATATTACTTCTTTTTTCTCATAACTTCATGGCATTTTAACAAGAACATGGTATGTTCTTGTAAGAGAAAACTTATGAGATGAAAAGAAAACCAATAATTCAACATCAGTTTATTCTCTTTGTTTAATCAGTTTCTTTTCACACAAGTATGTAGAGTTCTCACTGGGTATGCTTGGTATTTTTATTGCTATATATAGGATTTGTTTTTAACAGGTAGGCTTGGAAATTGTCTTTTTTTTTAACCTTTCATGTGAAAGGTATAGACATTGCTACTTGCCTACTTGCCTTCCTTTCTTCCTTCTTTTCCTTCCTTCATTCCATTATTCATTCCTTGTTTTCTTCCTTTTTCTCTTTCTTCTTTGTCATATATGGTGCTAGTGATCACACCATCTCTCAACTTCTAGGAGTGTTCTGCCACTGAGGTACATACAAGTTTCCTCAAAATGCTTTTATTGTTCACCACAAATATTTATGAGTTCTTTTTTTAATTTTTTTGTTTACTTTTATTTATTTGAAAGTGACAGAGAGAGAAAGAGGCAGATAGAGAGAGAGAGAGAGAGAGAGAGAGAGAGAGAGAGAGAGAGAGAGAGAGAGAGAGAGAATGGGCACACCAGGGCCTCCAGCCACTGCAAACGAACTCCAGATGCGTGTGCCCCCTTGTGCATTTGGCTAACGTGTGTCCTGGGGAATCGAGCCTCGAACTGGGGTCCTTAGGCTTCACAGGCAAGAGCCTAACCGTGAAGACATCTCTCCAGCCCTATTTATGAGTTCTTAACTTGCCCTTCCTTCATGGCATGTTATGTATTATTCCCGTTTGATAAGATTATTTCCTGCAGAAATATCAGTCCAAAGGCCACTTTTTGGTCAAGAGTACAAGGGGCTTGTAATTCATTTATTGTACATTCTTTATTACATGATCAGTAAATAAAAGTTCACATTAGAAAGTTTTCACTTCAATTTTGTCACAATTTTATTTTATTTTATTCTAGTGTTACTATTATGAGGTTTGCTGATAGATTTTTATGTTTTTCTCAAAATGCATACTCTACCATGCACAGATCTAAAATTAATTGTAATCTTTGAACTTCTGTATTCTTTGAACCTGCAAGCAATATACTAAATGTAAGTAACAAGGGGTTTAAATTTTCTCAATATTAGAGATACTTTTTAATAAGAACTATGAAAACATGAGCACACTTTGAACACTAAAGTTTGTAGACTATATGTTTTCTTTTGCTATTTAATTCAGAATTATTTTCCTACTTATTTTGGAGTCATTTATCATTATATCAAATAGTTGTAAATACTCCTTAATATTTAATTTTATACTTTTGTTATCATTTTATATTTCTTTCTCTGTGTCTTCTGTTTCTTAATATTTGATATATCTTTTCTATTTCCTTGAAAGTTTTCATTAACTTATTTTGTTATGTGGTGGCTGGAGTGTTTAGTTGTTTCGGTTGGTCCTGCTTTCAAACCCTATTAACCTCACAGTACAAATGTAATGTTGTCCCCTGCCTTTTGCCCATCTTTAAAAAATAAGTTATCTATTAAAAAAATGTTTAGTCCTACTATACAAGTCTTTTCCACACCATTCTTCCTCAATTCATGATGCCTTGTTATATTAGTGATTAACATGTTCTATGGATTTTTTATATAAGACCCAGTGAACCATAGCTGAAGTGATTGAAAGATATACTTTTATTACTTTAAAATTTTACTTTGTGGTCATTTTCTAAGCTTTTTGATGTATATATGTGCTTTTTCTAGAGACTGAAGAACCTTCATATAATGTACTAAATTTAACTAACAAGGGACTTATATCTCTTGATGTTACAGATAACTTTCTAATAAGAACTGTGAAAAAGACATGAGTACAATTCATTTTGTATTGCAAATAATAGCATTAAAAAGAAAACTTTTTATTCTCCTTTGATAGTCTTCACAACTTGATGACATGCATGATGGATTATGTATGAAATAGTTCAATGTATTAATGTGAATGATATGTTTGGCTAAAACTTGCCTGGAAAGTAATTCTACAAATTTATAAATTATTTTAAAATAATTATACATTCCAATACTTCTTGTTTTCAGAAAAATGTAGTTTTACTAAAGGACTACTTGAAATGTTAGAAATCCTTATCTTGCTGTAATTAAATGTGAACGGTTGTAGACACATACACAGATCAACCACTGTGGCTTTCTGGTAGCTTTCTCAGTCAAGGAAAATTTGAAAACAGCAAGTAGATTTGTAGTTTCCAAAGAATTAACTGTTAATCTTTTTAAATACATACACTCAGTAATCCAGTAGATTTTTAATTCAATTTACTTTTTGACTTATTTAAGCTTTGGCTAAAGTATTTTGCATAAATTATATTCCATAATCAGTATCTTGAGAATACTACTAAATTACAACAGGAGCTGAAATTCTAATGTTTTACTTGTACCCATATATTATGCCATGTAGACTATTTAGTAACAGAGTATAACAATATTTTCATATACATTTTGCACAGTAAGATTTCTGTTCATTGCAAACTTTATATAACTTTGTTAGAATACATTAATTTTGAATTTTATATTATACCCATGGGTCTCTCTCTATTGCATTTACCTAAAATTACAAAATCTTCCTTTCCTCACATGTAAACCTTCCTCATCCAGATACTGTGTTGCCTACTTAAATTTTTTTGTTTATTTTTACTTATTTATTTGAAAATGACAGACAGAGAGAAACAGGCAAATAGAGAGAGGGAGGGAGAATGGGTGTGCCAGGGCCTCTAGCCACTGCAAATCAACTCCAGACACAAGCGCCTCCTTGTGCATCTGGCTAACGTGGGTCCTGGGGAATCGAGTCTTGAACTGGGGTCCTTAGGCTTCACAGGCAAGTGCTTAAAACTGCTAAGCCATCTCTTCAGCCCTGTGTTGCCTATTTAGATAACCAAGTTGTGTCACAGAAGGGAAAAAAAGAGTACTATGGTTCTGCAGATGATCCAAATGGTATATTTATAAAATGTAAAGTATATTGAAGGTATATATGAACTATTCAGATGCACATGCATTTAGCAATAAAGGATTAGAAGTACACTGTGACATATGGATGAATATTAAAGTTTGACCAGCTGTAATATCATGAACATACGCAAATTTTAGCAATTAATGAAATTAATATAAAATCTCTGCGAACTCAAAAATTTTAAATTTTTTGGTTAATACTATCCTACTAAAACTCTAGAAGTCATAAGTAAATATTTAGTTTTGTAAAATTTTCTAAGTTGATTCTAAAAAAATATATAAATGAATCTGACTATCAATAGATAAAATAAATATAACATTAACAATATATTTTAGTGGAGAAGACACTACAACTTTCAATAACTAAATAATAATAATAATAATTATTATTATTATTAGAAAGACATATACATAAACTGAGAAGTCATTTCAGAAATCAACTTAATGTATAATGTCCTTGCCAATTATGGAGTTGATACTGCCATTACATGGAACACATAGTTTTCTAAAGGTAGACTTCTGCTTCTGTTATAAAAAGAAATGTGTCATGAAAATGTTTGCTTAGGAAGAAGTAATCTTTTCCATTCTTGGTAGTAATGGAATATAAAATGTATCCTGTTCTAAATGGCATGGTGATTCAATGAAACTCAAATTACACATAAATTTCACATTTAAGTAGTTGCTAAAAATAAATGGAAGCATGTGAACCTATGTCTTAATTGTAATGTCTACAACAAAAAATAGAATCAAATTACATGCTCACATATTATTGTGCATATAAGTGTGGCATATGTCAACAACATGTGGAATACTATTCATGTTGATGTCAATATTCATATTTAAAATTTGATTTAATATTGTCACATAAGAATCCTTACTTTGTGTTAATAATTAAGATTAAAGAGGCCAAAATAGTCTTTTCCTTAGAAATCATCCAAAATATTTAAACAAAACTGACAGATTGAGGGAAGCATCGACTATTAATTAATGAATGGATTTTAGAATCATAAGTATGGGAACATAGATTATATTAAGTCTTTGATTTCATTAAGCATCTATGGAATACTTCAGTTTCAAAAATTCAGAAAACAATATTCATAGAGAAAACTAACATGAAAAAATATATAGTAATAAATATAGGAATAAAATAACCAGAACGTTATTTAGTTTTTTAAATATATAGCTATTATTTATTCAACTTTGAAGATGAAACTGGTTAATTATAGCTTTTTATAAATTATTTCTAAATTTCTCACAGTAAATCTGACAATATATGTTTAGCACATACTGTATAATCATAAGTTTGGATTCCATGCTGAGTTATAAAAAGGATTGAAAGTCTGAAGTGAGAGAGATTATCATAATTTTTGGGTTATAAATTAGTGGAAGAATTTAGAAAGAAATTTTAAAAAGAGAAATAACCTATATTGGAAAGATTTGTCATACATGCATTTGTATGCAAGTATTTTTCATGCCCCACCTAAAAATGGAAAGAAATAAAAATGAATTTTCTAGTGTTACTTTATTTTCTGAGTATGCCACAGTGTAGCATGACTTTGAGGTTCTTCTAAGAATATTTAAAATTTTAATATTCATCAGTAGAGTTCACCTGGAGGAAGTACATTGCATGGTTCATGGCAAGCTTGATGTAAAGAACTGGCAAGAAATGGTATACTTTAGACACATTCTCATCAGATCTGTCTAAACTCAAAGAAAGGATTTTTTTAAAAGTGAGCTTTGCATCACTGCGATACAAGGCTGAGCACTGTGGTTGGAAGCTAAGGCTAGATGCCATTCTGTGGCATCTGCCTGGGAGTGAACAAACTGGGGAAGCAGAGTAGAGCACCAGGGTTAGACACCGCTTTGTGGCAGCTGCTTGGTGGGTGACTGTTGGGGAGCACTTATCCCAGAGGAGGGCCAATGACAAAGGGCATTAGTGGGGCTGACCATCAGGTGTAAGCACCAATCTGCAGTGGGACTGAGCACCAGGGCTAGGCACTATTCTACTGAAGCTTCTGGAGAGTATAAATCCAGGGGAAGAGGCAGCTTGAACAAATGCAAGTGTGACTGAGTGCCAGGACACAGCCCCATTTGGTAGCAGCAATTCATAACCCAGTGGGAAAGACTGCAAGATGAGAAAATTCTTATTGAGTAGGAATTCACCATCTTGCACCAGGTAGAGAAACCCAAGAAAGTAGGGAAGCATGGAGGGGGGAAAATGAGAGGGAGCATAATAGCCACTACGTGCCAGGAGAGAAGAGAATATTAAAGCACATAGCCATTGGGAAATGATCCTACTTGCTGGATCCAGCCCTTTGATTTGCAAAAGAGTCTCCCCTCATATCCACCTTGCAAGCAACAGAAAAGAAAAAAAGATGTATCTAAAGAGTTGGGCATGGTGGCGCATACTTCCCAGCACCTGGGAGGCAGAGGCAAAAGGATCGCCATGAGTTCAAGGACACCCTGAGACTACATAGTGAATTCTAGGTCAGCCTGGACTAGAATAAGACTCTACCTAGAAGAACCCAAAAAAAAAAAAAAAAAAAAAGGCTGAAGCAGAGGGCAACTGCATGCCAGCTTCAGCTCCCAGGAGAAGCTTATAGGTGATCTCACTCTGAAAAGCCATTCAGCAAATATAACTGCAAGAATGGTAAGAACAGTGCCCTGCTTGGACACCAAGAAAGACTCCCAAGGTCTTACCCAGATTTCCCAGGAGGTGGCACATATAAGGTAGAAACTGTTCTAGTTCAAGATCGCTTACCCCAAGACAGTGGATAGTCTTCAATCTTATACCCACCATAGTCAAATTATTCCATAGCCATACAACACCATTATACAAGTTATATAACTGCAATTGCTGGATCCTCAGTGAGACAACTGATCTTGAGATGGTCAGGCACTAATGCAAAGCAAATGACACATGATACCAAGCAAAGGAATCTCCACCAATATTAGCTAGTCCCATAAAGAATCTTCCAATGAAAGCTTAAGGGAATCTTAAGTCATGGAATTCCAGAATGAAATCTTAACAAAAATTTTAAGGAATTTAATAAGATCTGAACAAATGGCTAGTTGAATGGGGAAAAAATGGATAAAGAGTAATCAGACATAAACTCCTATAATGGCTGAAGGAACTGAAAGAAAAATCGTAAAAAGAATTCAAATTACAGATCAAATGGCCCGATGAATTGGAAGAAATGTGACAAAAGAACTTAAAGGATGGATGAAAGAAATGGAAGATAACAAGCAAACCACAATTGATGGCTGAAGGAAACCTAAAAGAATTAGGAAACAGTATTCCATCAATGGCTTAATGAAATAATGATTAAAAAAAAAGATCAAATGAAATATAAAACAATTTGAGCAGAATCTACAAATAAAAGAGCTCATAGGCCAATGGACTATCAATGAAGACATACCCAAATGTAAGAATAAACCCCAAGAAGCTGGGCGTGGTGGCACACGCCTTTAATCCCAGCACTCGGGAGGCAGAGGTAGGAGGATTGCCATGAGTTCAAGGCCACCCTGACATGACAGTTAATTCCAGGTCAGCCTGGACGAGAGTGAGACCCTACCTCAAAAAACCAAAAAAAAAAAGAATAAACCCAAGAGACAACAAATAGGACAATCAAGAAATAAAACTGGAATTAAAAAAAAAAGATGATAATGTTAAAGACAAATATAATAGAAGACAGAGATGTACATGAGGAGAGAAAAAGAAACAGTCCAAAGTAGAAAGGACATAAAAGAACACAAATATCAATTAAACACCAAGTTCAACAATACCTTCAACATGACAGGGATTAACTCATACCTCACAATTATAACTCTGAACATTAATGGACTCAACTCTCCAAATAAAAGACACAGGTTAACAGGCTGGATCAGAAAGCCAGATCTAATTACTTGTTGTCTACAGAAACCCACCTTCCATTTAAAGATAAATACCACCTTAGGATGAAATGATGGATAAAAGTTATTACAAATAAATGTAAACAAAAATCAAACAGGAGTTCCTTACTGATTTTTGACAAAACAGATTTCAAATAAGAGTAGTAAAAAGAGATAAAGAAAGGCACTTCATACTCATTAAAGGAATAGCTCAACAAGTGGATATTGCAATCATAAACATGCACTAATCACAGGGGATCCTAATTTTATAAAGAAAACTTATTAGGCAATAAAACATATATCAATCGCAATACAATAATGGTAGAAGACTTTAATACTCCACTGTCGTCAATAGACAGATCTTCCAAGCAGAAAATAAACAGAAACAATGGAGCTAAAAACCATAGATCAATTGCACTTAGCCAACATCTACAGAACATCACATTTTAATTCTACAGAATATGCATTCTTCTCAGCATCTCGTGGAACCTTCTCCAAAATGGACCATATATTAGGACATAAGGCATGGTTACACAAATTCGGAGAAAAAATGTCATAATTTCCCACACTGTATCTGATTATAATGCATTAAAACTAGAAATGCACTACAGTAATAACAACAGAAAACACACCTAATCCTGTAGACTGAATAACTCACTACTAAACAATTAATGGGTTGCTGAAGAAATCAACAAAATCAAGAAATTTGCAGAACTGAATGACAATGAAAACACAACATGCAACATGCAAAAATTACATGATACAAAGATAGAGTTGTAAGAGAGAACTTGATAGCACGAAATGCCTACATTACAAAAATAGAGATCTTGTGCCACCTCCCAGCTCACATGACTGGACTCTGATGATGTGCTGCTGAAGCAGGACTGCTGCTCCGCCTTCCTGACTCCAAGATCCCTTGCTCTGGAGGCTGCACATGCTGAGTAAGTACACCAGACTTCCCCGTTCCTTCCCCACCTCCCATTTCCCTGGTCCCAGTAGCACTGCTACTGGCTTGGTGCAGCCTGGTCCCTCTGTGTGGGCTGAAGAAGCAAGCCTTTTGCTCTGGCTTCCTGATTGGATGGCCCTTGGATCTCTAAATCCACCCCACCCACCACCCACCCGCCACCCCCAGCCAGAGGGTGGATAGGCCACTGTGGGAGCTCGCCTCTTTTGGCAGGGTTTCTAGATTCCGGACTCCTTGTTCCTCAATGCCTGGTTCCTTTGTGCTAAAGAGTACATGCAAGTGGAGTGAATAGGCCAGAGCTCCCAGTTTCTTACTTCCCAGTTCCCCAGGTACATTTGATATACTTGCATTTTCCACAAACTGCACATCTGTGGTTATAACCCCGTCCTATACAAATATGGTTCACATTTAAAACAGAACACTCACTGGGTTCCTTGTGCCTGATTGTGTGCAGGCAGGCACTGCATTGTGGAGTGTGTAGGCCAGACCCCTGTTTCCTGACTCCTGCCACCTCCCCAATCTGGGTTTCCTGAGCCTGTGTGTGGGCAGGCAGCAGGCATGGAGGTCTGGAGGAAGAAGCCAGACCCCTGTTTCTGGGCTAATCCCACCTCCCCTGTCTAGGTTCCCTGCACCAGTCTGTGTGTTGGCTGGCATGGCAGTATGTAATGAATAGGCTACACTCTTCTTCCTGGTTCTTCCCAGTCCCCTGGTCCAACTTCTCTGAGCCAGTCTGTGTGAGGGAGGGCATAGCACAGTATAAGTAAGCCAGATCGCTGTTGCTTGGATCTTCCCAGTTCCCTGGTCCTGGTAGACCCCATTGTGCCTTGCTTGGGGAAGCCTGGTCCCTCTATGAGCTGTGGCATTTTGCTCTGGTATTTTGACTGGTCATTGGGTACCATCATCCCTGTTGACCTGAATCAGAGGATGCATAGGACAGAGGTAAAAAACTTACCTCCTCCTCAATAAAATAGTCTTCCTAAAATGGGTAGATAATCACACCAGAAAAAGTCAACAAAAGTCAGAAAACTGAGATTTCCACCTAGGATACCTAGTCGTACAATGGAAGCCTCCAATGAGATCATTGGAAAATCAACAGAAATTCATTCCCAAAATGAAAACACAGCAACCAATAAGACCCTCATGAAAATAATCATGAATTGGAAGCAAGCCATCAAAGAACCAACAATCATATAAAGAAATTTGAACAGAAACTTCCCATAGAGCATTCAGTTTTTGATAGTAGACTTAACTTGATTAAAGAAAATGTTAGAACAATCCAAAGAGATATGAATAAATTGAAGGTAAGTCAAGAAATGGGAGAGCTCAACAACTATTTGATTAAGATTGATAAAGACTTGATGAAATGCAAGAATGAACTCCAGGAGAATTAAGAAAATCATAATTCAAATTGGTGGCTTCATAGAAGGAGTTTGGTAGAATTCCTTCTTTTTCTATTTTCTGGAAAAGCTTAAGAAGCAATGGTGTGAGCTCTTCTTGAAGGTCTGGTAAAATTCAGCAGTGAATCCATCTGGGCCTGGGCTTTTATTAGTTGGGAGATTATTGATGACTGTTCGGATCTCCATGCTTGCTATAGGTCTATTTAAGTGATTAATCTCATCTTGATTTAATTTAGGTATGTCATATAAATCAAGGAACTCATCCATTTCTTTCAGATTTTCATACTTTGTGGAGTATATGCTTTTATAGTATGTCCCTATGATTTTTTTGAATTTCTCTGGAATCTGTTGTGATGTTACCTTTTTCACCTCTGATTTTATTAATTTGTGTCTCTTCTCTCTTTCTTTGGTCAGATTTGCTAAGGGTTTATCAATCTTGTTTATCCTTTCAAAGAACCAACTCTCTGTTTCATTAATTCTTAGAATTGCTTTTTTTTTTGTTTCTATTTCATTAATTTCTTCCCTAATCTTTATTATTTCTTCCCATCTACTGATTTTTGATTTGCCTTGTTCTTCTTTTTCCAAGGCTTTAAGGTGAAGCATTAGGTCGTTTACTTGCGGCCTTTCTAATTTCTTAATATAGGCACTTAAGGCTATAAATTTACCTCTTAGAACTGCCTTCATTGTGTCCCAGAGATTTTGGTATGTTGTGTTCTCATTATCATTTGACTCTATAATTTTTTTTGATTTCCTTCTTGATTTTGTCATTGACCCATTCATCATTTAATAGTGTATTGTTTAGTTTCCATGATTTTATGTATGCTCTATAGCCTTTTTTGCTACTGATTTGCAGTTTAATTCTATTGTGGTCAGATAGAATGCAAGGAATTATTTCAATTTTCCTGAATTTGTTAAGACTTGCTTTGTGTCCTAATATATGGTCTATTTTAGAGAATGTTCCATGTGCTGCTGAAAAAAATGTACATTCTGCAGCATTTGAATGAAATGTCCTGTATATATCTGTTAGGTCCATTCCTTCTATGACCTCATTTAATCCAGATGCTTCCTTGTTTATTTTTTCCCAGGATGAACTGCCAACTGATGAGAGTGGGGTGTTAAAGTCTCCCAACACCACTGTGTTTGGTGTTATCTGTGACCTTAGTTCTAATAGTGTTGGTTTGATGAATTTGGGAGTCCCCATGTTAGGTGCATATATGTTTAGGATTGTAATGTCCTCCTGTTGGAGTGTGCCCTTAATCAATATAAAGTGACCTTCCTTGTCTTTCAGGACTAATGTTGGACTGAAGTCTACCTTGTCAGATATTAGGATAGTAACCCCTGCTTGTTTTCTAGGCCCATTTGCTTGAAACACCGTTTTCCAACCTTTCACCCTAAGATAATGTCCATCCTTTGTAGAAAGGTGAGATTCTTGGAGACAACAAATTTTAGGATCCTGCTTTTTAACCCAGTGTGAAAACCTGTGTCTTTTGGTTGGGGCATTGATGCCGTTTATATTAAGAGATATTATTGAAAATTGTGTATTTATATTTGCCTTTTTTTTTTTTTTTGTGGTTCTGGTTCTACCTTTGCTCTTTTGTATTAACTAGTATTTGACTATTGCTTGTTTTTTCCAGGTCCCTTATATGTGTGCTTTTCCTTTCTTCAGCATGGAGAATTCTATCAAGTATTTTCTGTAGAGTTGGCTTTGTCTTCAAATACTCCCTTAACGTGCTTTTGTCATGGAATGTCCTTATTTCTCTGTCTACTTGAATGGATACCTTTGCAGGATAACGAAACCTTGGTTGACAGTTGTTATCTTTCAGAACTTGGAATACTTCACTCCAAGCCCTTCTTGCTTTTCAAGTCTGTGTTGAATAATCTGCTATAATCCTGATGTGCTTGCCTTTGTAGGTAACTTTATTTTTCTCTCTAACTGCTTTCAATATTTTTGCTTTGGTTTGTGTGTTTGGTAGTTTGATTATAATATGGCAAGAAGAGGTTCTTTCCAGGTTTTGTCTGGTTGGGGTTCTAAAGGCTTTCTGTATCTGCATTGGCACCTCTTTCCCAATTTGGGGGAAGTTTTCTTCTGTGATTTTGTTGAAGATGCCCACTATGCCTTTGGAGTGGAATTCTTCTCCTTCTACTATGCCCTGAGTTCTTATATTTGATCTTTTCATAGTGTCCCAAATATTTTGAAATATACCACTCATACTTTTCTATAAGTTAGTCTTTCTCTTTGTTGGATTGTATTAGATCTGCCACCTGGTCTTCTAGCTTAGATATTCTGTCCTCTCCTTCATCCATTCTACTTGTGAGATTTTCTACAGAGTTTTTTATTTCATTAACTGTGTTCTTCATTGCTAGTAATTCTGACTGGTTTTTCTTTATTATTTCTATTTCCTTATTTATTTCTTGTATTGCCTTCTTTATTTCATTAAATTGGCATCCTGCGTCTTCTTTGATTTCCTCTTTGATTCCTTTGATTTCCTCTTTGATTCCCTTGATTTGTTCTCATACTTTTTGAACATATTTACAATCATTCTTTTGAAATCTTTCTCAGGCATTTCCTTTAACTCTTTCTCACTGTAGGTCATTTCTGATGTATTAATACTTGTAAAGTGTATTTATATTGTCTTGCTATTTAGCGTTTCTTGTGTTATAATGTATATATTTTTGCATCTTGGATTAAGTTAATGCTTGGATTTTCTAGCTAGCTGGATATTCTTAGCTGTATCAATTGATTTGATGTTATATATTTTCAGGGTTGGAACTTAAGGTGTTAGGTGTGGCTCTTAAGACTCTCAGAATATCTACAAAGGTGTTCCTAGGGGTTGAGTTTCCCTGCTATGGGAGTATTCAAGTAGGCTGAGTGGAATAATGTACAGGTAGATTCTAAAATTTAACTAAACAATGTACATATTCAATCAAAAATAGCACCAAGTATTTATGCAAGAGTAGTAATTATAACAATCATATATTCTATCAACAAAGAGGTTAAGATTTCTGGTCTTTTGAGGGATCCAAGTCAGCTTGTGACCAACTGAGACCAATCCCTGGTGCAATCCCAGTTACCTTTTTGGATGATTTTGGTCTCAGTTAAGTTGCTGGCTGGGCCGTTTGGCTGCCGTTCTGATTCCTGGAGCTGGGCACTGGCTTTTCCTGCAAGGCAAACTGAGCCTGGCAACTGTGGCCCTGCAGATTGGCACCCCCGCTCCTGGAACCGCTACTGCTGCTGCTGTAGCTGCCACTGTTGGATCTGCCTCTGTAGCTGCTGCTGCTGGATCTGCTGCTCCTGCCACTAAAGCTGCTGCTGCTAGATCGGCTGCTGTTGCCAGTGCCGGAGCCCCTGATGCTGCTGCCGGACTCTGTTCCTGCTTTGTTCCTGCTCTCGGCTCAAGTTGGCGAGCCTGAGTTCCTGGACTGCGGCTCTGTTCGCTGGAGCTGGGCACAGGCAGTGGAGAAGGGGAGGGATCTGCAGCTGCTCTAGTTCTTTCATTGTTCCACGTGTTCTTTTACCTTGTGATCTGCTCCTCCATTCTTTATTGCCTCTCTTCCTTCACGTTTCTTCAGTTGTGTAGAGTGCTGGTGTGAGTGGAAGCTCCCCTCTCCTGGCTTTTCCTAAAGTTCGAGCCAAGCCTGGCAGCTTCCTTCTGCACTGCCGTGGTCAGCGGACCTGCTGGGGCCACTTTTGCCAGCCTTTGCTGGCCTGTGCTGGCTCTGGATGCTCTGTATCTCTTCTACGTCTCCACTGCCATTTCAATTTCCTATACACCTAACTTGTTAATAAAAGTGTGTATTTTGCTGAGTTTTTTTGGTCTTTTCCCCCCCATGCTGCTTTGGCGTGGTACCTACGCTGCCGTCCTAACCAGAAGTCCAAGAATTCAAATTGATATTGCACCAACAAAAGGAGATGCAAAAACAACACAAAAGAAAACAAAACTCAAATAGAAATTATAAAAAACCTCTCTAGAATCCCTCGCAAACAGAGTTATTCATGTGGAAGACAAAACTTCTGACCTGGAAGATAACGCAGCAGAAATTGATCAGAAGGCCAAAAAGTTTGCTAAGTTCAAAATCTCATGTGAACAGAATACAGTGGACCTGTGTGGCACCCTGAAATAACCAAACATATTGTTCATGTGTATACCAGCAGGAAATCTATGCCAGAGAGATAGAGAACACATTTAACAAAATTATGGAAGAACATTTTCTGAATCTCTCTCTCTCTCTCTCCCCCCTCTCTATCTATTTCTCAAGAAAAAAAAAAAAAGCCCATCAAGATATCACAAGGCCACAGAAAACCAAATAGGCAGAACCAAATAAAAAACCCTCCAAGATACATCATAGTTAAAACTCTTAACAATGAAAACGAAGAGTGTTAAAGACAGCAAGAGAGAAACAATTCACAATGTACAAAGGCAATCCCATCAGAATTGCATCAAATTTCTCAGTGGCAGCCCTGAAAGCCATAAAGGCCTGGAATGGAACACTTCAAGCCTGAAAACGACAGCTTCTGACCAAGCTACTCTACCCAGCAAAAGTATCCCCCATGATAGATGGTCAAAGAAAAAGTTTCCAGGAAAAAAAGTTATCTCTATGATTATAAGGACACAAAAACAAACTTACAGAGAATACTTGAGGAAATACTCTACACAGATCAGTCTAATGAGCCATGAAGGTCACACTAACCAAGATAGACATGTACAAAATAAAGCTCCTAAAGCCCAAATAATTCATAATGGGGAAAAACTAAAGGCATTCCCACTGACAGTGAGAACAAGACAGGAGTGCCCACTCTCACCATGCTCTTCAACATAGTACTAAAAGTACTGTCCCCAGCAATAAGACAGGATAAAGAAATAAAAGGTATTCAAATTGGAAAGGAAGATGTCAAGTTAGCCCTATTTGCAAGATAACATGATGCTATGTATAAGTCACCTGTAAGTCTCCATCCCCAAACTTCTAAAGGTGATAAATTCCTTTAGCAAAGAGGCAGGATACAAAATCAATGCACAAGAATCAGTATCTTATCTATATATAAAGGACAAATATATGGAGAAAAAAATCAGTGAGACTGCCCCATTTTCAATAACAACAAAAAATTAAATTAAATACCTTGGAATAACACTAACAAAAGATGTAAAGGAACTATATAATGAAAACATAAAAACACTAAACAAGAAATAAAGGAGGACTTAAGAAGATGGAGGGGCCTCCCATGTTACTAAATAGGTAGAATTAAAATTGTAAAAATGGCAATTCTACCAAAAGCAATATACAGATTTAATGCAATACCAATAAAAATACCAGCATCATTCTTCACTGAAACTGAAAAATGATCTCAAAATTGAACGGAATGGCAGAAGACCTCAGATATCCAAACATATCCTCAGCAAAAGAAACACTTCTAGTGATACCACCATACCTGACCTAAAGCCATATTACCAAGCCATACTGAAAAAAAAAACAAAAAAAAAAAAAAAAACAAAAAAAAAACAAACAAACAAAAAAAAAAAAAAACCAGCATGGTACTAGAATAAAAACAGAAACATAGACCAATGGTACAGAATTGAAGACCCAGACTTTAGGGTAAGCAAATTCACCTGATTGATCTTTGACAAAGGTACCAATAATGTGGGCTGGAGAAAAGACAGCATCTTCAACAAATGGTGTTGGACAAATTGGATGACAATATGTAGAACAATGAAATGAGACCCATTCATTTTCCAATACACAGAAATAAAGTCCAAATAGGTTAAAGACTTCAACACCTGAAATACCTCAATTACTGGAAGAAAAACAGGAAGCATGCTTCAACATATGGGACTGGGAAAAGACTTCCTAAACAAAACCCCAGTAGCAAAGGTAATTAAACAAGCACTCAACCAATGGGATATCGTGAAACTAAAAAGCTTTGGCACAGAAAAACATAACATAAGCAGAGCCAATAGTTTATCCACTAAATGGGATACAATTTTTCAGCTATAACACTGACAGAAACCTAATATTTAGAATCTACAAAGAACTCAAAAGACTAAACAACAAAAAATTCAAACAACCCACTCCATAATTTGGGTAGAGAACTAGGGAGTTCTCAGAGGAAGAATTACAAATGGCAAACACACACTTAAGAAAATGTTCAACATCTCTAACCATTAGGGAAATGCAAATTAAAACAACTATGTGATTCCACCTTACCCCAATAAGGATAGAAAACATTAAAAAATCAAATGAAGGGCTGGAGAGATGGCTTGGCGGTTAAGCGCTTGCCTGTGAAGCCTATGGACCCTGGTTCAAGACTTGATTCCCCAGGACCCACGTTATCCAGATGCACAAGGGGGCACACACATCTGGAGTTTGTTTGCAGTGGCTGGAGGCCCTGGAGTGCCCATTCTTTCTCTCTCTCTCTTTCTCTCCCTGTCTGTCACTCTCAAATGAATAAATTAAAAAAAATCAAATGAAAACAAATGTTGGTGAGGCTGTGGAGAAAGATGAAGTCTCATTCACTGTTGGTTGGAATGCAAACTGGTACAACCACTATGGAAATCAATATGGAGACTCCTGAAAAAGATGAATATAGAGTTGCCAAAAAACCCTGCTATTCCCATACTGGGCATTTACCCTAAAAGCTTCACATCTCAGTTCTGAGATATTTCCTCAACTGTGGTTGTAGCTGCTTAATTCATAATAGCAAAAAGTGTAATCAACCCAGGGGGAATCAATGGATGAATAGATAACCAAGGTGTAGTATATCTTCATGATGTAATTCTACTCAATAGTAATTAAAAGTGACAATATTAAATCTGTTGAAAACAGATCATTCTAAGTGAACTTACACAATCACAAAAAGACAACCATCCCATTATCTCATTCATCTGTGGTTCCTAACCTGGATCAGCCCAAGTGGCTGACATACCTGAATAGCATCTGTAGGCTTGGACAATAGGGAGGGTGGGACTTGGGGGAAGGGGAACGGTAGATGGGACACAAAACTGCACCGAAATTAAGCTGGCACAATAGAATCCCATATCCTGGAATTCAGAATAAAATGTGGAACCCTCAAGAGGACATTATAGGAGAGCACCTGAATCAAAGGGCCTTAGAAAGGGTGAGATGAACCCTAACCTTAAATTTCTCTCTTTTTTCTTCTCTTTTTCTTTTTTTTCTTCTTTTGCCTTGGCACCAGCCTGTAATTCTGGTTACCAGGATGTGGTTAACATCCACAATGAGCTATCATTCAAGTAGACCTACTAAATGTCCCAAAAACAAACAAAACAGACTTTCATGAGAGCATTTTATTACCCACCGGTGATTAATGGTAAGACACTACAGCTGAAGATACCATGCACTATTGGCACAGAAAATGGAAAGACCTTCTTGGAATCAAGACAAGAGCCACTCTCCAGAAAATTAGCCCCTCTAGTGCTGGAAGGTGGTACATGAGCTACTCAAGGAAAGTGGCAACATCTGTCTGAGCAAATCAAAGTCTATGCAACTCAGAAGCAAACAACCTGATTTATTGCTCAAAAAAGTACATTAATGGCACACATCCATGGTGGCTAACCAACTGCTTTTTGATTGACTAACAGATCTCACTGGAAAGGAAATCATATTTGGAACTGCGAATCAAGTCAGAATTTTATCCAGTTAGTGATTCTGCTTTCAGTTGTCAACGCCCACTATCTTTGAGCTATAAGAGGGTATACACCCCTTAAATTCCCTCTAAATTAATAATGTGTATCCCATTTACCTGGTGCTAAATTCACTCTCTGTTAGAGAATTTGCTTCCCTTTTCTCAGATGGGAGCAGGACCAGAGGAGTTAAAAAACAGTGCAATTCAACCTAGCCCCAGCTGAAACCACAAAGGAATTGAAGAAATATGCAAGGGTGCTACTTTCTTAGTGAATCTGATTTCAGTGCAAAGGTGAAGAAGATAGACACTGTGGATACTCAATGCCTGCTAAAACAGAGGTCCAGAAGCTCCTAAGTGCCCATCACTGAAGTAGAATTAATATGCTCCCAACATGGCTCAGGGAATTTTGTGGAAGAGGATATGGGCAGACTGTTACAGCCACAAATTGAGACATTTTGCACAGAGTCATTCCCTCTTCCCCTCCCCCATAATGCATGACCCATAGTCCCCATAGGGTTGAACTACATTTCCAACAAGGAAGGTCTCTTCAGAAAAGGGGCAGGAAGGAGGGAAAGCACGGTACCAACATGTGTTGTTTACATACTAAATATGTCCATATCTAATTTAAAAAAACAAAACAAAACAGAGCACTCACTGAAGATCCTTCAAGGAGAAATCCTTGTTTCTTCATCAATAAAAAAAGATGATTCCCAAAGATGGGTAGACCACAACACAAGAAAAACAAGAAAGTCAAAAAATTGAGAGATCTACACCAAGGATGCCTACTCCCCCAATTAAAGCACCCAATGAATTCATAGAGAAAACAACAAAAATTGAATCCTAAATTGAAAACACAACAACTTTTGTGATCCTTATCAAGGAATTGCTGAACTATAAGCAAACTGCCAAATAAGCAACAATAACATGAGTGAAATTAAGCAGAATCATAGAGTACTCAGCTTTTCTCAATAGGCTTAACTTAATTGAAGAAAACCAAGGAGGCCTAAAAAGAAATATAAATTAATTGAAGGTGAGTTAATTAATAGAGTATTTCAATAATCAACTGACTAAGTTTAAAGGAAATGTGACTAAATGCAAGAATAAATACCAGGAATTATCAAGAAAATCAGAATTTGGGGCTGGAGAGATGGCTTAGCGGTTAAGCGCTTGCCTGTGAAGCCCAAGGACCCCGGTTCAAGGCTCGGTTCCCCAGGTCCCACGTTAGCCAGATGCATAAGGGGGCGCACACGTCTGGAGTTCGTTTGCAGAGGCTGGAAGCCCTGGCACGCCCATTCTCTTTCTCCCTCTATCTGTCTTTCTCTCTGTGTCTGTCGCTCTCAAATAAATAAATAAATAATTTTAAAAAAAAAAGAAAATCAGAATTTGAGCTGAAATCATACCTCAAATAAGAGATGAATATGATGCAAAATAACATAACAAAAAACCAAAACTCAATAAAACTTTTAAAAACATCTCTAGAAACCCTCAATAACAGTAAATGATATGGAATGTAGAACCACTAGTACAAGCCAGAAAAAAATGATTAAGAGTTCAAAAACTTTGCTAAGTTCCAAAAAACATGTGACAGAATATGAGGGAAATGTGGGATACCATAAAATGACCAAGCATCTGGATAATAAGCATTAGAGAAGAAGAGGAAATACGTGCCAGAGTCAGAGAATACATATTCAACAAAAATATTGAAGAAAATTCCCAACTCCTGCAAAAGGGAGGACTCATTAAGACACAAGAAGCTCACAGCACACTGAACAGACAAGTCCAAATTAGAAACTCTCCAAGGCACATCATAATTAATAGTTTTAACACTTTTAACAATGAAAAGAAAAAGAGAATGCTAAAAACAGTAACAGAGGAATAAATTATCATGTAGAAAATCAATTCCATCAGATTTACCTCAGATTTCTCAGTGAAAGCCAGAAGGGACTAGACTGGAACACTTCAAAATCTAAACAACTTTGGTTTCCAACTCAAACTACTGTACCCCATGAAAATATTCCTCATAGTAGATGGTAAAAGTAAAAACTTCCCATGAAAAAGTTCAGCTCTATAATTATATGAACACAATGCCAAACCAACAGAGAATATTTCAGAGAATAACCCACACAAAAGTATCATACAACCAGTCACAAGAATATACAAGAAGAAGATCAAAATAACCAAAACTAGAGCAGGCTCAAAAAAAATACAGAACCAAATAAAGCACATACTCCATAAAGCACCCCATCATAGCAAGGGTTAAATTGAACTTCATGGTTAACTCACCCAACAAAAAATACAAGCTAACACAATTAATTGCAAAATGGAGCATTCTATCTGTTGTCTTCAAGAAATTCACCTCAATACTAAAGATAGATTTCTCCTCAGTATGAAAGAATGGAAAATGATATTCCAAAATCATCATATATTAGGCCATAATGCATGTCTGCATAAATTCAGAGAAATTGGTATAACTTCATGTACCATATCAGATCAGAATGCTTTAAAGGTAGAAATTAGCCACAGGAAACATACCAGGAATTCCACCAGGTCCTGGAGACTGAACCTTATATTTTTAAACAATGAATGGGTTGTGGAAGAAGTTGAAAAAGAAATTGCAACATTTCTAGAATTTAACAATATTGAAACCCAGTGATTGCAGTCAGGTTGCATTGCTGGTAGAAATCACCCAACCAAGATCAGCTTATGGGAAAAAAAAAAAGGTTTATTTTGGCTTACAGGCTGCATGGGGCAGGTCCATGATGGCAGGGAAAAAAACAACATGAGCAGAGGGTGGACATCACCTCCTGGCCAACATAAGATGAGCCATAGCAACACGAAAATGTGCCAAACACTAGCAAGGGGAAGCTGGGTATAGCACCCATAATCCCACCCCCAATAATGCAGTGCCTCTGGGAGATGTTAATTCCCAAATCTCCATCAGCTAGAAACCTAGCATCCAAAGCACCTAAGTTTATGAGGGACACCTGAATCAAGCCACCACTTTCTGCCCTTGTTCCCCATAAACTGATATTGATACATGATGTAAAATACAATGCATTCAGCCCAACTTTAAAAGTCCCCATAGTTCTTATAAATCCCAGTGATGTTCAAACATCTCCATAGTACAAGATCATTTAACTGAGTCATAATACCCCAAATACCCCCAAATTCATAATAGCACAGAATAAACATTCACACTGTAGAAGATGGCATTGGGAAAAGCAAAGAAATATTTAGCCAATATAAGATTAAAAACAACCATGGAAATATCAACGTCTGTAACTTTAAGTCCAACAACTCTAGCCAGTGACACATCTCCAAGTCCGATAATTCTAACCAGCAGCAATCTCTGAAGTCCCAATTTCACCCCTCACAGTCCTGGAAAACTTCATTCAATGCTAGCAGATTTCCTTACCAGCCATTGTGTGGTTCCAGCATCTCCACTGGGTCTCCACTGGAATCCATGGTTTATCCTCATGGCCCCTTGAGCTCTCCATTCAGGCATTCAGTAAACCTGCTTCACACTGCCCATGGCCATTTCCAACACAAGTCCATGTTGCAAACTCAATGACCCTTTCGTTCCTACATTTCTTATACTCCACAGTACCAGACAGGGTGCCAATTTGTTAATCCTGGGGGGAATAAAGCATACTTTGAAGAATAGGACACTCCTTGAGCATGCAAGACCCCTTCAAAAGAGTCTACATTCTTTCTGTTGCCCCAGTAGAGGCCAGCTGGTCCAAGCTCAAGGGTTGTAATCTCTGAATTGCTGCTGAACACATAGCAGTTTCAGCCTAAGCATTTCTTTCTGTGCCATAACCCTCTGCTCACATCAGTCCATTTCTATGCAAAGCAACCCTGCACAACTTCTCCAGATACAGGCATAACAGCAAGCTTCTTATACAAATTGCTAGACCAGTCCAAGAAAAGCTCTTTCTCACCCTTAGAAGCCAAACCTCACAGTCCATAGTTCTTACTGAATTCAGATCTTGCAACTCTGACTGGAATAGTCCATCAATCTGCACTTACAGCACTGCAAGATGTCTCTTAGGCCAAGGTTTAAAATCCTTCCACATTCCTCTTGAAAATCAGCTCCAAAAGGCCAAAGCCACAGTCAGGTGTCTAGCAGCAATCCCACACCTCAATACCACTTTGCTGTTGTAGTCAGGTTCACATTGCTGGTAGAAATCACCCATCCAATGGCAACTTGTGGGAAAAAAGAGATTTATTTGGGCTTATAGACTCAAGGGGGAAGCTACATGACAGCAGGCAAAACGATGACATGAGCAGAGGGTGGACTTCATCCCCTGGCCATCATAAGATGAACCATATCAACAAGAGATTGTGCCAAATACTAGCAAGGGGAAGCTGGCTATAACACCCTTAAGCCCACCCCTAACAATACACTGCCTCCGGGAGGTGTTTATTCCCAAATCTCCATCAGCTGGGATTTTAGCATTCAGAACACCTAGGTTTATGCAGGACACTTGAATCAAACCACCGCACCAACCTACCAAAATTTATGGTACATAATGAAGGCCAGGCTAAGAGGAAAATTCATGCAATAAATACCTTAATAACAAAGATTGAGAGATCCAAATTAATAACCTAACCCTCCACCTAAAGGCAGTGGAAAAACAAGAAGAATCAAACCCTATGAGCTCCAGAAAATAGAAATAATCAATATCAGAGCAGAAATCAATGAATAAGAAAGTAAGGAAGAGGGCTGGAGAGAAGCCTTAGTGGTTAAGTGCTTTCCTGTGAAGCCTAAGGACCCCCATTGGAGGATCAACTCCACAGGACCCATGTTAGCCAGTTGCACAAGGGGTCACACACGTCTGGAGTTCATTTGCAGTGGCTGGAGGCCCTGGCGTGCCCATTCTTTCTGTCTGTCTGCCTCTTTCTCTCTCTGTCTGTTGCTATCAAATAAATAAAACAACAACAAAAAATTGAAAGAAAGAAAGTAAGGAAGCAATTAAGAAAATCGATGTAACAAAAACCTGTTACTTTGAAAAAAATAAACAAATTTGATAAACCCTTGGACAATTTGACCAAATGAACAAAAGAGAAGTCTACCATTAACAAAATAAGAAATGAAAAGGGAGAAGTAAATATAGAAATCAATGAAATTGGAAGAATCATCAGGACATACTTTCCAAATCTCCATTCCACAACATTGGACAATCTAGAAGAAATGAATGAATTCCTACCCAAACTAAACTCAGAGCAGATTAATCTCCTAAACAAACCTATCACAAACACCCAGATTGAAAGGGTAATCAAAAACCTCCCTAAAAATAAGAGTCCTGGACCAGATGGCTTCTCAGTTGAATTCTATCAAACCTTCATTAAAGAACTGAAACCAATTCCTCTCAAACTGTTTAGCATAATTGGAGGACTGGAAATCCTACCCAACTCTTTTTATGAAGCTATAATTAATCTAATACCACAACTAGACAAAGATCCAACAAGAAAAGTATAGACTTATATCCATGATGAATAAATGTAAAGTTTCCAAGAAAATCCTCACAAACAGAATTCATCAACACATCAGAAGCCTTATCCACCTTTGTCAATTAGGATTTATCCCAGGGATGCTGGGATGGCACCACATACAGAAATTAGTTAACATACTACTCCACATAAATAAATTTAAACACAAATACCACATGATCATTTCAATAGTTGAAAGAAGCCCTTGAAAAAAAGATAACATCACTTCATGATCAAAATCCTGGGGAGAATAGGCATGAGCAATTTATATCTCAACAAAATAAAAGCTATATAGAAAGCACCAAAAGCCCAACTGGGAAAGGCTCAAGGAGTTTCCATTGAGATTGGAAACAACACAAGTGTGCTCAGTCTCACCATTGCTCTTCAAAATAGTACTAGAAGTCCTAGCCTAAGCAATAAGTAGAAAGAAATAAAAGGGATACAAATTGGAAAGGAAGAAGTCAATTTAGCCCTATTTGCAGATGCTATGATCCTATACATAAGTGACCTGAATATGTCCATTTTAAAATTTCTAAAGTTCATTACTTCCCTCATCAAGATCACAGGATCAGTAGCATCTCTACACAAAAAGGACAAATATAAGGAGAAAGAAGTCAGTGAGACAGTTCCATTTTCAGCAGCAATAAATAAAATTAAAGATCTTGGAATAATAGTAAGCAGGGATGTGACAGACTTATACAATGAAAATATAAAAACACTAAAGAAAGAAATTGCAGAGAAATTGAGAAGACAACAAGAACTCCCATGCTCCTGGATAGGTAGAATCAATGTGGTGATGATGACAATCAAGTTTACCAAAAAAGCAAAAGCAATATAAAGATTTCATGCAATACAAAAAAAAAAAACAAAAACAAAAACAAAAACAAAAAAACACCTCCAGTATCATTCTTCATAGAGATAGAAAAAAATGACCTCAGAATTTACAAGGAATGGTAGAAGCCCTCAGATATCCAAACATATTCTCAGCAAAAGAAACATCCCTGTCGGTATCACCATACCCAATATAAAGCTATAGTACAAAGCCATAGTAGCAAAAACAACACGGTATTAGCATAAAAACAGAAATAAAGTCCAATGGAACAGAAAACCTGAATGCTGCTTGATCAAACAAACACTGTTAGAACTAACGTCACAGATAACACCAACACAGTGGTGGTGGGTGACTTTAACACCCCACTCTCATCAATTGACAGGTCATCCTGGGAAAAAATAAACAGAGAGGCATCTGGAATAATGAGGTCATAGAAGGAATGGACCTAACAGATATATACAGGACATTTCATCCAAATGCTGCAGAATATACATTCTTTTCAGCAGCACATGGAACATTCTCTAAAATAGACCATATATTAGGACACAAAGCAAGTCTTAACAAATTCAGGAAAATTGAAATAATTCCTTGCATGCTATCGGACCACAATGGAATTAAACTACAAATCAGTAGCAAGAAAGGCTATAAAGCATACACAAAATCATGGAAAATAAACAATACACTACTAAATGATGAATGGGTTAATGAGGAAATCAAGAAGGAAATCAAAAAATTTATAGAGTCAAATGATAATGAGAACACAACATACCAAAATCTCTGGGACACAATGAAGGCAGTTCTAAGGGGTAAATTTATAGTCTTAACTGCCTATATTAAGAAATTAGAAAGGTCGCAAGTAAACGACCTAATGCTTCACCTTAAAGCCTTGGAAAAAGAAGAACAAGGCAAACCAAAAATCAGTAGACAGGAAGAAATAATAAAGATTAGGGCAGAAATTAATGAAATAGAAAAAAAAAATCCTAAGAATTAATGAAACAGAGAGTTGGTTCTTTGAAAAGATAAACAAGATTGATAAACCCTTAGCAAATCTGACCAAAAGAAAGAGAGAAGAGGCACAAATTAATAAAATCAGAGATGAACAAGGTAACATCACAACAGATTCCAGAAAAATTCAAAAAATCATGGGGACATACTATAAAAGCATATACTCCACAAAGTATGAAAATCTGAAAGAAATGGATGATTTCCTTGATTTATATGACCTACCTAAATTAAATCAAGATGAGGTTAATCACTTAAATAGACCTATAACAAGCATGGAGATCTGAACAGTTATCAATAATCTCCCAACTAAAAAAAGCCCAGGCCCAGATGGATTCAATGCTGAATGTTACCAGACCTTCAAGGAAGAGCTCACACCATTGCTTCTTAAGCTTTTCCAGGAAATAGAAAAAGAAGGAATTCTACAAAACTCCTTCTATGAAGCCAGCATCACCTTGATACCAAAACCAGGCAAAGATAGAACAAAAAAAAAAAAAAAAAAAAGAAAATAGCAGACCAATCTCCCTCATGAACATAGATGCAAAAAAATTCTCAATAAAATACTGGCAAGACAGACTACAAGAATATATCAAAAAGATCATTCACCGTGACCAAGTAGGCTTTATCCCAGAGATGCAGGGATGGTTCAATATACACAAATCTATAAATGTAATACATTATATAAATGGGTTGAAGGACAAAAATTACATAATCATCTCATTAGACACAGAGAACGCAGATTAAAACTACATTGAGATTCCATCTCACTCCTGTCAGATTGGCTATCATCATGAAAACAAGTGATCATAAATGCTGGCAGGGAATTGGAGAAAGAGGAACCCTTCTATACTGCTGGTGGGAATGCCATCTGGTCCAGCCATTGTGGAAATCAGTGTGGAGGTTCCTAAAACAGCTAAAGATTGATCTACCATATGACCCAGCTATAGCACTCCTAGACATATATCCCAAGGACTCATCTCATTTCCTTAGAAGTACGTGCTCAACCATGTTTATTTCTGCTCAATATATAATAGCTGGGAAATGGAACCAGCCTAGATGTCCCTCAACTGATGAGTGGATAATGAAGATGTGGCACATTTATACAATGGAGTTCTACTCAGCGGTAAAGAAAAATGAAGTTATGAAATTTGCAGAAAAATGGATGGATCTGGAAAGGATTATACTAAGTGAGGTAACCCAGGCCCAGAAAGCCAAGCACCACATGCTCTCCCTCATATGTGGATCCTAGCTACAGATGATTGGGCTTCTGTGTGAGAAGAAAAATACTTACTAGTAGAGGCCAGTAAGTTAAAAAGGAGATATAAAGGGAAGAGACTGGAAGGGAGGAGGGAACTTAATAGGTTGGTATTGTATATATGTAAGTACAAGGATTGAGATGGGGAGGTAATATGATGGAGAATGGAATTTCAAAGGGGAAAGTGTGGGGGAGGGGAATGGAGGGTATTACCATGGTATATTTTTTTATAATCATGGAAAATGTTAATAAAAATTGCAAAAAAAAATGAAAAACAACAACAACAAAAAAAACAAATAAAGTCCAATGGAACAGAAAACCTGAATGCTGCTTGATTTTTGAGAAAAGTACCAATAACTTAGACTAGAGAAAAGACAGTATCTTCAACAAATGGTGCTTAACAAATTGGATGACCACATGTAGGAAAAATGAAACTACATTCACTCATTTTACCATGCACAAAAATCTACTCTAAATGGGTTAAAATCCTGGATATAAAACCCAAAAGTCTTCAACTCCCAGAAGAAAAGAAAAAAAAAAAAATAGGAGGAACTCTCCATAATATAGGAGTGGGAAAGGACGTCCTGAACAATACCCCAGTAGCCCAGGAAATTAAACAGTCTCTCAGCCAATGGGACCTCATGAAGCTAAAAAGCTTTTGCACAGAAAACATAACTAAGCAGTGCCAATAGATTTTCCAAGAATGGGAGAAATATTTTCACCAGCTATACCACTAAGAGAAGCTTGATATCTAGAATATACAAAGAACTCAAACAACTAAAGAACAACAACAACAACAACAAAATCAAACACCTAACTTAAAAAATGCAGTAGAGAACTGAATAGGAAGTCCTCAGAGAAGGAAATACAAATGACTAACACACACTTAAATTTTTCAACATCCCTAACCATTAGGAAAATGCAAATTAAAATCACTATGAGATTTCACCTTACTCAATTAATGATGGCAACCATTAAAAATCAAATAACAACAGGGCTGGGGAGATGGTTTAGCAGTTAAGTGCTTGCCTGTGAAGCCTAAGGACCCCAGTTCGAGGTTTGATTCCCCAGAACCCATGTTAGCCAGATGCACAAGGAGGCACACGTGTCTGGGGTTCGTTTGTAGGGGCTGAAGGCCCTGACATGCCCATTCTCTTTCTCTCTCTCTCTCTCTCTCTCTCTCCCTCTCTCTCTCTCTCTCTCTCTCCATCCCTCCCTCCCTCTTTCTCTCTCTGTCTATACCTCTCAAATAAATAAATAAAAATGAGCAAAACAAAATCAAATAACAACAAATGTTGGTGATAGTGTGGAACCCTCATTCTCTATGGAAATTAAAATGGAGGTTCCTGAAAAAAAGATGAACATAGAATTACCAACAGACCCAGTTATTCCCTTACTGGGCTTTAAACTAAATTGTTCCATTTTGACTACAAACATATTTGCTCAATTATGTTTATATCTGTTCAATTCATAATAGCTAAGAACTGGAAATGATCAGGGGCCCATCATTGGATGAATGGATAACAAAGTTGTGGTACATATGCACAAGGGAATTCTACTCAAAAATAAGAAAAAAATGATATAATGAAATTTGTAAGAAAATAGAAGAATTCATACTCCGGAACATACACAATCGTAGAAAGACAAATGCTGCATGTTCTCACTTATTTGGGTTCCTAATCTAGATCAGTTTGAGTGGTTTTCTTATCTATTAGGCAAATTGAGGCCCAGACATAGGGATTGGAGGGATTGGGGCCAGGGGAGGGAGTGGGAGGGTTGTGGAGAGAATAAACACAATACTAAACCCAAAATTAACTGGTACCATAGAAACCTTTCTCTTTGAAGGTAATCACAAAGGTATAACCCTTAACAGGAGTATAGGAGGAACACCCAAAATGAAGGACTTTGGAGTAGGTGGGATAAATCCTAACCTTAAAAATCTTTGGCTCTGACATATATCTCACAATACCAGAAATAAGTGCTACCCATATTGAGCAAGTGATCACAGAGACCAACAAAATCCCAAAGAAAGGACAGGCTTCTGTCAAGGCACTTGAGTACATGCCTGAAGTAACAGTTAAGACCTTATTGCTGAAGACACTGTATGCTGCTAGCTAGCACATAACACAGAAGGACCTGGCTGGAATCTGGAAGAGAGCTAGTCCCCAGACAGTTCACCTGTCTAGTGCTAGAAAATGCTACATGAGCTTTTGGAGAAAAGTGGCCGACAATGTTGTGAGCAAGAAGGGATGTAAACTATTTAGACACAACCAGCCTGACAAATAGTCCTCGTCAGTGCAATGGTGGCACACAGCCTTGATGGGTAGCCAGTGGCTTTCAAATTGGATAGTAGATCCACTCAGTGGAATGGAGGCCATATCTGGGACTGAAAAGCAGGTCTTAATCCTGTGGAGAAAAGTATTATGTTCTCCTATGTCAAGCTCCTACTACTCTTTGGCTAAAAGAGAGGCTAGGTCCATCTAACTCTCCCCAAATTAAGGATGCTTATTCAATATAACCTATGCTGACTTTACACTCATTTGGTGAACCTGTTTTTCTTTTCTAGAAGGTAGTGAGACCTGAGGAAATGAGGCACCCCTTGCCATCTTTATCAAGGCCCTGATGAAACCACAGAGGAAGTGGGGAGAATACCAAGAGTGCTGCTTCCATGGTGAGTCTGACAAACAGCACCAGGGTAAAGAAGACAGATGATGAGGGTACGCAACACCTACCAAAGCAGAAATCCAGAGGCTGCTAAGAGCTCATCAGTGAAGTGGACTTAAAACACACCCACCAAGGTTCAGAGAATTTTGCTAAGTGTGGGTGGAATGATTATAACAGAGACAGGTTGGCTTATCATGCCCAGGGCCACTGACTCCCCTTAATAACTGACTGCTGCTTCCACAATGCATAACTCACAACCCCATGGGAATACCAACAGCCCCACTGAGAAGGACCTCCTGTGGAATGGGGGCAGGGAAGAGGGAAAAGATGGTACCAATTTATAATATATACATAAAAAAACATGTTCTTAATGATAAAACAACAGAGAGATCTCAATTAAGTAATCTAAATATCCACTTGAAGGCAGTAAAAAGATAAGAATAGTCTAATCCCAAAAGTATCAGGCAGAAATTATCAAAATCAAAAATGAAGTCAAGGGCTGGAGAGATGGCTTAGTGGTTAAGCACTTGCCTGTGAAGCCTAAGGACCCCAGTTTGAGGCTTGATTCCCCAGGTCCCACGTTAGCCAGATGCACAAGGGGGCGCACACATCTGGAGTTCGCTTGCAGTGGCCGGAAGCCCTGGCGCGCCCATTCTCTCTCTCTCTCCCTCTATCTGACTTTCGCTCTGTGTGTGTCACTCTCAAATAAATAAATTTAAAAAAAAAATGAAATCAATAAGGTGGAAATAAGGAAACCAATTTAAAAACAGGCAAGACTGATGAGCCACTGGCCAAATTGATCAGAAGGAAAACAAAAGAGATGATACCAATTAGTAAGTTAAGAAATGAAAATGGAGATGTCACAACTGATATCAATGAAATTGGAAGAGTCATAAGAGCATGTTTCAAAAACCTATATTACACAAAATTGGCAAACATGGAAGAAATTGGTGACCTCATTGAGTTATATCAGCTTTTAAAATAAACCAAGAACAGATTACCTGACCAACCCTACTGCAAACAAATTAAAAAAAAATAATAATGCTATAGCAATTAAACAGTTTAGCCCAGATGGATTCACTTCTGAGTTCTATAAACCTTCATTAAAGAACTAAAAACACTTTTTCTCAAATTATTTTGAACAATTGAAAAGTAGGATATGTTCCCAAACTTTGTCTATGAAGCTAGCATTGCTGTAATACCTAAACCAGACAATAATGCAACAAGAATAGAAAATAAGAATATTTATAATGCACCTGAAATCCAGATCACACTAAATGGTGTAAAACACAACATGTTGCCATTAACATCTGGAAAAAGAGAGGGTTATCTGAACACATGTTTGCCCTTCAATATATCCCCTGGAGTTTTAGCATAATCAATAAGCCAAGAGAAACAAATGAAAGGAATACAAATTGTTAAGGAAAACTCAACTAGACCCATTTGCAGATGATATGATTTTATACAGTATATGAACCAAAAGATTTCACCAACACACTTCAAAGGTTATAGCTTCTTTCCATAAAGTGACAGGACACAAAATTACTACAAAAGTTAGTAGTCTTCCTATATGCCAAAGAAAAACATACGGAGAAAGAGATAAGCTACAACATCTTGTTTTCAATAGCCACCAAAAAATTGAATAACTTGGAATATCACTAACCAAAGAAGTGAAAGTTCTGTACAAAGAAATTATAAAAACACTGAAGAAAAATACTGAGGAAGGCATTAGAAGATGGAAAGACCTCCCATGGATTGGAAGAATTAATATTGTGAAAATAGCCTTCTTACCCAAACCACTTAATTCAGTATAATTCCAATAAAAATTCCTGCAATATTTTTCATAGGTATAGAAGATAATAGTCTCAGAATTCATAGGGAAGAGCAGAAAACCTCAAATAGCCAAAAATATCCTCAAAATAAAAATAAATATGTCTCGGGCTGGAGAGATGGCTTAGCGGTTAAGCGCTTGCCTGTGAAGCCTAAGGACCCCGGTTTGAGGCTCGGTTCCCCAGGTCCCACGTTAGCCAATGCACAAGGGGGCACACACGTCTGGAGTTCGTTTTCAGAGGCTGGAAGCCCTGGCATGCCCATTCTCTCTCTCTCCCTCTATCTGTCTTTCCCTGTGTCTGTCACTCTCAAATAAATAAATAAAAAATTAAAAAAAAATAAATATGTCTGGAGGTATCACTATATCTGATTTCTAGATATACTACAAAGCCATGCTAACTAAAACATCATTGTATAGGAACAAAAACAGACACACAGATAAATGAAACAGATTATAAGACTTGTATATAAATTCAAGCAAATATAGCTGCTTGATCTTTGATAAAGATGCCAAAATGACACACCAGAGAAGAGACAGCATCTTCAACAATGGTGTTGTAGAAACTGGAAAACTGTGTAAAGAAGAATGACTTTAGAACCACTTCTCTCACCCTGCACAAAAGCCAACTCCAAATGGATAAAGGACTAAATATATAATCTGAAACTCTAAAACAAGTAGAAGAAAAAACAGGGAGAACACTCTATGATATAGGTATAGAAAAAGATTTCCTGAATAAGACCCTTGTAGCATAGGAAATTAGATGAATCATTCAACCTGGGATTTCATGAAACAAAAACAAACAAACAAACAAAAGCTACCCTTCAGACAAGCAAAGTCATTGATTTACATCACTCTTAATGGGAGAAAAATCTTTGCCAGATATAGCTCCAATAAATGTCTATTATCTAGAATCTATATGGAACTCAAAAAAATCAAATGACCCAATCAAAAATAGTGTAGGAAATTGAACAGAGAATTCTTAAAGAAATACAAATGGTCATTGAAAACTTAAAGGGATGTTCAAATCTTTATCAGAGAAATACATATGAAAACAACTTTGAGTTTTTGTTTTTGTATATTTTTTCTTTTTAGAGAAAGCAAGTGATAGAGAGAGAGGGAGAGAACATTGGCATGCCAAGGCCTCAGGAGAAATTGCAGAGGAAGAAGCAATATGAATACTGCTAGCCTAATGGACCAGCTCTAGGGTGATGGTGACAGACACAGTGATCAATCACAACCTATCAAAGCAGAAATCCAGAAGCTACAGAGAACTGAATCATAAATCAAACTGACAACAGGCCTGCCATGACTCAGGAAACATTTCAGAAGGGGGTGGAAATATTGTAAGACATAGAGTAGGAAGAATATGCTAAGACAGCCCCTTCTACTCCCCCACAGGGATTGACTGAGGCCTTCCTTCATGACCTCATAGTGAATACCATAAACCCACTGACGAAGACCTCCAGGCAACAGGAGCAGCGATGAAGGGATAACAAAATATAACCTGTATAATATATATATAAACATTCATATATATATTCATATATAAATATATAAATAATAAACATATATATATATATATTTAAATTAAATTCAATTTAAAAAGCAAAGTGACAGAAAAATAAGAAAGGAAGAAAGGAAGGAAGGAAGGAAGTCAGGAAGGAAGGGAGGGAAGGAAGGAAGAAGGGAAAAGGAGACATGGGATCTCCTTCTTTCTTAAGAGTTTTCTGAACTACTATTTAAAAAAAAGAAGTCTGTATTCAGGAGTACATGTAGAATTTATTATATACTGTGCAATTTTTATAATGTAATTTGAGATACATATATATATATATATATATATATAAATTTAAGCTGCTTTCATCTGAAAAATTTTCTTATTTCTAAATATATATTCATACAGTATATAGGTGCTTATATATAATGCATCAATCCTGATCATTTCAGTTCTAAAATTCTAAAGCAAAAGCATGACATTTGGACTTTGTCCCCTTACATAGTGGTACCAGCTCAAATTTGTTCCTAACTAATCAACAGTAAAATTAGTTTTTCACCTTGAAGGGATTAAGTAAAGATGCTTCAAGCTGTCTGCCTGAGATTAAAATTCTGGTGAGTCAAATCCAGGGAATGTGAATGTAAGAGCACACAGTTTTCATTGCTAGTCTTTAAAACTCTAATCTGGTTTTTGGCCATGGATTTAAGTAAACTTGCTTAGTAGCCTATGCTCCAGTGTCCTCACTGATGGCAATTCAGCATCACATTTTCACTTTGGTGTTTCTGCCTAAGTATTGGTGGGAGTGGGCTTATATGATTTACACGATGGATCATGCTTGAGAATTGGACTCGGTAATGACTCAATGAACTTTATGTACAATATATTTTCAGGCCGTAAATCTTCAAATTCTTTCTGACACAGTATATTGATCTCCAAATTGATGACTAGAAATGATATTACTTTAGTCAGTTTTTTTTTTTTTTTTCCCATTTTGTAAGAGCCCAAGTGCTGGGTAGCCCAATGTATCTACTGAGTGGGGGTGAACTAAATCATTACTGGGACTCTTTATCTTATTTATGTGCTTCTAAAAGAACAAATTATATGGAAAACAGCAGTTACTCTTAAAACCACTTTGGTCATAATAAAAAGGAAGTGATTATATTAAATTTAAATTGATTACCTTATTTTGAAATTTTATTTATAATACTGGTTTGCAAGCATTTCTATTTTTTCCATACCATTTCGTAGCATTATTTTTTCCTCCATTTCTTTCTGTGACAATTTCCTAAGATTTGATTCATAGCAAATTTTCACTTTCTAACATACCCCAGGAATACTCAGTCACTTCTCCACTGCTGCTGACATACTTTGGGTTGACTTCTGTGCTTACGTGGAGTTCTTTCCTCCATTGTATGTCTTGGTCTCAGCATAAGTAGGCATGTACAAAATGTAATTAATATGTTTCTTGTTTAGATTGGGTTTATTTTTCAGTTCTTTTCAATTGGTTCTTAAAGTTGTCATTTCTTCCTTTGCCTTTAATTCTTCTCTCCTTAACTTTTTTAGGGAAAAGGAAAATAGAGCTCAAGGGATTATGTTTCCATTGATTCTTTCTTCTCCCTCCTATTCCATATTTTAACAGCTCTATTTTTTGGTTACTCTAAAAGGCCCTGACCCCCCCCACCCCCCAATGGAATTGTTTCAGGCCAATGTATCTAAAGCCATTAGTCAAAAACTTTTTTTTTTTTCCTACACATGTCTTTTTCTTATAATTTGCTTTCCATGGTCGTCATAGGAACTCTCTCTCTTTGGTTTTACATTCAAAAAAATTTATCTATCACTTATTACTTTATATGCTGTACTCCATTATCATTTCCTTATTTTAAGAGATTCATCAGCAACATGTTTCTCAGTGCATGCATCTTTCCCAATATCAGAATATTTGAATCTTTTTAGACTTTAGATGTTTTTCTTCTGTTACTGAGACATTGTTCATTCTCTGAGTTATCTACCAACACCTGGCTTCATGAAATACTTTTCAAGTTTACTGTTATTTTACCACCCTCATTGCTCTTATAATCTGTGTTAAATTGTGTAACTTCATTATTTTTCACATTTCACTGTATTTCATCAGAATAATAACTACACCAAATATAAAATATGTAATTTGCATAATTTCTTCATTCGATTACCCTTAAGATAGATTGTGTGCTCTTTGCAGGGACTCTTAAAATATGTTTTAGTAGATTAACAATGTGATTATCCATGTAGATATGATTTGATAAAGACAAGCAATCCATAGATGATAGTATTAGCTTGTCAGCTGCAGTCCAGAAGATAGCCAGGAGATGTGTGGGAGAAAACATGTCTTTGGAAAATTACAAATGATATTTTTGTCTGAGTGGTATACTGTGAGAAGACATATCTCTTTAGAAGAGAAACAATTGTGGTAACTGAGAAATTCAAAGGAATATGTTTGTTCATATGTATGTATCCTCCTTCCAGTATAATGTGGTTAAATTACACCTATTAATGTTCAGAAGGAAAGAGGGATAAAAATAAGTTGTTTCATAACTGATGAATTTAATCTTAAATTTCTTAAATCTTTGGCTGAGGTTTTTAAAATACACAGCAACACGTAAGGAAGGAAATATTCATGCTGAAACTCTCCATTTGCAAACATAATTTTGAACTTCAAAATAATGATGCATTTCAATGTCAGTATTTCTTCAGAGGACATTCATATAGCAGGGTATGGGTACAAGGTAGGTTAGAGTCAGTATAATGGATAGCCTTAAGTTAATAAGTATGCTTCATATGACCAAATTTTCAGCTGGTCATATTGTTATCTCCCAGAAATGATGTGGACTTTCAGAGCAATATTGGAATATATGAGAACTTCTGGTAAATTGTTTTCAAAAGTTCTTCCAAAATCTTTTCAGTAAGTCTGTTATTTCACAGACAATAACAATAAAAGCAGTACTCAAGAGATGGTTTAGTGGAGCTTGCTTACAAAGCCGATAGTACTGATTTTTATTCCTCAGTACCCACATAAAGGTAGATGTACAAAATGGAGTATGTATCTGGAGTTTGCAGTGACTGAATACCCTGGTACGTCCATGCTCTCTCTCTCTCTCATTCTTTCTCTCTCTCCAGGCTCCCCCAGCAGGTAATGCTGGGGGAGGACCAAGCTTGCTGGTTCCTCCCAAGCGGTTGAGGAGGAGGGTGGGTGTCAATGGCCAGGAACAAAACCACCAAGCTGGGAGTCTTTCAAAGCAGGAACTCACTTTATTGTTGCCAGCATGTGTTTATCTAATGTTGAGAATGAAGGTGGGGTTTTTAGGATGGGGTGAGATGTAAGGGCCAATAGCATACCATGACCTCTGAGATGATTGGTTCTAACTCTAACTTCCTGTGTGGAAGTAGCAGGCAGAGGCCATTTGACACTCTGCTGAGTCATAGTGAGGCAGAGGCAGTTCGCCAAACTTTAGCTAGGCTCAGGAAGTTCCACTAGACCTCATGTTTAGGCCTCTCAAGGCCAAACACCTCCCCCTTTTGATTTTGTAAGAGCATTAGTCACCATAGCCCCTATCTTAGGTTGTCCCCCTCTGGAGATCTTACCTGTCACTAGGTACCATGTGTTTAGCTCACTGAGAACCCACTCCATGGCCTGTCTTAGGTTGTCTCAGTCAGTCTGAGATCTTACCCATCATTGGTCACATAGAGGGCAGAGGAGGTGGCAGTGGGTCATATGAGGAACTTAATTCCTGAGTTGCCAGCCTGTGGTAATGTATCTCAACCTGATGGATTTTTATTGCCTCTAGCTGCTAGTGAATGAATTGCATAATTTTGTTAATTACACAAGTCTAGACAGTGAGGAGGAGAAGGAGGGGCCCAAGTAGGGGGAGAAGGTAGGGTAAGAAGCCATGTAAGCCCATCCACAGTGGATTGTCTTGAAGGTCCTGCTATCTCCTCTCCAGGTCCCCTTGAAGCCTTTTGATCTTGTCCTGAATGATTCCCAATTTAATGGCATAGAAGCTGCATTTTTTTCCTGTAAAAACAACCATATGGGGGCTGGAGAGATGGCTTAGCAGTGAAGCGCTTGCCTGTGAAGCCTAAGGACCCCGGTTCGAGGCTCAGTTTCCCAGGTCCCACGTTAGCCAGATGCACAAGGGGGTGCACGCATCTGGAGTTCGTTTGCAGAGGCTGGAGGTCCTGGTGTGCCCATTCTCTCTCTCTCCCTCTATCTGTCTTTCTCTCTGTGTCTGTCGCTCTCAAATAAATAAATAAAATATTAAAAGAAATGTTTAAAAAAAAACAACCATATGCCTCCCCTTTCAGCTGTTAATAGGTCTAGTCCCCTCCTGTTTTGTAGGATTACTTCAGCCAGGGAATATGGATGTTGTTGGAGATCAAAGAGAGTATTGACATGGCTTTTATGTCACTGATCAACTAGAGAGAGAGCTTTCTGTGGAGATGGACTGCCATACCCATCCCAGCTGTCCCGGTGGCCATGCCTGCGGTCATTCCCAACCCAATGAGTAGGGTTGTATGGGCAACTGTAGTTGTATTATTGGTGATTACTACAAGCCACCGGGGAGACCCAGATCAGAGGCAAAGCCAGCAATCCTCCACAAGGGAGGCAATTGTTTGGTTTAGCAGGGTGAAGACCATTTTAGGAACAGTCCTTAGGGGTGGGACACTCCCTGGAGGGGTGATTATCAGTGTCCCCTTGTTGGGGTAAATACTTTAGGTCCCTCGTTGGCATCCAAATGGGTCTTTTTTCATCTCTGGGAAGACACACCCAAACCCTCTCCCTACTGTGAGGAGTGGGACTGGTCCTCTCCGGGCCCCAGCCAATGGGTCTCTCCATTTGACTTTGATCGAGCTGTATGTGACAGAGGATGACCAATGTTTTTGAAATGGAACCATTTTTTTTTTATATTTCTAGAAAAATTTAAAATATTTAATGTGAATAATGTTTCTTTAGCTGATCATGGGGAGGGGAATAGTGATTCCCCCTTTTGTTACATCTTTTAATGATAGCTTGGCCTCAATGGTTATATGGAATGCCTGTGGAATGTGTAATTTGTCACATCTGGAGGAAACTTGTAAAGTTTTGACTTACAAAGCAGGGGACATTATCTGTTTTTACTTGATCGGGCAGCCTGAGAGTGGCAAAACATTGAAGTATATTACTAATGGCATGTTTAGATTTCTCCCTGGTATATGCAGATGCCCAACAGGCACGGGAGAAAGTATCAACTAATAAAAAGATATATTTAAGTTTTCCAAAGGGGGAATAATGAGTAACATCTATTTGTCATAGATGGTTGGGTTGAAGGCCCTGAGGGTTACTCTTGGAAGTTTGGAGGGGGGAAACCTGGAGGAAGGATTTGTAAGATCTGTATGTCCTACTAATCTTTTTAAAATTTTTATTTGGTATTTTGGGGAATATTTGTTTAAGGCCTTTCCAGTTGGTGTGAGTTAGAGAATAAACTTGGATAGCCTCTGAAACAGTGTGACAGTGAGCCACAGAGACCAACTGAGTGCCAAGCTGTTTCTTTCAGACAGGAAACCTGGTAAATTTTGATGGCCTCAAAGATGCTGTATGAAGATAGGGTGGACTCTCTGTTTGAGTAGGATACAAGCCTGGATCATTAAGGGGAACATAGGGTTGGAATTAAGTCTAATGTGAGCTTCAATAAGATTGGGCAGTAGGTTTACCACATAGAGGCTGCCAGAAAATAAGTTGAATGGCTCCTGGATAGTATGTAGAGCCAGAACAACTGTTAAAAGCTCTTTGTACTGTGTTGATCCCTCTATTTCCTGAGAGATAGACTTGATGGGCTTAGGTTTGACCCCAATTAAAAGGGGGGGGTATACAACCAGGGAAGCCCCCAGGTGTCCCCCATCTGTAAAGGCAATGAGGAAGTCAGGGTTTGGTTGAGGTAGGAAAAGATTGGGGGATCTCCACTCCAACCTGGAAAAAGAGCTCATCTACTTATGAGGGCCATAATGGCAGTCGATGTTACCCAGTAACCGTCCAAGTGCCATAGCAACCCTTACATTATTTATTTGGAGCCAAGTGAAATCAGTTATCATATATGGGCTAATAATGGAGTGAGGCTCAATACCAAAGAATCTAATGGCAGTTTCCTTTCCTTTAGTGATGCAATCAGCTACTTGGTTAGTTAAGGAATAGACCCTAGGGGCCCCACCAATTGAGAGGTGAATCCACTGAATAGGCTCGCCCTTTTGAGCCAACAGGGCAGTGGTCAGGGTCTCTCCAGGGAAAAGGTAGAGGGAAAAGGGATATCAGGGTCTAATTTCAGATTAGAGTTATCTATGGCCTCCTGGACTCAAGGGATGACTTGTCTCTGCCCAGGTGCTAGGGTTACTTGGGATGAAAGATCAAGCCCCCTTAGTAGGTTGAACAAGGGGATAATTCCTCAGTGGTTACAGGTATCCAGGGCCTCATCCAGTTAATTTCTCCCAAGAGCTTCTGGAGTCAAGGCAAGGTGTAAGAATCCTGAATATAAAGTTGTGGTTTAACAGGTGAAACTATATCTAGGGCAAGGATCGAGGCCAAGATCTTAAAGGGAGGCACAGTTTGAACTTTTTCAGGTGCTACTTTTAAGCTGTGAGTATGAAGGATAGTTAGACATTGGTGGGCAAGGTCCTGTGTGTGGAGGAATCTAGGCACCCACGAATAATATCATCCATGTAAATATAAAACAGTGTATTGGGGAGAATGATAAGAGAAGAGAAAATGGATGACAGGTAATATTGACAAATGGGTGGGAATTAGCCATGCCCTGAGGTAAGACAGTCCACTCAAATCTTCTATCTGGGCCACAAAAATTAACAGCGGGTATAGAAAATGCAAATTTTTCCATGTCTCCTGGACGGAGAGGGCTAAAGAAGAAGCAATCTTTAATGTCAATGATAGTAATATGGTATATATTGAGAATAGCTGGAATCCTTGGGAGTACCCTCTGGGGGGTTCCAAAGGGGATCATGCATTTATCGATCTTCCTTAAATCATGTAAAATCTCCAGGACCCATTAGGCTATTTTTATGACAAAGACAGGAGAGTTCCAGGGACTAGTGGAGGGATGGATATGTCCTGCCTCCAACTGTTGATCAGTAAGTATGTGGACTTGGCGTAACTTAGAAGAAGGGAAAGGCCACTTCTTAACTCATATAGGATCCCCCAGTCTCCACTGGATTTTAAACGGGGGGGGGGCAGGGCAGTGACCCTTAGAATTGGGGGTGCTTCTTGGAGTACTTTTGTCTGAGTTGCTCAAAGTAAGGGTCATCTCTATAATTGGGATGGCATTCCATTCCTTACTCAAACTGTTGTTGATAATCTTTTTATCTAACAAATCATTATAAAAGGCCTTATGGTCAGTAGTGACGAAAGCCTTGGCATATCCTTGGATGTCTTGCCCCAGTAAGTTAGCAGTGAGCCCAGTCATCACTAGAGGGTGGACTTCTCCCCTGTCCCCACCTGGGTCAGTCCAAGGGACCCATGTGTCAGTCTCCCAGGAGGTGGATTGCCTGCCAACTCCCAGTAGGGGAGGGCTGGGCACAAACTTCCAGGAGGGGGGCACTTCCTTCTTTCTCAGGACGTTCAGTCTGCTTCAGTGTCAACGAGAAGTTTGAGTCTTTTGTTGCCAATATTTAAAATAATTTTGGGTCTAAGACCAGGGAATAGAGAGGTGGTCTAATGGGCTTTGATTGTCTCTTTTCCCTATTTAACAGGGCTGGGGGAGCCGTGGGAGGAGTTTAAAGGCTTTTCCTGTATGTCAAACTTTGACCGACACCCCCTAGCCCAATGAAACCCCTTTTTGCATTCAGGGCAGCAGGTGTGAGGGGTGTTGGTTGCCTCACCAGAGGGTGGGGGAGGCTTTGTCTTGTTGGGGCACTCCTTTTTAAAGTGGCCCTCATCCATGCACCAAAAACATGTTGATTCTTTAGGGTTCAACTGTAATGTGCAGATCGTAGTGGCCAAATCTCTCTCTTTATTTTCCTGAAGGGTGGCAGCCATTGCCCTAGCCTGATGGGAGGTAGTGCCAACATTGTTGCTGTCTACACCCCATCTACACATGGAGTTGTCCTTGAGTCCTGCACAGGCGAGGCGATGATCAGCTGTCATCCCTTCCCAGACCAACATTTTAGTAAACTGATCCCATAATGTCCCTGGGGGAAATTTTCTTTGGTGACTTTTTCCACTCAATCTATAAATGTAGTCCTCATATGGTTTCTGAGTAATACCCATAAGGTGGGGTTCACAAGGTCCCTCATTAAACCTTTTCCATGCCTCCAAGCCCAGTGCCCTGACCTGGTCTCTGTATGGGTCAGGTCTGTTGCCTGTATCATATTGATCAGAGGTACTGGAGAACATCCCAAAAATTATCAGCACAGGGGGGTGTTGACTTTGGTTTTGTTCTGCCTGTGTATGGCACTCATCATCTCCAGGAGTAGCTGGATCAGGCTGTATAATATCTTTTCCCTCTATCTTTTGTTTATGTTTGTTTGGCCTTGGAGGGAAGCAGCCCTGAAGGGCTGAGATCGAAAGGAAGACACCTAAGGTGGATATTTGACCCTTCTCCACATGTGCCTGACAAACAAGGGCCTCTACCCTATCCCAGGTGCCCCAATCAAAGAGATTTCCTTCTGGCAGCCATGGCGTCAGTTTAAGAAGGCAATCCCATGTCTGCCAAGCATGAGTATCAGTTAAATTAAGCCTTCTACTCTTTAGGAGTGCCCTGAGAGATTCTAAGGCAGGATTGAATTTAGAGGTAGACTGTCCCATATTATAAAGTTGAGAGAGAAATGTCCATAAAATTAGGGCAATAGCAACCCACAGACACATGAGTACAACACAAACACAAGGATCCAAAAGATAGGTAAACATGCTGTACAAAAGCTGCAGATGCAGCCTGCCAGCGAACCAAAAATGACAGGAAAGAGGACGAGAATGAAGAGATGTTGAAAAGCAAGTATAGGTTATAGAAGCAAAATTTAGCACATTAAATATGAAGACTGCCTCATAACTTATGAGGGAACACTCACCTGCACATGCATACCAATTGACCACCTTAACGAGAATGCCTCACATGGGGTACCAGTCTACTGGGTTCCTAAGGAGGAGGGTGGGTGTCAACGCCAGGAACAAAACCACCAGGCCGGGAGTCTCATCAAAGCAGGAACTCACTTTATTGTTACCGGCACGTGTTTATATAATGTTGAGAATGAAGGCAGGGATTTTAGGATGGGGTGAGATAAGGGCCAATAGCAAACCGTGACCTCTAAGATGATTGGTTTTTACTCTAACTTCCTGTGCAGAAGTAGCAGGCCAGAGGCCATTTGGCCCCCTGCTGAGTCATAGCTGGCCAGAGATAGTTTGCCAAACTTTAGCTAGGCTCAGGAAGTTCCACTAGGCCTCACATCTGGGCCTCTCATGGCCCACCCCCCCCTCTCTCTCTGTCTCTCTCTCTCTTTGTCTTTCTCTCTCTCTCTCTCTCTCTCTCTCTCCCTCTGTTTGGCTGCTTGCAAATAAATAAAAAAAAAATATTTAAGTACTAGAGAGATGGCTTAGCAGACAAAGCACTTTCCTAGAATGACAAAGGACCCAGATTTGATTCCACAGGATCCATGTAAGCCATGTGCACAAGTTGGTGCATGTGTCTGGATTTCATTTGCAGTGGCTGGAGGCCCTTTGTCCATTCTCTCTTTTGCTCTATCTGCCTCTTTCTCTCCATCAAATAAATAAATAGAATGCATTAAAAATGCATTCTAAAAAATGGAAAACATTTTGAGGAGGGTAATGTTGCCTGTCACAACCTAGGCTAGAATTAGTAGAAAGATTTTATATAAATTCTAAAGAATTTTTATTTTATTTTTAAATTTATTTATTTATTTATTCATTCATTTATCAGAGACAGAGAGGAAGAGAGAGAGAGAAGTATATAGGGAGAACCAGAGAAAGCATAGGCATGCCAGGGTTTCTTACCTCTGCAAATGAACACCAGACTCATGTGCCACCTTGTGCGTCTAGATTTATGTTGATACTGGGGAATCAAATCCGGGCTATTAGACTTGGCAATCAAGCCTTTAACCACTCACCCATTTCTTCAGCTGCAATTATATTTTTTTTACTGAAAAGGTAAAACTGAGGTTTTAATAGACAAAAAAATTCATAGAAGATGTTTACTTAGCAGGGTGATTGCAAACATCATTGCAACCCTTCCTGAACATACAGGAGTGTTGTCCTTGACTACTGTTGGCTTTATATCAGTAGTAGTTCTGTCTCTGTGCTGTGCCTAAAACAATAGAAGAGCTAATCATAGGAAGCCATGATTTACCTAACCTATACACATTACTGTCAGGTATTTGGGATAAAGTTTTTCATAGAGTCCTGAATATACTTTTTTTACATGCTTTTTAAATGCAAAATATTTGGAGAAAGGAATCATGCTTGCATCTGAAAAAATTATTACCTATGATATGACGCTTATGAGTACTACTATGTTGTTGAGATCTCATTCCAGAACCTGTCTCCTTCTCCCACCTCTCCTGCATAACACCTAGTTCCCGTGATCACCAGTGAATTATGTTGAGACAGAGCATTGTGTTGAGGCTAAGTAGTTTATTGCAGCGAAGAGGAGAGTAAACACAAAGTGGTTAGAGCAGGCAATGGCCAAGGGGCCATTGAGTCAATTTTTATTTTCTGAAGGGTGCACTACTTCTAATGTCCCTTGAACTGCCAGCTGTTTTAGGGGTATATTTTCTGTTCAGGTGATTGGACAAGCCATTTGGATTGACTCTTAGATTGATTCTTCCAGGAAGGGATAGTGATTTGGAAATCTTCTTCCTAGATAGTAAGTTTCTAAGGTTAGGTAGTTCAGTACCAATTCTGACCTTCTAGGCAGTTAAGGATGTCACATTCATTCCCAACGTCAAATATATGATGTGGACAAGGTCCCATTCCTCTAATCTGTGCAATCCCAGCCCTGGGATTTAAAAATTATTGATTATGATTAGGGATCCAGCCTTAATATCTTTTAAACCTAACATACCTAGCTAGCTATCTAACTAAAAACTAGAAAGGAACCAGTTCCTGATAATTACATAGCAATATAAAAATAAAAAATCTCTTCTGCTTGAAAGGATTCTCAAATATAAAATCACATTACCTGTCATGTATCAGATAGTTCCTAAGCCAAACTCTTGTTTTCTTGGCTCACTTCTTTATCTACCAATCACACTGGAAGCCAGCTGTGATGTCGTGATTATAAAAATATCCCCCATAGGCTCAAGTGTCTATGATTATGCCAACTATATATTCTCTACACATAGAGCATTTGGAGGTAGTTTTCAGGATAAATGTCTCAGTGGGGATGGGTTTTGGGATTATATGATCTAGCACTCCTTCCTAGATCGATCTAGCTCACACTTGCTACTTTCTCCCAACTAATGTGACAAGATATTTTGATTCATCTTCTTACTCTTGCCTTTCAAGGCCATGATGAAACTGTGAAATTGTAATAAACTGTTTCTTTGTATAAGCTGCTTCTGGTGGGTTGTTTGTCTCACCAAAAAGAAGGTGACTGCTATATCATATGGAAGCAGATAGAATTTAATTGTAAATTGTTTATCTGGGTCATTTATCCCTACAATTCTGCTCCAGCATGACTAACCATGATCATGGTTATAAGAGTTGCCCTTAGGAACATGTCAAAAGTTCTGACACGTGTATTGAACCAGAACAATAAAAGTGCTAATACATCATTTTCGCATGACTTTTTCTGGACAGAAATAAAGGAACATATTTACCCAGATAGAGAGAGTATTAATAGAACAAAAAACACTCTAAGTCCTGATTTGTGAACAACTGGATATATCTGGATTATACACAGAAGCAGGGGTCACTCAAAGAAACTACATCACCAAACAGTCCCAGCTCAGAACTGGTAGTGCTGACAACTAACAAGAGCTGCTTCATTAAAGAGTTATATCACCCACCCTCTGAATAATCTAGCACTCCCCCAAACCATGAGCTGCTGGAACAGGATTGCACAAGACAATATAGCCAGGGTAGCAGGGATATGTGGCTGGAATCTTCAGTAAGGGCCTTGTGTCTCTCCTCCAGGAGGGGATGCTAACAGTTCCATTACCCCATCTCTGAGCTGGTTTGTAACCAGCTTTATTGTTCTGAGTATTTCTTTGCCTTGACTGAAGACCAAGGCTGCAGCTGTGCTTCTTAATGACCATAGTCATGTCACTTTGCAGGGAATAATTCTATTCTACTTGTGGTTCCAGTCTTCACTACTAGATGTTGATATTTACAGAATCTCATTTGCTTTGCCACCTTGGCAGAAAATTTTTTCATAAAGAAACTCACAGTTTACTTGATAGGAATGAGACCAGTTTACTGCAGTGATAGATTAAAAACTTATCTTTGGGTTAAAATTTTTCTTTAAATAATCCATTTTGATTCCCCAAAACAATTTTCTAAAATAGCATCATTATTTCTATCTCAGGCTGTTTGTAGAAGAAAACAAAGCCTTGCAATTCTAATAAAAATGCGTTAATTAAGGAATTATAAATGAATTTTAAAATTTATTTCAGAAAACAGAAAAATCTTGTGATTTTCCTGTGTATTTTTTATATGATTGAGTATAGAAACATTTTCCAATACGTAAGTAGATATTACTGAGGAAGGAATACATTTTCAGGAAAAAAAAAATCCTTGATTTTTCAAACATGCTTTGAACACTGATAAAGCTGTGATGACAGACCTACCACATTGTAATAATACTTTTGAATAACATAAATAATGAATATGCCAAAATTATTTCTCCAAGGCTGATGGTTCATTAAAACATAGAAGAAATGCTACCAAATTGATCTCTTTGTCTCCTAGTTTAGGAAACAGCTCATAGAAAATAATAGTTGAATAGTCAGGCATGGTGGTACACACCTTTAATTTTAGCATTCAGGAGGCAGAGGTAGGAGGATTCCATGAGTTCAATGCCACACTGAAACTGCAAAGTGAATTCTGATTCAGAATGGGATAGAGTGAGATCCTTCCTCAACAAAAAAACACACACAAAAAAATAATATTTTTTCTATTATTTTTAAGCTTTATTTTGTCACTCTTATCCAACACACATCAGAAACCACATCAACAGTTCATCTTATAGGAAGTCAGTTTACAACAAAACTGAACAAGGCAATTGTGTTTACAGAAAAAGTTTTCAGCAAAAAGTACGCAATACAGTCCATTGAAACGCAGTGTTCATACATTTTAGGTATATAGAAAAGTGTAAAGTAAAAGTCCTTTGCTACTCAGAAAGAAAATGCAAGTTTGAAAGACTTAAATGAAAATCTGAAATTCATGGATTTGAGAAAGGAAAACTGGAAATAATGCTTGAGTCTTGGCCTGGTGGCACATTGCATTTAATCCTAGCACTTGGAGACAGAAGTAGGAAAGGTACCATAAGTGTGATCTAGTCTGGGATTATGTAACAAGTTCCTGGTCATCATGGGCTAGAGTAAGACCTTACCTTGTAAAACAAAAACAAAAACAAAATTAAAAAGTAAAATGATTTTTGAATAAATTTACATAAAAGTGGATTTATAATTAATTCTTAGTTAGTTTCATGATAATAAAAACAGTGTCTATTCCTTTGGGCATGTATCTCCTAGTCCCTTTCATTGGATATTCACAGATATACAATAGTGCTACCCTCCTTCTTTGAGAAAAATATTCCATTAAACGAAAGTGGGTGATGGGGGATCTTGGAAAAGAAGACTCAAGAATTAATTTACCTACTGTAAAAATATCATTGGTATTTTTGTTTTAACTTCCAATTTTAAAAGGATCATATGTTTTAAATCACTATAATTCTTAAAAAGAACTAATATGTTAAACAATGTATTCTTTAATTTATTCAAAAGTATCTATTCATTACCTAACCATGTTCTGCCACTGTATTCCCAACATATGATACACACATCACAAAAATCAAGCTAGAACCTGAAATTGGAGCTCATTAAAAGAATGTAAATTATAGAAAAAAGTGCATAATAAAACCATATAAAATATGTTGTTAACAATAATAAACATAAAAAATAAAATAGATATTTTAAAAACCATTACCAACAGAGTAGACCATATGGAGGATAGACTCTCAGAACTCAAAGAAAAGACAGAAGAAATTGATCAGGTGTCTAAAAATTGTGATATGTTTAAAAAAATCATGCAAAGAGAATATAAGGAAACTGTGGGGTACCTTAAAAAGAGAAAATATATAGTCATACAAAAGGGGGAAGAAATTTAGGCCAAAGACATAGAGGATATTTTTAACAAAATTTTTGAAGAAAAATTTCCCACCCTTGAAGAAGAGAGACTTAAGATTCAAGAAGCGCCAGATGTGGTGGCACATGCCTTTAATCCCAGCATTTGGGAGGCAGAGGTTGGAGGATCACCACAAGTTCGCGGCCACCCTGAGAATACATAATGAATTCCAGATAAGCCTGAGCTAGAGTGAGACCCTACCTCTAAAAAATAAAACAAAACAAACAAACAAACAAATAAACTAAAAGATTCAAGTAGCACCAAAAACACCAAACAAACAGGATCAAAGAAGAAATACTCCATGCTATATCACACTGAAAACTCTAAAGAAAAAAAAAAAAAAAAAGACAAAGTGCTAAAAGCAGCAAGAGAGAACTATCTCATTAAATTGAAAGGTGAGACCATCAGAATTACCTCTGATTTTATGCTAGGAATTCTAAAAGCAGAAGACCTTGGAATAGAGTACTCCAAATCTTGAGAGACTATGACTGCAACCTAAACTACTATACCCAACAAAAGTATCCCTCATAATAGAAGGTGAAAGGAAAACCTTCCACGATAAAAAGCTAGCTCTATGAAAATATGAACACAAAGCAAACCCTATAGAGAATTCTTCAAGGAATTATATACATAGAAAAGTCCAATGTCCAGTTTATAAAACTCAGAAGAAGGAAAAACAATAACCAAAATCAGAACAGATATGAAAATAGACAAAGCTTAGGAGGCAACCCCTACAAAGCCTTCAATATGACAGGAATTAAATCTCATGGTTATAACTTTAAACAACAATGGTCTCAATTCCCCAATGAAAAATAAAGGTTGAGTTTGGATCAGGAATATGGATCCTTCCTTCTGCTCCCTTCAAGAAACCTATCTCACCAGCAAAGATAAATGCCTTCTTAGGATGAAGGGAGGCAAAATGATTTTCTAAGCAAATGGTATTAAGGAACAGGTGGGTTTAGCTTATACTTATATTTGATAAAATAGACTTCAAATCAAAAACAATCAAAAAAGATAAAGATAGCCACAATCATCAATATATACTCACTGTAGCAGACAGCTTCAGGTTTCCTAAGATGAACTTCCAGACCAGGCACAGTTATGAAGGAAGGAATTTATTGAATCTTACAGATCCAGGGGAAGTTCCATAATGGCAGAAGAAGCTGGCCTGCTTTCACAGGACCAAATGCACATGGAGAAAAGCACAAGCCTAAAAGTCACACAGCAAAGCACACTTCAAGAACTCCAGCTAGCACACTTTGCATATCTTTAGACTGAAATCTCAAATCCACCATCACACATTGTAAATTCTACTCAGTTCAGTTTTAAAGGTCCCCACAGTCTTAACCAATTTAAGATAGTAAGTTCTGTAAAAACCAAACAAATTAAATACTTCCAACATATAAAGGCACAGAGTAAACATTTTCAACTGGTAATGCATACTAAGGAGAGACTAAAGCAATGTAAAATCAACCACCATTAAACAAACATCAAACTTTTGCAGTTTAAGTTTAATGAAACCAGAGACTGATAGTCTCCAGAGTTTTCAATTTTGTGCCTCCAGCTGGTCACAGTAGCCAAGGAACAGTTCCATCCTAGGCCAACAGTGCCTCTATGGTACCCCTTACATAGCCCTGGTATATCCCAAACCTCTTCAGGTCTTCATGCAAACCATGGTCCATCTTCTTTCAGCTTATCAGGGCATTGGGCCCTGCATCATGTTGCATCTCAGCAGCAGCTCCTGGAACCGTGTGTAATTCACAACCACTCCTTGCATTTTTCATGCTTCCAAAATTAGTGCCAGGTGTGTAGGATACAGCCACATTCTTAATTCAGGGACAAAATAAATCATAATCTTAAAAAGCTGGTTCCTTTTTCAGTCATTTCCAAAGAGTTTGCATTTTTTTTAAAATTTTTATTTATTTATTTATTTATTTGAGAGCGACAGACACAGAGAGAAAGACAGATAGAGGGAGAGAGAGAGAATGGGCGCGCCAGGGCCTCCAGCCACTGCAAACGAACTCCAGACGCGTGCTCCCCCTTGTGCATCTGGCTAACGTGGGACCTGAGGAACCGAGCCTCGAACTGGGGTCCTTAGGCTTCACAGGCAAGCACTTTAACCGCTAAGCCATCTCTCCAGCCCAAGAGTTTGCATTTTTATGATAGTCTTTTCTCAGGCATCCTTTCCATTGTTTTTTTAAAATTAATTAATTAATTTATTTGACAGAGAAAGAGGAACAGAGAGAGAGGGAGAGAATGGGTATGCCAGAGCCTCTAGCCACTGCAAATGAACTCTAGACATGTGTGCCCCCTTGTGCATCTGGCTAATGTTGGTCCTGGGGAATCAAACCTGGGTCCTTTGCTTTGTAGGCAAATGCCTTAACTTCTAAGCCATGCCTCCAGCCCCTTTCCATTGTTTTAATGTAAAGCAGTTGGGCCATTTTCCTTAAGATTGTTAATGTGTTTGACAATAGTAGGTTCAGTAACCTAAGACCAGTCTCAGTGCCTATAACTTAAACTTGTTTGAGTTTTTCCAACTTAAAATCTTAAATCTTTCAGTCACATATTTTTAGCCAATCACATTAGTCCATAACAAATTTATCCTTGACCAAGTACTCTGGGTTTGGGCAGCAGAATGCAGCCAGCTCTTATACCAGTAGCCCAGTTCTAACCAAGTGCTCTGTAGTCTTTCTTTCCCCTTAGAAAGCTCATAAGCCAAGCCACAAAGCTCAATACTGTCTGCACTTAGCATTCTTAAACTCTCATTAGAATAGTCCATAATACTTGGCTTACCACTCCAGAAGGTATCTTCAGTTGAATGCACCCACAATCATAACTTAAGATCCACCCAGTGACAACACCTCCAGCCAGATGGCTGCAGATGCAAACTACAAACTAATAAAACACTGAATATATTGGTGGCCATTTATTCAAACTACCATACTCAGCAAACACAGGTGTAGAACTTTTTTATAAATCAAAACCTACTTGACAACAAACCAGAAATAAACCCAAACACCATCATATTATTAATCTTCAATACCCCATTATCATCAACATACAAATAATCCAGGCAGATAATTATCAGGAAAATAAGGGTAAGGGAACTTAACAATACTTATAGACCAACTAGACCTAACAGACATCTACAGACCACTTCCCCTAATTCCACAGGATATACATTTCAGCTCACAGACCCTTCCCTTAAATTGATCATATGCTAGGTCATAAGACAAGCCTCTACAAATTCAGAAAAATAGACATGACTCCCTGCATTATATTTGACTACAATATACTAAAACAATAAATCAAGAGAAATAACAGAAAACTCGCCAGATCATGCAAAATGAGCAAATTGGTCCTAAGGTTCTTAATTCTTTCTGACACTGTTAGGTCACACAACTTAAGTAGCTTCTCTCTCAGCAACCCCTGAGTATAGGGAGCCTTTACTAAATACATGTCTTGGTGCAGTCATTTCAGTTTGGGCCAGAGGCGATCAGGTGTCTTTCCAGGGTGGGGTGAGCAGGCTATGAGTTCCAGCTTAGGCACCCATTGGTGAAGCCAGACTCCTGTGTATGGTCACCTCTCACCTGCCTCTCGTGGTCAAAGAGCTACAGGTCAGGAGAACTGCCCAAATGTAGATCCACTGTGCAGGTGGGAGAAACAAAATGTTCACCTGAAGGGGCACTCCACTGATTCTCTGTTAAACCAACTTTATTTCTGTGGTAGTGTGAATTTTTGTTGTTGTTGTTGTTTGTTTGTTTTTCGAGGTAGGGTTTCACTCTAGTCTAGGCTGATCTGGAATTAACTATGTAATCTCAGGGTGGCCTCAAACTCTTGGTGATCTTCCTACCTCTGCCTCCCGAGTGCTGGGATTAAAGGCATGTACTACCACATCTGGCTGTAGTGTGAATTTGATAATGTAAATGTATGACCTCATAGAATCTGGTATTTTATTTTAACATTTTATTTTTACTTACTTATGAGAGAGAGAGAGAGGGAGGGAGGGAGAAAATGGGCATACCATGGCCTCCAGTCTCTGCAAACAAACCCCAGACTCATGTGCCACCTTGTGTATCTGGCTTATGTAGGTCCTAGGGACTAAAACCTAGGTCCTTTGGCTTTGCAGGCAAATGCCTTAACTGTTAAGCCATCTCTCCAGCCTTCAGGTGTTTTATGAAAATAAAGTTTGCAACTAACTTCAGCCCCTAGCAGGCAGATTCTTGTTATGGAGGTGGGGGGCGCTGTCACTAGGGATGGATCCCAATTCCAGCCCAAAGGTGTGGCAGTTCCTGCCTGCTGCTTATTGGTGTTTGCTTGCTACAGTTGTTTCTTTCTGGTTGGATTTATGGAGTAAAGCAAATTCTTCTGTCTTTGAATGAGTTCCCCCTGGAAGTGTAACCTAAAATAAAAGCAGTTCCTCCCATTAAAAAAACAAAACAACAACAAGAAATAAAACCTAAACAACCAAAGGAAAAAAAGTAAACAACAAAAAAAAAACCTTATAACACGACACAGAAAATAATATAACATATAACTTGCTTTCTTGAAGATTATTATCTTAAGAGGGACACTGTAACCACAATTTCAATAAACATGTAACCACAATTTCAATAAACCTATGAATTTTATAGGTCCTCAAATATCAACATAGTACAGTGGAAAGAAGAATTAAAACTGAAAGTTTGACTTTCTTCAATGATTCATAGCTAATGTTTAAGTCACAGCCACGCTGTGCAGTCATTCTGGGTCCAAATGTTCCTATTATAAAATGTAGTATTTATGTTTATCAAGATTAAGTTCAGTGCTTACACAGACTTACAACAGAGTCAATAAGCAGAATTTCAGCTAATCTTCTTTTTACTATATTGATAGACTTATGAAGACCTTTATTCTGTACAAAAACCAGGGTGAAGCTAAAAAAATTTGTTATACATTTTGACATAGATTTTGAGTTCTCATACTGAGTGTCCTCTTATTTTTTCACAACACACCTCATACATCATGCCACTTTGCACACTCACATATTTATATTAACACAGTCTTTAAATACTTTCTATTTTTACCTTTAATTTTCTTTCTGAGTATACCATTTATCTTACTTATTTTACTATTTTTTACCACATGTATCTAATATTAAACATATTGAGTATATAAGGAATAAGCTAAAATAACCTCATCTAAAATTTCTCAATAATTTTAGTTAATAAAGCAGCATATCATTGGAATGATCAATCTAAATAATATAAGCTTAATAATATTTCTTTCTGTCCAGGTTATTATCTAAAATAATCATTATTTTTCTGAACTACACAAATGGGATAAATAATTAAATTGCTTTGAACATTCAAATGAGTAAAGATAAATAGAAATTTATATCTACCTTCTTAAGAATAAAATATTTTTTAATATTTTTATTTTTATTTACTTGAGAGAGAGAAAGACACAGAGAGAGAATAGGTGTACCAGAGCTTCGAGCCACTGCAAAATGAACTCTTGACTCATGTGCCACCTTGTGTATCTGGCTTATGTGGGTCCTGGGTAATTGAACTAAAGTCCTTTGGCTTTGCAGGCAAGTGCCTTAACCACTAAGCAATCTCTCCAGCCCAAGAATAAAATATATTATATGAATTGCTTCTAATTGTTCAAATAAAAAGTTTTTACTTTAACTTACATTCAGACATATCTAGAAAAGTTTGACAAATTTATATTTACAAATGGATAAATAAGCATACAAACCTGGGATTTTGATAAAACTATCCTATAAGAATTGGTACTTGCAGTGGTCATTTAACATCTGATATAATTTCTCAAACTTTGGGACAAATGTAGTTTATAAACTTATTCTCTGAACATATTTACAATCATTCTTTTGAAATCTTTCTCAGGTATTTCCTCTAACTCGTTCTCACTGGAGGACATTTCTGATGCATTAATACTTTTAGGTGGATTTATATTGTCTTGCTTTTTAGTGTTTCTTGTGTTATAATGTATATATTTTTGCATGTTGGATTAAGTTAATGCTTGGATTTTCTAGCTAGCTGGGTATTCTTAGCTGTATCAATTGATTTGACGTTATATATCTTCAGGGTAGAAGCTTAAGGTGTTAGGTGTGGCTCTTAAGACTCTCAGAGTATGTACAAAGGTATTCCTAGGGGTTGAGCTTCCCTGCTATAGGAGTATTCAAGTAGGCTGAGTGGAATAAAACACAGGTAGATTCTAAAAGTTAACTAAACACTGTACCCATTCAATCAAAAACAGCCCCAAGTATTTATGCAAGAGTAGTTATTATAACAACCAGATCCTCTATCAACATAGAGGTTAAGATTTCTGGTCTGTTGAGGGATCCAAGTCAGCTTGTGACCAAGTGAGACCCTTCCCTGGTGCAATCCCAGTTACCTTGGATGATTTTGGTCTCAGTCAAGTTGCTGGCTGGGTTGTTAGGCCACTGTTCTGATTTCTCGAGCTGGGCCCTGGCTTTTCCTGTCAGGCAAACTGAGCCTGGCAACTGTGGGCCTGCAGAAAGGCACCCCCACAGCTGGAACCTCTACTGCTGCTGCTGAAGCTGCAGCTGCTGGGTCTGTTGCTGCTGCTGCTGAAGCTGCTGCTGCTGGATCCACAGCTGCTGCTGCCACTGCTGCTGCTGCTGTAGCTGCTGCTGGAGCCGCCGCTGCTGCCACTAAAGCTGCTGCTGCTAGATCTGCTGTTGCTGCTACTGGATCTGCCGCTGCTGGGGCTGCTGTTGCTGGTGCCAGAGCCACAGATGTTGCTGCCAGACTCTGCTCCTGCTTGGGTCCCGCTGTCGGCTCAAGTTGGCGTGGCTGGTCCCAGGACCACTGCTCTGTTCGCTGGAGCTGGGCTCAGGCGGTGGGGGAGGGGAGGGAGCTGCAGCTGCTCTAGATCTCTCGCTGTTCCATGTGTTCTTCTACCTCCAGTCTGCTCCTCTGTTGCTCACTGCAGCTCTCCCTTCATGTTTCTTGAGCTGCGGAAAGCTCCAGTGTCAATGGAAGCTCCCCTCACCTGGCTTTTCCTGCAGCTCAAGCCAAGCCTGGCGGCTTTCTGGTGCGCCACTGCAGCTGTGGTCAGTGGACCTGCCAGGGCCATTTTTGCCAGCCTGTGTGGGCTCTGGATGCTCTGGATCTCTTCTACTTCTCCACTGTCATTTCAATTTCCTATACACCTCACTTATTAGTAAAAGTGTGTGTTTTGCTGAGTTTTTTTGGTCTTTCCCCCCACTAGGCTGCTTTCGCGTGGTACCTACACTTCCATCCTAAGCGGAAGTCTTATTCTCATTATTTAAAAACTATGACTATATTGAAGGAAATATAAAATTCATATAACAACTAATTAACCAAGGAAAAACAGACATACTAGTGAATCTGTGAAAAATGTTTAGCAATGAAATACATACATGTGTACTTGAGGAAAATGTTGCTTAAGAAAGCACAATAATCTCTCCCTCTCTCTATCTGTCAAATAAATAAATCAAAATAAATATATGTTTTAAAAATGAGGGTCTGGAGGGATTGCTTAGTGGTTAAGTCACTTGTCTGCAAAATCAAAGGACGTAGGTTTGATTCTCTAGAACCCAAGTAATCCATATGCCAAGGTGGCTCATATGTCTTCAGTTTGTTTGAACTCTCTCTCAAATAAATAAATACAAATAAAATATTTAAAATTAAGAAAGCAATATAATGCTATATCCTGATGATGATATGGAGCCAACTAAACTGGAAATAGTAGAAGGAAGTCACAGGTATATATGTACATGCATACATACACAAAAATATATGTGCATTTTCATTAACTACAAAATGTTTTTCTCTATTCATAAATGAATGCCAAGAGCAGGAACCATCAATGTATGATACGTCTTAGAAAAATGCATGAATATTATGCAAGAGCTGACAGTTTGGATGAATGTAAGAAGGCACTGGAAGGGTAGATTCAGGATGGTTTTCTCTAAGGCTAATGACTACCTGGACCAGGTGCCATATCTGCATAGGGCCCAACTTGCACTTTCTGGGAGCTACTTATTTCTGGTGGCTTTACATAGAAGCCTACCACACAAGTCTTGCTTCCTACAGTCAGTTCCCAAATGAGATTTAATTTTCAAACTTGCTTCTGGAAGCATATCATCTGGGCTCAGTCACTCCCTGATAACATAACTCAGATTGAATGTGCTGGAGGTCATGGTTCTGAACCAAAATGTTTTTTCCCGCATGATCTGTCCTTACCTAGAGTTGGGGATAAGTATTAGAACTCTCATTCTCAGTTCATCATTCAGTCCAAGCAGGTCTAAACTAGTGTCTCATTTTTATGAATGTGGTATCTGTTTTTTGACTGATTCTAAAAACAAAGTTTGAGATCTTTATCACTTTGAATAATAACATTAAATAAGTTAATTCAGAGAAGTCAAGTAAAAATGAATAGAATTATAGTTATTTTTAAAAGATCCGTTATTATTATGAAACCCAAGAGTCAACACTATTTTACATGTTATGTCAGCTTACAAAGGATGGTCACTTATATGCATCTTGCTTGACTCTTGAAAAAAATAATAAGTGATTTTATGAAGCTATAACACAGTGACAATTTTAAGACTTTTATGAATAATGTCTATTGTATGAAACAAGTAAATTAATGTTTAATATTTTATAGAAAAGAGAATGCAATGTGCTTATATTAAGCAATGAATGAATAGAGGAAAAGTTTCAAAGTGGAATGTAACAGATCTTTTGTAAGCTATATTTCACTGAAGTATTAAAACAGAGATACAAAAGGGGCCCAACTGAAACTAAGGACAATTGGCAAAACAAGCAAGGGTGAAGTTTTCCTATAAACTGGATACCAGAACAAAGGGGAAGGAGACCAACTCAGAGAAAAATCAACTCCTACCAAATCAGAGAGCCAGAGCCTCAGAGGCTCCCAACACCTCAGCACTGAAGCAGACCAAAAATGAACCCAACATGGCTCAGGGAAATTTTGTGGAAGAGGGGGTGGAAAGAATGTCAGCGTCACATGTTGGGTCATGATTTGCAGAGACATTTATCATACCAATAACTGGGGGCTAACTCCACAATGCACGACCCATTTACATCAACAAGGTGGGGCCAATGGGAGGGGTAGATCATAGATGAGCCTAAACAATGGTACCAAACTGCCTGTATTTGCTGAAAAGAAAACTAATAAATTAAATTTAAAAAAAAATAAAAAAAACATAGAGGTAATCTGTTCATTAACTTTATTTAAAATGTGAACAACGGTGCCTACACTATAGCGTTTGGAATAGGATTAAATTAGATAAGATATAAAAGTATACAACATCTCCACAAATAATAACTAAAGGATATTAAATCATACAGATGTGGGGATAGAAAATAAACTCTCTATAGCATCCTCAACTTCATGTATAAAATATATTTATTACAGATAGGAGTATACTTTATTTTCATCAATATGCTGATTAAAATTTTAAAAAATCATTTTTTCTCAAATTGAATTATTTGTCCTTCACACCTTAATTACCTACAATATTATATCATGAAATATTTTGCTTAACTCTAGGTATGTTTCCATTTCACGTAATCATTAATATGCATAAATGAGTTATTTGGAGTCTTTAGTGAGCCATCTTAAAACAATCATCTAACAAATAAATTGCAGTTTTTTTCTCTTCTGTGTGCTTTTTTGTACATTTGCTTTTGCAGGGAATAAAAATTTGGTTATACAACAACCATAATTTTGATGATTAAAAATGTACTTAATTTTGGGTTTGTGCTTTGAAAGCTCAGAAGTAATATTTTTGATGCTAAATTAATAAGCAGGAGCATTTTTTTGAACCCAAAATGTACATAAATGGTTTTTTTCGTATGACTTCATATTAATAAAATATAACTTTTGCTTCCTTTTTATAGCAGTAATATGAGTGCCAGCTCAGTCAATATTTCAGAAAAACTCCTAATAATACATGAAATTATTTTAGTAATTTTTTTTGCTCTAGGATCAAGTAATTAAAGGTGACCTCAATTTTCTGGTTTCCTTATGAGAATTAATATTTCATTGGCTGAAACAAGAAGGTTGCATCTCACTGTGATTATCCATTGCCTACATTTATCTTTTTCATCCACAGAAAAAAACCTATCAAGTGCACTGTAATTTTGTCATAAATTTAGTACTATATCTTGGCTGGGAGGAGTCACCTCAGAGAGAAGCCTGCCTAGGCCACTTAACAGTTCTCTAACTGAAAGACCTTTTATATCTCTGTTCTGATCATTTTATTCACCTTCAAGATGAAGTGGTAGTGGTACATCTAAAATTTGTAAAAAGAGAAAAATTCTCATAGCATTCTGTACATAGATTTCGATTCAAGCACATAATAATTATACTCAATTATATAGATGTATAATGTGACATTTTGAAATTCAAAATGAGCTTAATTTAGGAGCACCATAATTACCAGAAATGCCAAATCTAAGACATTTTATAACCTGTCCTCCGTTGATGGATAATACAAAAGTAAGGCTCCAGAATGTTGCAAATATGTGTAAATAATCTGACATGGTGCCATGCATCCTGCCCAGTTCTGCATGATGCTTTGGATCTATCTAGCATACTCCCACACTGCGATGCTGACAAATCTAAAATTGGACCTCTGACATTTTCCTTGTGCTTACTCAGGAAGCCGCTTGCTTAACCTCTTCAGTAATTGCTCATCCTGATTTTCCCCTTATTTTAAGCTTCTGTCTTGAAGTTTTAAATGCTATTTTTTTTTGCATACCCACGTTTTTGATATTTAGATACACTCTACAACCCTGTGACATACTTTCTTCATCTACAAATTAGAATCGTCATTCAGTTATCCTGACTTCAAGTACCTGGGCAGTAATTTCCCTAAATCCTCATGATGATGAACTATAATTTACCACAGAAGAGGACACTCTTGTGTGAGTTCACTCTTGAATTCTGAACCGGTCTTAGATACAGTTTTATTCCATATACTTCACCAAAATGACATTAAAACATGAAATTACAGCTTGGTTGTTAGACATTAATCAGCAGAGTACTATGAACACATATTCACTCTCAATGTGTATTACCCTGTCTAGCAGGCATAGCCACTGCCCCCTTTTATATGCCTACTCCCACTGTAGGGATTTTGTAGCCACTGAGGAGAGTATAAAATAACCTCTTGCTTCAAGAGACATTTACCCAGACTCAAAAATTATTCTTTTCACTGTTTCCTATGCCTGACATCTAGAGACTTTTGGTAATAGGTTCTCAATATCCAGACCTTTTTTCTTGGCTTCTTTATTCACATTGCTCATTCCTAATATTTAAATCTTCACTAAAGAGGTTATGCCTATGAATGCAGATGTACTCAATATGTGTTCATTTTTTAATGTGAAATTATACTATATATCTGGAGTTAAAAGATAATGGATCAAGTCTCTCTGTCCCTGTTTATAAGCTATAAACATCCTCTAACTAGCATGCTTACAACTCACATGACCATGGACATGTATTTGAACTAAATACTGACAATGAGTCACTTGAATGACTCTAGCTATACATCCCTGTTTGTATTCCACCGTCCATTTGCACTTGTATCTTTCTAGCGCATTTCTCAAGATGTATTCAGGTACATAGAGCTGACTATCATCCACAATCTATAGAGATGCAGTTTTTAAGATAACTGGACTTGCTTCCTTCCAGACAGCCTGATCAGCTGTGCTGACACTCATAATCTCTATGAGACTCCTACTTTCATATGGTTATTTGCCATATGTAAAAACATATTGAGATAGTTATTATTTTTAAAATTCCATTTTCTGCTAAATTTGTATTTTTAAGCAGTTTTGTGAATATGAGTAGCAACTGAGGATGTATACTACTATCTACTCAATTATTGATATTTTTAGTTTTGTATTCTGTTTTTAATACTTTAATATTCTCAATATGAAGTTACGTAAAATTTTATTTCTTCCAGCATTTGTTTAGTGGAGATTAGATAAAATTTGTATTGTTTTCCAAAGAAAAGAAATTACCGAATGCATTCTTGCAATCATTCCTCTGCTTCACTAAAATGTCTTTATCCTCAATCAGAAAACACATACTAAAAATGAAGATCAGCACATTTCAATTCTGTCCATATTACTTGAATGTTTCCTTAAAGTCTCTATGCCAAGAATTATTGAGTAACTTTCAAAGTATATTTGTACTGGTAGGTTTTTTTTTTTTGTATTTGTCAGTCATTTTCTGATTTAGCATGTAATCAAAACTAAAAATAGTTAGAAAAAGAGGCATGATGACATTATTTTTTGAAATAGGCATAGCTTATATAAGGAAAAATCTGGTTTTCAGAATTTTCTTGGACAGGCTTCACATTTAATTGTACATTGTAAAATCATGAAATCATCTTTCTCCTACTGGTAACATCACAGACAGGGTCATTGATTGGTTAGTTTTATCCACTATGACAACTGTGAAAAAATGATGACTTGGTAATTCAAAACTGAAAGAGATAATATTATGTGATATAGATTCCTAGTGTTGGCTATTGCAGCTCCCTATTGCTAAATATAAAGTGAAAGCAAGCTAGAATCTTGTAAGGACAATTTTCTTGAGTTTTGAAAATGATTATATTATACTTGAATCACAAGAAAAAGAGTAGATTTGTATATAATTATTTTTCTCAAAAGTTTTTTTCAGTCTTTTGAAAATTCATAATTATTGAACTTAGTTTAATTAATAGAACAGTAAACATCTCTGCTGGGTTCATATTATACTGGTAATTCAAGCACTTATCCTAATGTTGCTTCAGAATGGCAAATGGCATGAGAATCTCAGGTTAGCGGCAGAGGATTTTATTGCTAATGGAAGATACAGTTACTAGTTTGGTAACTCATGACTTCTGGAACCTGAAGTAGAAAAGAAGCTATTAAAAGATCAATAAAGGGGGCTGCCTAAGGACACAAGTTAGATTCCTCAGTACCCATGTAAGCCAGATCCATAAAGTGGCACATGCATCTGGAGTTCATTTTCAGTGGCTTAGAGGCCCTGACACTCCCATTGTTTCTCTCTCTCTCTCTTTTTCTCTCTCTGTTGCTCTCTTTCACTCTCATAAATAAAAAAGTAAATAAATAAATGAATGAATGTATATATTAAGCAAGGTCAAAATAGAAGGGCTCAATAGAAGCTCCTCCTGTAATCTACATGCTTTTGGCCAAATTCATAATCACATGAATTTGAAGGGCTATTGCTTATCCTGATTAATCTAACCAACAGAGGCTAAAAATAACAAAATTCATTTTATTTTATCATATAATCTTTGAATTGTGATAATTTCAGTAGATTATCAGCACTATGAGGAAGTCAGCCTGTAGCTCTGAGATACTGTATGTAAGTCCTCTATATTACATTTTTACTACCTGTGAAAGATTCTAGGATAGCAGTCAGTTTCATTTCAGAAAATCAGAACCAAATCTAAAAATGAGGTTCAATTTATCACAAATTTGTTTCATCTTCCTTAACCCAGAAAGCAAAGAAAATATGATTCAAATTTTCAATCCAATGCCACATCATTTTTCATTTCAAATGAATATTTTAACATATATTTTGATACATTATACAGTAGCACTGTGAAAAAAACTATGTTTATAAGATATATTACTAAAATAACTCAAATTCAGAAGTCTGTATATTTGATTTATTCATTATTTTATAATTTATACAACCATGAACATTGCTTCTCATAATTTATAATAATAAAATGAACACGTAAAACTATTTTTTTAAAACTAGAAATATGGGAATATTCTTTGATTGATCATTTTCTATATTTGATGCTTGTATTTGACTTTGTTCATACTTCAATAAAAAATATCTACTGGAATTTAATCTTCACAACTATCACAACCAAAATATTAAGTTAATTATAAAAGTTGCATAACATAGATATCATTACACTCAGGATTAAATATTTTTATATATGTCAACACTAAGGTAATGTGCATATTATTAGAATATGTGTTGGTTTGAATGTAGACTTTCCCCATAGACTCATGGTTTGAATATTTGGTCCCCAGTTGGTGTTTCTGTTTGAGAAGACTATGGACCTTTCAAAGGTGAGGTCTTGATGGAAGCAGTCTGTCACTGTGTGAAGGCCTCGCCGAGCTCACAGGCCAGCCCTGTTCTGTGCTCTTCAGCTTTCCTACTTCCTTCCTCCTGATGTAACTTTGCCTCTGCTCTTGTATGCTTTTTCCAGCTATGATAGAAACTTCTCAAAATTATAAGGCTAAATAGACTTTTTCCTTCTATAGTGCTTTTGGTTGGGTATGTTTTTCCCCAAGAACAAGAAAGTAATTGATTAAAAAAAAGTATAATTGGATTAATTAAATTTACCTATACTCTACTGATATACTCATAACATTTGAATGACAATAAGCATATTCTATATGAAAGTTTTATTATTTATGAAAAATATGGTCATTCCCCTCAAACTTTAGTTGTTTTTTTTTTTTTTTTTTTTTTTCTGGTTTTTGAGGTAGGGTCTTACTCTAGGCCAGGCTGACCCGGAAATCACTCTGTATTCTCAGGGTGGCCTCAAACTCACAGTGATCCTCCTACCGCTGCTTCCCTAGTGCTGGGATAAAAGGCATGTGCCACCATGCCTGGCAAGTTTTAGTTTTATTTTAAAATAATCTTATAACCTGTAGTTTGATAGTTTTAAAAGATATTATTAATTGTCTCTATTTTCCTCTATAATAGTCATGAGTAATCTGGCATTGTTGAAAGTCAAAAGGGGCTTTCCCCAAATATAACTTATAAAATCAGAATATTCTTCTGGGTCATACTGTGTTATGTCTAATTTCATACATGATGCCCAAACTGGACCAGAAGCAGAGCAATACATGCCTTTTGATATTTAATGCAGTTTTCAATAATCTTGTTAATCATTCCAATAAAACTTGTTGCATAGTTCTATCCGCAATTTTGATAATGTTTATAATGTTGGCTTTTTATTTTATGTATTTGTAAGCAGAGAGAGTTACAGAGAGAATTTGGGTGCACCAACACAATTAACTGCTACAAAAGAACTCCACGTGCATGTGCTATTTTGTGCACCTGGCTTTACATGGGTACTAGGAATTTGAACTCAGGTCATTAGGCTTTGCAAACAAACACCTCACCTGCTGAGCAATTTCCTCAGCCCAATGGTGGCATTGAAAATTATTTATCTTGTAATCAGAAGATATTTGAGAAAGCTAGAAACAAAGTAAATGGTTAAATATTGTTAACCTAAATTCACAGATTAGGAAATAAAATATATTATTAACCTTTATTATAAAGGTTTCTCAAAGCAATTTCATGTGTTTAATAAATTAAACAATAAAGAAATAGTATGTCTAATATTTATGGCTTATCCAAAGATCTTATAAAATTGTGAGTCCTAAATTATCTCATATAATTTTATTTCTTGGTCATAGTTTATTGGAAAGATAAAATATTTACCACATATACATTAAAGAAAAATACAAAACTGAACATGCTACCAATAGCTATGCATTTTTACATCATACATGGTTTAAAGGGGTCAGTTTTGTACATATACTTGAAATAATTTTACATGGTTTACTGAAATATGATAAAAACTGATATAAGACAATGTGAATAATGGCATTTTGCATTCCCTTCAGCATTTATAGCAACATACGTCTTTTCTCTTCAGGGGCTAAACTTCACATATATTCTTGGAAATTGCTATTATATCTCATTTTAACAGGCCAATGACAAATCATGAAATCACGAAGAGACATATAATCACTTATTTCAGTAAGAAACATTTTTTCCAAGGACTCCATGACAGGATCCCAACTTAAAACAGCAGAAAGTAGAGTGTTCAAGCTTCTAGTATATCAAGGAATCAGTTTATAATTTGATAAATCCTAAAAACTGAAATATAAATTCTTTTTCCACTTCATATAACATACCCATATGTGTGTGGGGGGGGTGTGCGTGCATGTGTGTGTGTGTGTGTGTATTTTTTCTTATCCTGGCCTCACAATAATAATGAAAATAGTGGCTCGCATTTATAGTGTAGCTTGTTTGGTCCAAGACCGGCAATGAGAACCTGGCATTTCATAAATGGGGCTGTATGCATAGCTATGATTGGCAGTTCACAAATTATCCTCAAAGGTTGGCTATTGTTCATCAGGCTGACACAGCTTCATGTGCAGCATGTGTGAAAATAGAAGTCAACAAAAAATGTTTAGGTGGATTCAGGTATCCAAGGAAATGTAAAAACATTGGGTAGGTTAAGTGACATCATAGATAACAGATCATATGACAGGACTTATACTTTTCATGAAAAAAAAAATATTTGTAACTCACCAGACAATACATGATTTCACAATCAACAAAGTAGGACAGAAGATCTAATTTAAATAATTTTTTCTCAATAGAATATTAAAAATAGGTAATTTTCAATAGCCATTGCAAAACATAAAGAGAAACAGATAAGTATGTCTCTTTCCTAAGAAAATTAAATAAATAAATCAATATAAACCATTCACAAAAAAGTACAAAATTTGGATTTAGGGTTAGAGATTCTGAATGGTTAAGGCACTTGCCTGTGAAGCCTAAGGACCTAGGCTTGATTCACCAGCACCCGTGTAAGCCAAATGTGCAAGGTGACACATGTGTCTGGAGTTTGTTTGCAGTGGCTCAAGGTCTTGGCATGCCTATGCTCTCTCTCTCTCTCAAAATAAAATAAATCAATTTAAAAATTTTGGATTTAAGAGAAAAAATTTAAAAATAACTGCCTTAAAAATGTTCAAATAATTAAATACAGTCAGGATTATAACACGTGACACATGAAAAATATACATAAAGATATTAAATGTCACATGAAATGAGCCAGTAGAAATTTTATTCTAGAAGTCAGGGAGTTGAAATGAACACAGTAAAGAGATAAGATACAATATACTTGGGGGTTATGTAAAAACTTCCTGGCGAAGAATGGGTTGAAAGTGGAAAACATTTAAAAAGTTGTGCTTTGGGGCACTTTAGACTTTCTTAGGATGCTTCATTTGTTTGGTGCAGCTCTCCTGAATTATGATAAAATGATTAGATAGATTATGCTCCAAATCTATTGACTGATCTACAAAAACATTTGAGTCAAAGCCAAGCAAAGTTAATATCTAAAATTAACCACTATGGTCCTGAAAACACTGAAACTCTCACTTGCTTCAGCCATACTTTACACATTTTGCAACCAAAATCCTCAGTTTTAGTCTTTTATTCTGCCCTGGTCCCAGCATAGCTGTTATTACGAACACCTTGACAGCGCTTGTTATAACATGTCACTAAGATGGACATAGCCAGTACTGCTACTTATTACACTGCACTCAGCAAGGGGCACTGGAAGAGAGACACTGCTCTTTCCTCCTTATGCTGTTCTCTAGTTACTGGATCTGAGACATTAGAGTCACATAACTCATATGATGTTCCAATAATGTGATAGGAATCTATTCATCTCTTACTAGAATTATGTCTATAGCTATCATTCTTTACTTTTATTGTTTCTAGTGTTCATAAACTGAAAGGATCATGAAACTTCTCTTATCTACATCTTCTAATATGTCTTTTCTAGGCAGAACCCAAGAAGCTGGTACTTTATACTTACTTTTTATTAGTTCTATAAATGAGATGACACAATTTGTTTATAACTTTAATGTTGGTATTTCGATACAACTTTATTAAATATATTACTGCATATTTAGTACATATTCACATTTTATTTATAGTCTTCTATGCTTTGGTTCAATTTTCATAGTCTTACATAAATATTAACCATTCTAAAATTCTAGTCTTCATTAACTGTTCTGAAAACTATTAGTCATTTGTTAAGAACCCAACAGATATATAATAAAATTTTCTTTATAGCTATTGTGGAGGGAACCCAACTATGATACAATAAATGTTGGACATCAAGTATAGGGGACTGGATATATGCTTTACTTTATAAATCCAACTCTGGAAGTAAATTTTCATCTTAATACATAATAATTTTGTTACAAAGATGTACATAAACCTGTGTTCTGCCTTGGTTATGCAATGGTAAAGCACTAGCTAAGTTAAGATATATTCTAATTAGGAAAAGAAAACACAGTTTTCTGTCAAATTTTTATTGTTAAAAATAAATGAAAAATAAAAGCATAGTAGGAGAGTGTCAGAGAACAATATCATTTCCTAGGGAGTTATAGTCTGGGGAGGCCAAAACCACATTATTTGTTTGTGGAGCTAGTATTTGTAAGTTTTCTAACTTTAAGTGTTTAAACAGAAGACAAGAAATATGTTTACATGTATGGTACATGTTTAAATTGTATTCATTTATGGGTTTTTTTTTTTTTTTTTTTTTTTTTTGGTTTTTCGAGGTAGGGTCTCACTCTGGTCCAGGCTGACCTGGAATTAACTCTGTCATCTCAGGGTGGCCTTGAACTCATGGCAATCCTCCTACCTCTGCCTCCCAAGTGCTGGGATTAAAGGCGTGTGCCACCACGCCCGGCTTCATTTATGTTTTACATTTAGGTTTGAGGGACAGAATTTAATGATGGGACACTAAATATGTCAAAACCAACTTTATACGTCATATTTTGTATCCATGTAAGAAATACTTGCATAATTCAAAATTCAAAGTTTTCTTTTCTATGTTTTCTTACAGACATCTCTGGTCTTAGCTTATCTTTTGGGCTTATTATCTTTGCAGACTGATTTTGAATGTGACTCAAAGGTCACATATAAAGTTCAAATATTTATGTTATACAGACAAAGATTCCATTGTTATATCATATTTGTTGAAAGGCCATGTTCCTTAACATTATAAAAGATATTTATAGAAGTCAGAAAGTTATTGTCAAATTCAGTGGTGAAAGGGTAAAAACAATTCTACCAATAAACTTTGGAAGACATACATTTTCTGAATCCAAACTTACATTCCAGAGCTTCACTAAGGAAGAATTTATGACATTTACTAAATATGTGTATTCATCAACAGGATGAATATGAACCAGTGAAATATGTAATATAGAATATATACCACATGCATTCATTGAATTACTTATACATGGGTGGATTAAAGGCAATGCACAGGGTTGAGGAACACAGTCCACTTCCAATGGGTTAGAATATCATTCACATGAACATTTTATCCTAATTAATTACTCATTAAGGGTCCTATTCTCAAATGTATGCTTAAATGCTAAAGAGGTTAATGGTTCATGGAAGCACTAACGAGTCCATAGCAAAGACTGTCTTTTGTCTAATTTTGTCTAATTTCAAAAGAGTACTTTTGTCTACTATGTTGCTTATATCAATTAAACTAGTGAATTTTAAACTAGTGATTTTTAGCTGATTAGCACATATCAGAGTTTTTAAACATTGTGTTCATCCCTAATAAATATGAAATAACAATTTAAGGTTCAGTAAATAAAATAGGTCCCAAGGAAAATAAGTGCTTGCTTACACACCATAGTGTAATCTCTTCATTATCTCAATGAATAAAATATTGAATTTGTAAGTTTTTTTAATGAATTTTTGAATGCATATCAGTCATTTTTATTCATATATAAAATATAATACTTAAAATATTTTCTTCAAGAAGAAATGTGGCTTTTTTAGATTTCTGTCTTATTTTTAAATGAAAACCAAAGACCAGCATTCCAGACAAGGGCAACAATTCCAGGGTGACTTTCAGTTTTTAATAACTCAAGCATTCCTTCATTAACCAAGCAGCAGACATATATAAATTATTTCAGATTAGCTAGGCTTTAATTTTTTAAAGTATTTTTGAGAGAGAGAGAGAGGTGAAGAGAGAGAGAGAGAGAGAGAGAGAGGGAAAGAAGCAGAGAAAGAAAGAGAGGGAAGAAAGAAGAAAATGGGTGTGCGGGGGCCTCTTGCCACTGCAAATGAACTCCGGATGCATGTGCCACCTTGTTTAGCTGCCTTATGTGGATTCTCAGGAATTGAACCTGGGTTCTTAGGTTTCACAGGCAGGCAACGTAATTGCTAAGCCATTTCTCCAGCCTGGGCTTGAATTTGAATAAGAAATTTCTGTTATACCCATAAGCTAGTTTCATTTTAGGCTTAGTATAAAATAACAAACAGAGTGCTTGAATACCATTTAACTTCAGTTTGCTTAGCATGGCCAAGAAATTTCTGTTTTTCAGAAACTGAATTAAAAGGCTTTGTTAAAACAATATACTCTCCCTGCACTATAAAACTCAGTAAGCTCATATGTTACTCTACTGTTCTGAGGATGTAGGTAATTAGATTCACTCACTGATTACTAAAATTATTGAAACAGTAGTTTTTTCAAAATTGTTTCAGGGCCAGTATTATCTGGTAGGAAGTAGAGAGGCACATTTTTGGAACCTTCCTCCAGACCTCCTGTATAAAAAACTCTGGGAATGGGATCCAGCAAGATGTGCTTAACCAGCTGCCCACATGGTTCATGCAAATTTCAGTGTATGCCAAATGATTATGATGCATGTCTTCCTCTGTTTGAACTTCAGCTGAAATTATTTCCAGTGAAAGTGGAAATGCTTTCCAAAAAAGGAAATTTTTATTTTATTTTTTAATTTCTTTTCAGATGGAATATTTACAAAGTAAGCTCCACTGGAACATCATAACAGTCAACTCAATGAACACTCATTAATTATCATACATAAATGTCCCCAAAATATGTTTGTTTAATCCATTATTTCTTAAATATTTTTGATCACAGAAATTTTTCCCCCTCCTGTAACATCCACTACTATTCTAAGAGTGAAGAGTATCCATAGGGGAATTAATTCTACTTGTTTCTTTGTACACAACCCCTTTCAGCCAAGTGGATAGAGCGAACTAGTAGGCTTGTGAAACAACTTAAAGCAGTTAACCTTAGCAATTCCCTTCATTATCCACGTAAGACAAGACTGTAAACTAGTTATAGTGAGTTTCCTGCTTTATTGTGAAATATTATCTTAATAGAAAATCTTGTCATTTTGAATCATCAAATAATAAAATAGTCAATTGAAAATACTCTCATGAGACAGACACTCATAAACAAGAAGCAAAGGTAAGCAAACAACACAACAGTTCCAATTCTGTTCTCTCCTCAGTTCATCCTTGTTGAAAATGCCTTTGCAGACCCACGCATAGACATGCAGTTTAGCTGGTTCTAGATCAGGTTGAGTTCACAATAAATACTATTCTTCACAATGGAGGAGAATTAGGTGGTATTCTATCAATCTTTATGAGCATTTGGTATGGAGTTGGCACCAAACACCACTCTACTCTGCATTACCAAGAATGGTAATTTCATATTTATTATTTGATACACCCTGATGATTTTATTTCCTTTAAATAACTTGAATGGACATAAGCATGACACTTAAATTGTTGGAGCAGCAAGAATCACATTTCTTCCTTTGATTGGTTACCACCAATGAAAACCTGAAAGCCAGAAGCCACTTGTAAATATCCAATCTAATTTTAAGACAGTCTGAGTGCTTTAAAGTCTATTAAAGGAACACTTTACTCCAGCCATAGGAACCATTAAACTTAAGTCACTCCTACACCAAAAGATCTTATTCTGGTCACAGTTGCTCCAGCAACCTAAACTAGTTGGAAGACATAACTTCAAGAACTACCTCAGTGAAATTTCCATGACCTTGCTCAGCCTGCAGCTAATCTCACCCAAAACAGGTGTGGGCATTAACTTATGAGGTTCAGTCAAAACGTTATGGTTGGTCTTTAGGTAGGTGATTGTAGGAAAAAGAAGCTATGCTGTGATGATTACAAATGATCAAGTCACATTTGCATAGTACACAACCTGTTCTGGTTCTGTAACCTGCCTAATTAATTCACTTTTTAAAACAAATAGACATTTTTGAGGAGGTGGGTCTCCTGTGATGTCGTTGGCATTGCAATATTAGGTCCAAAAAACGGCTTCTCCTGAATAAGCTTTTCTTGTGCACTTAAGATTTTCGTCGTGTGTCGAGCAGGCTGAGCTGATAACACAAGAGGGGACAGATTCACTGATGGTGTTAGTGCCAGGGGCTGCAATAGCAGCAACACAAAGAAGAGGGAGCAACAGCAGCAGTGGTGGTGATCAAGTAGCTAAAACGTTCCCTATAGTGACCATTGGCAGAGACTGCAGGAAGAAGAAGGAGGAGAGATGATGTGGGATGGTACAAAAGGAGAAGACTGGGATGTTGTAAGGCGAGAGAGGGAGTGTGGCCACTGCCACAACTTAAGAGCTCAGGGTTAAAACACCCAAGGCCCAAGGACCACAACAGTTGCTAGTGCGGAATGATGCTGCTGCCAGCTGCTGCTGAGGAGATCACTTGCTGTGGAGAGGGCTGCATTAATCAAAGTCCAGATTCATAAACCCCTAACCTGGGCACCCACAGCTGTAAGCTTCTATCCTAGGAAGCTGTATCCAAACTCCTACAGTTGTCAGTGCTTCTCAAGCCTCTGCATCTACAGGTCCTGTCTATAGCCATTTAAAGGCCTAGTACTTCCATCTCTAGAAGACCAGGTTTCTCTCCTGCACACGGATTCCTTAAGTAGAGTATATAAGGATCCCAGGTTAGTTGGTTAGTAATAACTATGAAGCATATACATCCAGTTTACTTCTTAAAATGGAAATCAAAAACTACAGTCTAAGAATGTCAGTATGGTGTTAAAAATGATATAGAAAACCATTCTTTAAGTATTTTCACTACTCATGATCTTTATGTGGGATCAAGGTTTAATTCCAAGTATACAAAGAATACTTGCAAGTCAATAGCCTAAAAACAAGGTGATTAAAATTGGCTCAAATACTTGAATACAGTTTTCTCCAATGAAAACATATGATGGCTAGTAGGTATATCATAAGATGTTCAACACTACTAGTTACAAACAAATGCAAATCAATACCACAATGAGGAATCATCTCAAACTGGTTAGGATGAGCATTAGCATAACAAACAGCAGCAGGAAGAACTAAATAAAAATAATAGCAACTTTATTTATTGAGGCATATAAAATTCATACAGGATACACACACATATATTATATTCATATATATATATATATATATAGAGAGAGAGAGAGAGAGAGAGAGACAGAGAGACAGAGAGGCACAGGGATAGAAACCAGAAGTAAATTTTTTGCTGCATGTATTTAAATTGATGAAGCCAATTATGCATTTTATACTATTTTTATCATAAAAATGTTATTAAAAAACACAAAGAGAGTCACAATGATGTGTGACCATGGTGGTAGCATCACATGAGGCCAGAAGTTCTAGACCAGCCTAGGAATCATAGTAGGACCCTGACTCAAAATAAATGAAAAAGAAAAAATAAATACTTGAGTAAGAAAAAATATTGTTTTATTTTTTATTTTTCTTTATGCTAAAAGAATTTATCATTAAGAAACTGCCTTTACTGTAAGCAATAGTTAAGCAATAACTTCAGTCAGAAGAAATATAAAACTGACAATTGAAGCAAACAAAATGCTAAAAATATCTTTTTTTCAAGATAATAAAGATAATATTAAATTAACCAGTAATATATTGGGATGTTCATAACTTTTACAAGAATTAAATTTATCAAAACATTGCATTTTATGAAAGTATCCAAATCAGCACTACATACATTTATCTGCCAATGTTTCTGCTGATGTCTTCAGTAGCTCACCTCGTTAGAGTGATTCACATAAGGGAAAGGTATATGAGGGATCTTTCTTTCTCTCTTTCTTTCCTTCTTTCTTTCTTTCTTTCTCTCTTTCTTTCTTTCTTTCTTTTTCTTTTTGGTATTTTTAAAGAGTTTTTGCTACTAAATTTATTTTAGGTGAATTCATTTGCACTTATTATGTATAAAATGCAAAGTATGTATATAATGTATAATGACTGAATCTACCTAGTCAACTTATTATTAACTCATATATTAATCATTTTTGTTGTAAGAACCACAAACTTGTTTTCTGTGTTTTTTCTTAAGAATATAGTATTTCATTAAACTATATGCACAATACTGTAGTATAAATCTTTTGAATTCATTCACTCTAGTTAAAATTTTGTCCACTTTGTTTAATATGTCCCCAACTTCTCACATTATTTCTTACCCAATTAAATACCATTCTGCTCTCTACTTCTATGAGATGAACATTTTTAAGATTTCTCATATGAATGAAATAAATCATGTTTTTAAATGTTTTGAGTTAAGTATTAAAATTATAGACAGAATAAAATATAATTAAAATTATATCATATAAATTATATAATATGAAATTAAATGTGACAATTAGTGCAATTGTGGAATGTCTGTTATGGTGGAAACCAACTGCACTCTGATTAGATTGGAGGCTAGCTCTCTGGGAGAGAATACATGCCAAGTTAAAGGCCAAGGCTAGGGAGATCATAAGTCCTAGGGGAGTAATGAGTACTGTTTTCATATTAAATGCACATAGTATATCCACCAAAATGCCCTCTAAGCAATGATTTTTATGCCTATATGTGCCTGACACTACCTATACAGGACCTTCATAAAAGAAGAGGAAAAGCATGACTTCATCAGAAAGAGCAATTGGAAAGAAGAACAGATTAAAAGAAGGGAGGGTTTGAGAGAAGGAAGAGGGGGTGGTCAGGGGAAAGGTGGTTTATTGTCTATACTTGTAGAAGTTATCAACAATAAAAGACTAAGAAGGGAGGCAGATCAATGTCCAAAATCATTATTTTGTATGTATTTTCAAATATTCTATTTTATGTTACAATTAGGACCCAAAATTCAAATGTGTTATAGGTCATAAAGTGGGTAATAGCATTTTTTGAATTAAAATATAAATTCTCTTAAAAGTTAAAATTGTTAACAATTATTTTTCTATTTCAGCTATTCAATATAGTCTCTATTCAATGAATATAACTTCAAATTTACTGTATAAGAACTTTAAAATAGTTAATAACTTTGTGCTGTATTTTAAATGATCTCTCAAGTTTATACTTTTTTTTCCATTTCAGAAGCAGTGCTTGATACAGCAAGATAGGTTTTCATTCATAATATATATGTGAGGAGAAGAACAAAGTAACATATATACTTTCCTCAAAATAGAAGGCTTTAACATTTTTATATCCTCAAACCAAAATCAAATTTGAATTTAAACCATTACTTCAAAAACAAAAATTAGGTCGCCATTTTTGATATGGAACATTTGTTTGTAATTTATATTTTAATTAATATATTTACATGATGCTAATAAAAACATATAATGTAAGTGTATTGCTTTCACATATTCAAGACAAGATAAGGAATGATTTAACACACTGAAGTCATGAAATATAGAATCTAAATTCACAAATAAACTGAAGAACTGATGACATAGTTTAATTTTTCATTCATTCTGCATTTTATTTGAGGTGTTAATAAAATATACCTGAAGTGTCTTGCATGAATATGTCCTGAGGCAGTGATTTTGCAATTAAATTCATGCTAGATTGCTGGGCAAACACCTTCAGGAATATGAAATTTCTAATTAGAGGTTTTCCTAAGTACTAGGAATTTTGGAATTACCACCCTTCGCCTCCTGCCAGGTTTACTAGTTGATGAACACCATAGCCACTTAAGCAATTTGTGATTCTCTTGACTACAAATTACTCTCACTGTAGTAATTAAGATAATTATGGTATCTTCAGCAACAAAACTGGACTAAGCTATCAGCAGATATATTTTTTAATCATTTCTCTTTGTTCTTATTGCTGTGGTTTATATAACACACTTGTATATAATTGAGCCCAAAACATGTATACATTAAAGAGTCAGTTCAACTATTTATAGCATAGGGATCATATTTAAAAATTTTAAGCCCAGTAAATTATTACTTGGATAAGACATAATTATCACATGCATTTTTGGCTAATTTTATTTTTGCTATGGACGTTGGTTCCATTCAGTACTTGATGTCTTAAAGGACAGTTTTCTGGGCCAGAGTTGTAGCCTATTTGTACTGCACTTGCCTAGCATGCATGAGAATATAAGAAGATGGAATCCATCTTCTATCCCCACTACAAGAAAAGGAAAGGAGAAAGAAACTGAAAGAAAACAATTCCCCAGCTTCACATATTTTAGTCAATCTACTTGGTAAGAAGTACATCTTAAGAGCAACTTGTATAGAATGTTGGAAAGTTTCTGAAAAAGCCATCCTGAGAGCTCTGAGAAGACAGGGACATACAAGATGGCAACAAGGAAGTTGCTAAACAACAGTAGATCAGCTGTTGTGAGGGTAGTATAGATGTTGAATTGAACAAAGAAGAGTAGCAGGAAGGCGTTACTATGGGTATAATAGTTATGCCTTGACTGTGTCAGTAAGTGAATACGTATATGCAAGTTAAATTTCACAGAATATGCTCACAAGCACACATAAACAAAAGAGAACATGAACATGTATAAGTCATGGAAGCTGAATGACTTGTGAATTATATTACTTTCAATGCACTGGTTTTGATATCATGTTATAGTTCAATAAAGCATCATTGAGGGAAACAGGGGGAGAGTACATGGATCTTCACTGGACTAGTTTTATAATGCCCAGTGAATCTGAAACAAATTTAAAACAGTAAAGAAGAGAATAATGGAAAGAAAATTGGAAATAAAGAGAATAAAACAGGAAAACAATGATTTTTTAAAATAGACCTGAGTCATGGAAATAAAGGATGTAGCTTAAATAGGTGGACTGTGGCAGTTTTGCAAAGGTACACACATTGTGCTACTAAATTTAGATTTTTGTTCTTGAAATCATGAATATTAGTCTGTTTAGCAAACAGGACTAGCCAATTAGATATACTCTCATCTGGAAAATATTCAGTGAGAGATGTAAGGTCTCCATTGTCTTTCTCTAAAGAATAAACTCTTGTGAGATTTAAGGTGCCTTTGTAGAATTAATTTGCCAATGTGCGAATAAATGTAGTGTATTTCATTCATTGATAATAAAATACATTGCGATGAATAGTAAAAGTTTTATTTCTTGGCATCAATTTTATCTTTGATAAATATATAGAGTCATGTTCAGTGTTTTGAATAAAAGTGTAAAGTATAAGATTTTCACACATTTATAAGACTATATATATATATAGCCATATATATATACATATATATAGTCTTATGTATAACTTATATATATAGATATATATATATATATAGAGAGAGAGAGAGAGGGTCATATATATGACTCTCTCTATATATGTATATGTATATGACTATACATATATATATTGCCATATACATATTCATATATATAGTCATATATATATATATATATATATATATATATATATATATATGTTTTAAGCTTTCTGTAGAAGGATTTAGAAAATACAATATAATGGAATTTTACAGCATGTTTCTGAACTGATTTTAGATCTTGATGCTTGACTATTACTTACAAATTTCTTATTTATTGGATGATTCAGTAGCAGTGAGCAAACTGGTTCTAGTTAGTTACAAAGTGAGTACAAAGGAGTCCCATAAAGCTAGGCTTCTGTTGACTCAAGTCCAATAAACACTCAACATTTGCTTGACAAATTCTGTGTAATGTGTTTCATATATATGTCTCCAGTCCCATAACAAACATCAGTTAACATATGTTGAAGCTACATAAATGTACAATTAAGGAAAAGCAGATGAACTCTTCAGTATAACAGGACGACTTCATAATTCTCTACTTACAAAATACTGTGCAAAATTTACATACACCCTTACATACCACTTCCATTTTGACAATTATTTTAAAGGCAAAAGACGTATTTGCATTTTTCTTTTCCTTGTGTTACTTATTTACTCATTGTTTCTCAACTCTCAGTATATATGGTATTTTCTATTTGAATTTATAGATAAAACCATGGCCAGTTTATTTCATCTGTATAATGTCAATTTTTATTATATTAGGTACTGTTCTTACAGACTGATTTCATTAACTACCTTTCATCTAATGCATTACTCAAGGTATGTATTTTGTTAACTGTGGAGATAACATGGTGGCTAGTATATAATTATATCTTTCAAAATTACTTAATAATCTTTGCAGTATCCCTGGGGATACAAAATAAATATTTATGATTCATTTAAATGCAACCATTGACCTTGTTTAGAATTTTACTGGCTTAGACTTTTCTTAAGGTAATGAAAGTTCTAAATCATTATTTTGATGAAAATACTTTTTACGGGTAAAGGACTACTATGTTCTTTTCCAATAAGCATCTACATAACCATGTCATTGTTTTATTCCACAGAGGCCTGGCTTAGAAACATGAAAATGTGGAGACAAGTAAACTGTTCTCTCACTTCCCTCACAATCTGCTCAGTAGCCATCACCATTCAAATTGAGAGGTTGCAATTGTAAAACTTCCTAAACATTTAAGGCCTGAAATTATAATTAGTGTTTCCATAGAAATTAAACAAGATTGGTGATTTATTACTATGCATTTAACTTTTCTATTTCCTTTCTCAAAAGCTAAGAATTTAATTGTTTTAATGTACATATTTCCCTACAAAAATGCTCAGGTATATTAAATATTCACCAACTACTTGACAGTTAAATAAATCAAATTGCATTCATGTTTTATCATTTTATTATAAACTGAGACATAAAAAATCTGAATAAAATAATACTTTAGTTTTTAAATTATGGTTTTCCAAATGTTTCTACTCCTATTTAGATGTTTTTCTCTAAGTTTTAGTTTGGTCTCAAAGTTCATTTGCTCTAGTGTTATATCCATTACCATTTTGTAAAAGGCAGTAAGATTTATACAAAATATAGAATCTTGGATTTTTTTCTAAATCTGTGCGTCTGAGAGATTAAATGTGACCCCAGAAAAGTTGCTTGCTCCCTTGGGACATCACTTTTGTTTTCTTTATAGTACTCCAGTGTACCTGATCCAGTCTATGCTTCTATTCATTATGCACATGCATATATTCATTATGCATATCCTAAACCTGAGACCATCAGGAAATACAGAGAAACATACCAGCAGTTTACTAAAATCAGAAAGAAAGACATAAAATTTAAAAATAAAGCTACGGAACATCTATGATTCACATTGAAATATCTTCATAATATTATTAACATGTCATCCCCATTTAAGCATGAAGTGTTAACATATATCTCTAACTTCAATTATAATTTCTATCAAGAAGCTTCCACTCCATATCCTAGACAATCAGGACTTTCTTACTGCTTTTATATCATTCATTATATAGCAATAAATTTACTAACTGTTTTAATAGCAATTTTTCTGTAGAACCAAATGGTTTCAAGTTAGCATGCGAGCAAGATAATTATGGATACTGAGTTGAATAGCACATACAGCATGTCAATGGCAGACAAAGAGGCAGGAGTCAATGCTGTTGATTCCGTATAGAACAAAATAATTAGAGATATGAATGGATAAAAACAACTAAAACTGAGACACACCATTTATCTCTGATGGGGGAGTATGGTCTTGTGGGAACCTTATCAGCAGCATCACTACCTCCCTTTCCTAAGATTTTCATTAAGTCTAAGAAAAACCTGCAGGGAGTAAAATTTGAAGGAATCTGCTGCTTCAGCTTCTTCACTTTGATAATGATGATGCAAGTGGAAAAGTTAGGAGAAAAAAAGTCAGGCCAGCCATAGTACTCCACTTAGCCCGGAGTCTCTTCATGCCACTGCAAAACCTCATGTTCAGGGTCAGAGGTGGGTTTCTAAGTGGTTTTTAGTGTCAAAGAGAGTTTGAATGGGTCAACATTAAGTTGGAACTAGTGGAAAAGGACCAGGAAAACCATAGGAATTTTAACAAGCTTATTTTAAATATATTAAATGAATCAAAGTATGAGATATTTTTAATCATCTGGAAACCAACTGGCTATAGATTTACTCACTGCCCAGACTATAAGTTAATGAATACACATATCATATGAAAAAGTAAAATTACTCAAAGCTTTTAAACCCATATAAGTGGTTATGCCCTGGTTTTCCATTCTGTTAAACAGAATGTTTGTAGATTAACAATAATAATTACTAGGATGGCTAGGAAGTGCTATACTTTGGATAGTGAAATTACCAACAAAGAGTCATGTGTTAAATAAAGACTTGGCCTTCATTGTGGTGATATGGAGAGGTGATGGGCTTTTTAACCAGTGGTATTCAGTGGAAGGCTGTTTGGTTACTGTGGGCATGCTATTGAAACACAACATGGAACCCTGGGTTCATTCTTGCTCTCTTAGCTCTATGACATGAGGTGGATAGCTTACTCCACCATTCCCTCTCACCAGGATGTGTTTCCTCATCACAAACCACAAAACTATGGGCGAGAAGGTCATGCTTGGGCACCACCCTTACCTATGAGCTCTGTAAATCCTTGCTCTTGACTAATTGATTACCTCAGGTGTTTTCATAGTAACAGTATGCTGGCTAACATAGAAGACCCAGTTTTGTTCACACGGGATCATAACTTCACATAAAGAATATTCTTTTTTATTTTAATTGTCATTTTTATTTAAATTTTAACATAATTCAGATATTTGCATTAAATTTAGAGTCAATGCTACTGTATTAGTGAATACAGGTTACATTCCTATCACCAAGAAGAAAAGAACCTGTGTATGGAATTCTCTTTGATTGTCATTCTTACTAAGTTTAGTAAGATTGGCAGTGTGAGAAAAAATGGATAGAAGTCCAGAGAGGCCAAGGAGATTGTTTCATTTTTTGTTAACCTACATAATTGCTAAGAAATTAATTGTGTTTGAGCATCAAGATATACTGATATTAATTGTAAGATGACACTCACATAATTTAAGCTTTTACCCATAACATAATTTTACTATTTATTATTATTCACAATAGAAGAGGAGGTATATATGCAGGGCTTCTTGCTTTTAGATTTTTTTTTTTTTAATAGAGAGAGGGGTGGAGAGAGGCTGTGCCCATGCCTCTTGCTATATCAAACTCCAGATGCATACACCACTTTGTGCATCTGGCTTCACATGGGTACTGGGGTGTTAAATTCAGGCTGTTGGTCTTTGCAAGCAAGTGTCTTTAACTGCTGAGCAATCTCTCCAGCCCAAACAAATGCTATTTATTTATTTATTTATTTATTTGTACATATGCATGGATGCCCCAGGGTCTCTTGCTGCTGCAAATTGAATGCCTATCCAGCTTTATGTGGGTAGCTGAGAAATTGAATCAGAGCCAGCAGGCTTAGCAAACAAATGCCTTTAACCATTGAACAATCTCCCCAGGCTCCTTAAACAATAATTTTCAAATTATATTATGTAAAAACTTGGTAAAACCAATAACAGTTATAAGAATGCATTAAAGTCTATGTGAAAGTGAATAGCTAACACATATTAGATAATGAAAATAGATCAGGTAGTATTCTCAGTTTCAGTACATCCAGAATTGAAAATTTAGTCAGGAATAGAAATAAACAAAATGATTATATCTAGTTTGGTAAAAATACTTTTTAATTGAATTATCATTTAAATTCTTTTTATAAATGTTTGGCAAGTTGTTTTTTGTTCGTATTTACTTATTCTAATGATTGAGTCAATAACTGGACATTTCTAAACCTTTTTTTCTTTAATATCAACTTATCCTAAAAACAGACACTATCCTAATACCTAACCTAGCCATCCTTCTTCCAAGTTAAAATGGCAAGAAGTAAAGAGAAAGCACATTGACCAAAATTGCTAGATGCTTGCAATTAGGGTTTGGAATACTAGATTGGCAACATCGATATGTGTACATTGTTTAAATAATTAATTTATTTGATATGCAATGCTAGGGAAGAGGATGTCTGTGTCTCACTGTGCTATAATTTTGTGACTTATCACCAGTTGCTACTGTATGTATGTCATTTCTTTTGCCAACAAGGCATCGTTCATGAGTATCATGTACCTTATGGTTGTAGGTTCTAACGGCATTCATGGATGAGAGCAAGGAGTGTCAAAGGCAGCTGGTAAACTGGAACTTACACATTCTCAATTAACATTAAAGCTTTGCTTTTGTCTAATTTAAAGGTGATATTTTTATTGTTCTTTATTCTTGTTTTTATTTCTAATATTTGTATGGCTAAGTTCAGGGAAAAAAAACTGCAGTAGAATAAACTAAAGTAGAATGCAAGATGAAATAAAGTTGATATTTGTAGCCAAATGCCTCACCAAAAATGCCAACTATATATTCACACTGTTCAAGATTTGTTTTTAAAACTGCATTTACTACTCTTTGTTTTTTTCTTTATAGCAGACAGTCTTTATGTCATAGGATTTGGGCTTTTCAATGTTAGTCATAGTTTGATAGATACCATAAGGTATCATCTAATTCCTTATCTCTAGAAACAGCTGCATTTTGCTAAGCTACTTGAGTAGAATTGGCATTTGAATCTGAGTATAAACCTTTAATTTCTTAGCTATTTCTATTATTCTTTGCTCCACTAGAAAGCCAAGTTTAAAATGTGAAGAAAAGTTACTAGGAGAAGGGAAAGGAGTAAGTCAGCTGAAATTTGTTTAAGGTCAGAGAAAATAGTTTCTTCATAGTAGAATATATCATACACTGAATTAAATGTTCAATTTTCTTTTTATTATAAGTCTTTAAAGAAAGCAACTTCAAATTTAAAATAAACAGCATAGGTAAATGAAATGCTTAAAAAAAATTTCAGGCAAGCATTGCAGCTGAGGGACCCTGGTGCTATGGCAGCAAGGTATGATAGGATGATTATAACCTTTGATCACCACAGGTATTCACCCAGGGATGGACTAGTTTAGATGGAAGCCTTCTAGTCTAGTTCCTAATCAAGAAGTAGCATATCTTACATAAATCACTACAGCAAGCACCTTGGGTAAGACTTGAGAGTCTGGTGACAAGGTCGAAAAGATACTAAGAAGACCTTGGCACTTTGGAGAAAATGCCGTCATTAAGGGTTATTAGAAACGTTTTCCATATATGTGACCTCTTTTCTTTCAGACAAATAAATAAAACAACATACTTTAAACTCTATTACTATGAACACCTACCTTTTCCTTTCTTTTGCAAATTGAGCATTTAACCATTTGATGTTGCTGGTGTAATTTGTCTGTAATATGTTATCTTTCAGGCTATGCAGAGAAATAAAACAGAGAAATCACTGAACAGAGAAATTAGTGTTCATTTCTTCCTTGTGCTCTTTCATCTTTATGTAATAAAATAAAAGAAAGTAAGAATCTTAGAATACTTATTATAAAATGTTATAATTGTTAAGCTTTTTGAAAGATAACAATTGCATTCTCATTTTGTTTTAGAAAACTGAACTTCAAAGTAGTAAGAAGTGCCTGTAACCATTTCCCTCGAATGATTTCCACTGTTCTAAGCAGTAGCATTGTATATTGAGTTTTAATTATAAGTCAAACTAGTGATCTAGAAGACCTTACTGTTTACCCTGTAGAAACAAACAATAGAAAGCCTTCACCATCCCCTTGGGTCACTGACCAATTTTCTTAAAGAACTGACTTTACAACTATTCTAACTGTAAATTAGATTTCTATTCCTTTGCGCTTATGTACGTGTGTGTGTGTGTGTGTGTGTGTGTGCGCGCGCACGCACGCGTGCTCTCGCATGTATTCTCCTTAGGTTTTGCAGGCAAGTTCCTTAACCACTAAGCAATCTCTCCAGCCCCAAGATATAAAACTTTTAAAGATTCTGTCCTTCTCTTTACAAACTAAAAATGTCTTCCTCAAAGACCTGGGCCATCCCTTTGAAAGGTAAACATCAAGGAGAATAGCAGTACACCCTTCTATTTCTATAGAGGATAGGGACCTAAAGCTTATCAATGTCTTGCTCCCACTTACAAAATAACAAGTATAAAAGGAAAAGGTTTAGCTTATTTTGATCAAATAAGCTTTTTTCCAGTGGCTGACTTTAAACTTCCAACCCATTTCAACCTCTTCAATGTTGCCAAGCCATTGGTTGAAGTATGGTTGATTTCAAAGTGAGTTCTGGCTTTTCCTTGGTTAATGTTCTTCACTGCAATTTTTACTTTAATAGGTATGTGCATTTACCACATGAGACTCAAGAACATGGTGTGCCTAGAAAAATTAAATAATTTTGTTAATGGCAGTCTGTTTCTGGATGTGCCTATGTTCTTGTCATCTTACTTAGAGAAACGAAGAAGTGCAGACAGCAAAGCAGTAAGTATATGCATTAGAGTTGAATCTAAAGGACAATGGAGTGGAAAGGTTTCATAAGAGCAGAGGGCTTCTTGAATGTGAATGTGCTAAAGCAGCAGGATTCTTTGGGAGCCTCCTTTTCTCTGCATCTAGAAGTAGCTGGGTACTGGAAGTTGGGGCCTGTGTAGTCTCTGTTTTGATGAACAAGCTTGGCTTACTCAAGGCTTTGCCTACTGTCTATGCTTTTTCCATGATGCATCTAACTTTAATCATATATGTGCTCAATTATGCAAAGTCATAAGATGGTAAATAGTGGTTTCTCCCTAAAAGTTTACTCAGCTGACACAGTCTGCCTGAATATACATGCACTCCAAACTGGTCCAGAACAGAATGTCTCCCTGATTCCAGAGCATCAACACATTTGATAAAAATGGAGCATTACCAATTTATGCTAAAGTGAGTTATTATTCCACTGTTGAAAGTGGGATGTGAGAATATCTCTATGTAGATGAGGGTCCCTCTATTACGGGAAGTCTATACCAGTTACAGAAAAGTCATGTAACTATTATATCAGGTATGCCAGCTTATTTATAAACATTCCTTGAACTGAGCACTGTCATCATGATACATAGGTATAAATAAATGTAAAGGACTTAGAATTCTCAAAACGAATAATAACTGAAACAGAGTTGTCTTATATACAAGGGTATTTGTTCCTCGTTGCTAAGCCAAGATTCCAAGATAAGAAAGATGATTAAAATAGAATGCAATAAATTAATCCAGGATTCTGTCACTTTGAGCAGTGATAATGGAAACATAACAACAATGAAATAAGATTTCATTATCTACTGAAGTTAATATTTCATTTCCATATCCTTGCAATTAAGCATTTCTTAATTATATATCACTAGTCCTTTCTCCTTGACATTTAAACAAATCTTAGAACAATTAAAGCAAAACAGTATACTGTCATTCATCATTCTTGGCTATTTTCTCTTGAACCTGTCATAATCCTCTCAAACACTCTGAGGCAGCTACAGAGAAGAACACAATAGTTATATAGTCCTTGGCATAAACCCAAAGGATTCTATCTCCTACCATAGACAAACTTGTACAAAAATGTTCAGTGTCACTTTATTCATAGTGCTTAGCAAATGGAATCAACCTACATGTCAATCAATTGATAACTGGATAACTAAGTTGAGATACATATACAAAATGTAATTTTACCCCACTATAAAGAAAGATGAAGCTATGAAATTTGCAAGAAGAAGAAGCCTAGAGCGGAGATGAAAAGCAGTTATGAGACTTCATATGCTTAATGTCCAGATTCCAGAATTACGTTTGAAAGGCCAGTCTAAGATCCAGAAGTCCTGGGCACACAACACAACGCAGAGATTAACTCCACTCTCACTGGTATTCTATTCTTTCCAGCTCAGACTTTTCATTTTCCTTTCTATGTCATTTGACTCTTTCCTATAGGAAACATGGACTGAGTAATAAGAGGCAATGTAACAGCAAAACAAACTTCAAAGCCCGGCATGGTGGCGCATGCCTTTAATCTCAGCACTCAAGAGGCAGAGGTACGAGGATTGTTGTGAGTTTGAGGCCACTCTGAGACCTCAGTAGTGAATTCCAAGTCAGCCTGGGCTAGAGTGAAACCCTACCTTGAAAAACCAAAGTACTAAAAATAATAATAATAAAATAAAAAATAAACTTCAGTATGTTAAAATATTTGTTTTCATATTTCTAATAAAATTATGAAAGGCCATAAAACTGACTGGGCCTTTTTGCCTTGCTCAATGCTAACTTTATCTTGCTTTCCATTATATTTATCAGATAAGTTATTAATTAAGTATGTGACAATCTGTTCTCTGTTATCTATCTCTAACATTCCTAAACATCAGCCTGAATCCAGAATTATGACTCCTATATACGTCAGAAGAGCTTAGAAACTAACTTCTCAATGATCCTTGCTAGGCCTTCTTTTGGCATAATCTTTATATGACAGAAAGTCTTCCTGAGTAACCAATTAGCCATCTTTACTTACCAACCAAACAAACGTTACTCACGTAAAGAAAATAAATAAATTAAGAAACAACTATGAAGTTTGATTACTTAATAACTATTCCATGTACCTATGCTTGGAGTTTAGCTTAACATTTTACCTTTTTGATTTAATTTGCATTTTTTAAAAGAATATCAAAATACCACATGGCTTTATTTCACTTTTGCAAGACTCAGTCATTAGATATATATTTTTTTAATTTTTATTTATTTGAGAACAACAGAGACAGAGAGAAAGAGGCAGATAGAGAAAGAGAGGGAGAGAGAGAGAGAGAATGGGCACGCCAGGGCTTCCAGCCACTGCAAACGAACTCCATCTGGCTAATGTGGGTCCTGGAGTATCAAGCCTCGAACCGGGGTCCTTAGGCTTCACAGGCAAGTGCTTAACCGCTAAGCCATCTCTCCAGCCCTCAGTCATTATATTTGATATTATTATATTTGATGCTTAATACCATTTAAAAAGCTGAGTTTTATGTTAATTTGTTTAGTATTCATGTGCATAATATTTTTGAAAATACTCATATAAAGCTTGCTATTTAAAAATCAAAGTGATACAAAATGGCAATAATAGTCGATAGTTCAGTTAGATCTATGTTTTCACTCTATTTTCACCGTTGTTCACTGATTTTCCATATTTGCTATATTGTTTTCCCTTTCTTTTACTCCCTACCTTTTTCCTCCTCTCCTTTTTTCTGTCCCTAGTTTCTTATCTCTCTATTTATATTTTGAAACATTTATCCTTTGGTTGAAACATATTGCAGGTTAAGTCTCAGATATCATTATCTACTATTCCTTTTAGAGAATTTGATGAATGCAGCAAATATCTACTAAATATAAGGGCATTCTATCACAGGTCCATAGCACAATTGACGTCTTAAGAATATACATGATAGATTGATAAATACATCTAAAAAATTGTTTTCACCTTCCCAATTACCACAATAATGCTCTTTATATATTTTCTTTCAAGCCAGGCATGGCAATGCATGCCTTTAATCCCAGCACTCTGGAGGCAGAGGTAGGAGGATCACTGTGAGTTCAAGGCTACCCTGAAACTACATAGTGAATTCCAGGCCAGCCTGAGACAGAGTGAGACCCTTCCTTGAAAAACAAAACCAAAACCAAAAATATATCATTTGATGATGTATTCAGGATTATGAAGTTCATTTTTACATGTATCTTTGTCCTATGTTTCAATAAACATTTTTTGTAGTACTTGTCACTGTCATTAATGGAAGAATACATGGATTACCCTTATTGCTTTCTCATTATTAGATTCAGAATGCACAATTTTGGCAAGAATGTTATGTAATCTTGTGTCCTTCCTACTACAATAAATCAGGTGGTCAAAATATCCACAAATCTCATTATATATGCTATATGGAGATATTCAACTAGGTGGTATCTTCTATATCAACACATTAACAAGGAGAGGTGAAAGTACTCTCTGAATGTGTTATATCCCATCCACATCATATCTTAGTTGATGGCCTAGGATTCACGGAGAATTCTTGCCTGAATCAGATGAAAAATTGGTACACAAAGATTTTCTTAATTTATTTAGCTCACATTTAACTGTATCTATTTACCTACTTGTAATTCCTCATATTCAAAATATTATATTATCTCTAACATCAACTTTATATCAAACTTGTTCCAGAATTGGTCAGTGTGAGGCAGGTATATTTATTTTTTAGTAACATATTCATACTGTGTAGAATAGAAATATGTTTCAGGCTTATTTTGTATTCTTTCTGTCCCAGTGTTGGAATCATTTTCTTTAAAATGTTTTGTTCTTTTAAGTGGGGGTAGTTTTGAGAACAAAGATAAATTTTTGTAGAATTCATTTATGATAGTGTGGGCTTGCACTACACTTGGGCATTATAACATAGAAAATTGTGGATAAGGTTGTTGGAAAGTAGCTAAAAACTTAGAATTCAGGGGCTACAGTGATGGCTCATGGATGAGGCATTGGCCTCCAAAGCCTAACCACCTTGGTTTGATTCTCCAGGACCCACGTAAGCCAGATGCCCAAAGTGGAGCATGCATGTGGAGTTCATTCACAGTGGGTGGAGGCATTGGGTCTCTCTCTCTGTGTCTGCATGCAAATAAATAAATAATAACTACATTTTTAAAAAGAAAAAAATGTGAATAAATGCTAAGGGGTTCTATTCTTAACCAACACTATAGAGTTCCTATTTGATTCTATTCCCATATTTCATATTTGTATTGTTTTCTGATTTGAGAATACTAGTTTCTTATAATATATCCATATTTGTCATATATTTGCTTAATTTTACAATTCATATAGCACTTGTACAAAGAAAAAAGCTAATATAACATACCCACATTACTCTACTTGAGGATATTTGATAACAGGTTTAACCTTTGGCTTGTGTCAGGCCACTTGTATTTTAAAAGTATTCCTACACCCTACACATGAGTATCTGAGTAAGTGTAACTCCACTGGGAAGGTAGTTTGCTTTTTATATCTGATTTCTTTCTGGGATTCTAGAATTTTGTTAGTATCTGGTAGAAGCTGGTATGTGACTACTGACAGTAAAAACTGTGTATGGTGATTCTGTAACAAGCTTCTTTGTTGAGAATATTTCAAGTGGAGCCTTGCTGTGGGCCCTGTGGGATGCTTCTGAAGAGAGAACCTTTAGTAAAGGTGGCTTGTTACCCAGATTTTACTCCATGTGACTTTCCGCTCTGCTGATTTGAGATTTTGTTGTCATTCTCAGACCCAAGAACATAACTGTATACTGAATTCTGAGTCCTCTTGTGGAATTATTAAACATGCAGGCAGTTCTAGGAACTCTGATTTGTATACAAACACGATTTCAGAGAAGATTTAAAAATTATATTTTTGTTTGTCATTAACTGAGGGAATGTAGTAATAAACTATCTTCTTGAAATTAGAATAGTTTCACAGGAATTTGGTGGATAAACATAGCTTCATGAATCCCCTGTCACTTTTTCTCTGGTGGTTATGATTTACAAAACAAGATAAAAGAGAAGAAATTATTATAATGTATGTATGTATTTCTGTGGCATTTCAATACATATATGGATTTATTAAATTACCACAACAATCAACATATATAACTATTTTTTCAACACAAAGGTCCCCTACGGTCTGCATTCCCTCAATACCACCATCACTGGAAGCCAAAATATTTTCATCTCTATGATGTAGTCCTTATTAAAATGATTTAAAAATGGAGTCATGCAATATGCAACTTTAAAAAAATATTTAATTAATTAATTTATTATTAATTAATTTATTTATTTTGAATGTAAGAGAGGGAAAGGGAAAGGCAGAGAGAAAGAATGGACACTCCAGGACATCTAGCCACTGCAAATGAACTCCAGATGCATGTGCCACCTTGTGCATCTGGTTTGTGCAGGTACTGGGTAATTGAACCTGGGTCCTTAGGTTTTGTGGACAAGTGCCTTAACCACAAAGTCATCTCTGAAGCCCAATGTGACCTTTTTGAACATTTATATTCTCACAGAGTAATTCAGATGAGATTAAGTAAGCTACTGCCTATATCAATGGCACATTTAAAAAAAATATAGCTTAGAAATTAAGGGTCAGTGTATCTTCATAGAATAAAAAGAAGAATGCATACACAAACACACACACACACACACACACACACACACACACACATCTTCCTAAGATTAACATTTTGTACCACAATGGAAGGTTTGTAAAAATCAATGGATCTTCATTGCCATATCATCATAACCAAAAGTCTGTTTTGCATTACAGCCCACTTAGTCTCCTGTCCATCCCACGTATATGTGCTTGTGTAATGATATCTTTTACTACTGTGCTGTCATATAGACTAGTTTCACTGTCCTAAATACCTTATTTGCTCTCACTATTTATTTCTACCACTTTTACTTCAACTCCTGATAATTATTGATCTTTTTATTCGCTCCATAGCTGCAGCTTTCCACAATACTCCAGAATTTGTGTTTACCCTTGTGGCCTATGGCACATGCTTCTTTCACTTATTATGTATTTAAGTTTTCTCTATATCTTTTCTTGGCTTGGTATTTACTTTAATATTGACATGTGATTGTGTCTGAGCTTATTTTCCATTTATGAACATCAGTGCATCTTGATTGCTTCTAAGTAGTGGCAATTATGATTCAAACTACTATAAACACCCATGTGCAATTTATTTTGTTGGAAATGGACAATCAATTCATTTGAGCAAATGCCAAATTGTGTGATTACTGGAACTTAAGGCAAGGGTATCTTTTCATTTTGTAAAGTTGCCAAACTGTTCTCAAAGTAGCTATGCCATTTTGTATTACACTAGCAAAACAGTGAATGCTCCTTTGGCTTTATGTCCTTGTCAGTATTTGATATTTCTGTTGCTTTGGATTTAATCCTTTCTAATGGATATTCAGTGGCATTTCATGGTAATAGTGTTTTTCCATAATGACACATGATGTTGGGCATCTTCTCTCTACTTATTTTCATATGTATATCTTCTTGTGAGCATCTTTCTAGTTCTGTAGGCCATTTAAAGAATGAATTGTGAATTGTCTTGTACATATGTTGTAAGATTACTTCTTTTTGGTTTCGGTTTTGGTTTTTCAAGGTAGGGTCTCACTGTAGTTCAGACTGACCTGGAATTCACTATGTAGTCTCAGGGTGGCCTCAAACTCATGGCAGTCCTCCTACCTCTGCCTTCTGAGTGCTGGGATTAAAGGTGTGTGCCACCACACCTGGCTCATAAGATTTCTTTATAATTTCAGATAATAGCCCTTTTCCAGGTATGCTTTAAAAACATCAATTTTGTCACTACACTAATGTTTTAACATTTTGTAATAGAGCTAAAATTTTATGTTAAATCAAATTCATGAATGCTTTATTTCTAGAAAATTTATCAAAATTGTGTCATATACTACATAAGAATTTCTAGCTTTGGTTTTACTTCCTACATTTCTGTTTGAGATCTATTTTGAGTTAAATTTTATAAAGCATAACATCTATCTAGATTAATTTTCTTCCAATGGAAATGTCTGGTCTGGTTTTCCCTTAATGTGTTTCGAAAAAGACTATCTTTCTCCACAGTACTGTCTTAATCTTTGTCAAAAATCAGCTTCCTGAATTCATGTGGCCTATCTCTGAATTTTCTTTCCCCACTCTTGAGGGTTCCTACTTATTTTTGCATCAATAGTGAGTTGGACTTTTGGGGTCTTTTTCTTCTCTCTTCATATAAAATTTAAAATCAGTTTGTAAATATATACAAAATCACTTGTTTATATTTTGATTGGGATTGCATTAAACTTATGGATGGAATTAAATTAAGCACAGCCATTTTTACAACATTGAATGTTGTTATGTATGAAAACCAAATATCATTCAATATATATGGTTCTTTTTGGTACCTTTAACTAGAGTTTAATTCTATTTCATCAATCTTTGACATATTTTGTTATATAAAAATTTGAGTTCACATTTGGCTCATATCTTTCATTGAGGGATGTATTAAAAAATATGTGTTTCATTCATAAGTTTTACTTTATTACTTTTGTATAAGAAAGGGAAAAGTTGTGTCATACAAATTTTTCATAATCTTCAATTAGTCCCAGGTAATTGGAGTCTATTTTGCAGATATTTTGTATGGATGACCATGTCAAAGAACACCAAGCCTAAAGTCCTACACCTTTTCTCCTATGTTTTCTAATAGATTCATAGCTTGTTTTTGAAATTTTTGATTTTTTATTCAATTTGAGTTAATTTTTTGAAGCATAGGTATAGGTTTATTTACTTGCCTATAAATATTCAATCTCCTCAGGGGTATTTGCTGAAAGTTGACTCTTCCTTATTAGAGTGGCAGTGAACCTTTGTTCAAAATTATTTGGTAATAGTTGGTTGTAGTATTCTCTGTATGGACCATTCATTCTGTTTTAACTGATCAGTAGGTCTGTTCCTTTGTCATAAATAGTCAGTTTTGAGTAATTAGTATATAATCTATTAAATTGACAAGCATAATTCTACTACTCTCCTTTCTATATTTATTAGTGCCTCAGTTTTTTATTTTTTCAAGTAAATTTTGGAGTAACTCTGTTAATATTCAAGAAAATGCACTGAATTTGCAGTTGTTTTATTGACAAACTTCTACAAACCAATAGATCAATTCTTTATGTATTTGGGAATACATACATAACTACCTATAGATTTCTTTTATGACTTTTTCCTAGACATCAATGCCTACATTGAAATGTTTTTGAAATTATGGATAATTAGGATATAGAATACAAAATCATACACACATGATTATAGACATTCATGCATTTCTCTATCTAAAATCCATATAACATAAGCAACAGAGCATTCTGGAAACAAAAAGATTATCAAAATGGAAAAAGCACTTGGTGGAGGGAGAGAAAAATGAAGAAACAACTTGAAGGAGATAAAACATTTGTCTGAAATGCATGTGAGTGACTAAAGTAAATGATTGAACATAAGCAATGCATTGCTAGGGGAAAAATTATAACAGGGTGAAGAGATAGTTAATACTCAAAATGGAATGCTACAGTGACAGTCTGAGAACTAAAGTTGAGAAGAAAATGCAGGGATGTGATTCAGGATGACACTTACTTCCAAATGACTTAATTTGCAAGAGTGTCTGCAGCAGAATTCTTAAAAACAAGAGTTACACGGTAGGGGATATGAAGCATAGAAAAGAATTAAATGAAAATTCCCAATTAATAGTTATTACAGTAATTATTAAAGGATATTGTTGAAATTTAACTCTAGTGGACATGATCTCTTGTGTCTTCTTGATGATTACTTATGGGAATATGTATGTTAAAATAAAGCATCATAATTGATAGTAATGAAGGAGGAATTATTCTTTCATATTTTATAAAAACATTCCCTGTAAGGGTTCTTGAGTTTGCCTTATGTTTTCAAAATCTCTTTTGGAGATCTTTACTTCTTCTTTACAATTGCATATACAGCATTTTGTCAATAGTTACATATAATTAAAAAAAACACTTATAGGGCTGAAGAGATGGCTTAGCAGTTAAGTGTTTGCCTGTGAAGCCTAAGGATCCCGGTTCAAGACTCGATTCCCTCTTTCTCGGTCACTTTCAAATAAATAAATAAGGCATAAAATAAAAAAAAAAACTTAAAAAACTTAAAAAACAAAAGTGTTTATATATCTCTTCATGGATATTCATTGAAATACTTAATATACATGTGTGTATATTTGTGTGTATGTGTGTGTTTATTCATGAAAATAAACATAATGCTACTCTTTACTGAAATTCAATATTCATTACTGGAATGTAGTTCTCTAAATTCACACTACTACATTTCTCAGTATTGACCTTTTTATTTTCTTCCTCTGCTTCATTATGCTTTCTAAATGTCACAGTATCAACTATTTTTTAAGAGTTTACTCTTTTATTTCAATAGTTCTTGATATTTCAAAAGCTTTTTATGTTGTAATATCTTCCTGTACTTTGCAAAATATCAATGATTTGGATTTTAATTTTCCTTACTGGTTCATGTTGGGAAATTTTCCTTAGGCTTGACAATTATGTGTTTTCCTTGGTGCCAAATAACACTAATGGCTGCCTACAAATGACAAAGAATAACTCTGAGGCCAAATAACTCAATATCCTTGCTGTCTCTTTGGAAGTCCCTCCAGAGCATGCATTATACCCTCCCTCAACAATATCTGGGACAAAATAACATGCAATTAATCTCAATGCTAATGTTATTTTAAGATTGTGTTAATGAATGTTTAGATATAGTGTGTATTTTTATTAAAATACTTTATATAAAGCATGACCAATGTTTCATCAGTAATTATTTTATAGATCTATTTTAATTAATGTACCACATATAATCCTGTTTGTCATATCAGATTGAGCATCATGATGGTTTGATTCAGGTGTCCCCCACAAATTTAGGTATTCAGAATGCTACATCCCCAGCTGATGGAGATTTGGGAATAAATGCCTCCTGGAGAGGGTGTATTGTTGGGGTCATGCTTGTGGGTATTATAGCCAGTTTCTCCTTGTCAGTGTTTGGCACACTCTCCTGTTGCTATCAATCATCCACCTTATATTGGCCAGGGGGTGATGTCCACCCACTGCTCATGCCACCATTTTCCCTACCATTGTGGATCTTCCCCTCAAGTCGGTAAGCCTAAATAAACCTCTTTTTTCCCACAAGCTGCTCTTGGTTGGGTGATTTCTATCAGCAATGTGAATCTGGGTGCAACAAGCATGTTGTTTTTGACTTAATTTTCAAGGAGTCAGATCAAATTCAACAACATGAGCAATTCACATTGTCCTTTGCCATTGAGAGACATGAACCTTACTAGACAATTGAGAAACCATAACGGATGGTGTAAAGTACTAAGACAGTAAAATTGAATGTCTTTATCAATATAACAAAAATAAAATTGACAGAAGATAATAGTATCATACTCATAAGTAATTTTAAAAGTAGCCATCTATGCCTTTAATCCCAGAATTTGGGAGGCAAAAGTAGGAAGTTAACTGAATTTGAGGCCAGCCTGAGACTACAAAATGAGTTCCAGGTCAGCCTGGACTGGAGTAAGTCCCTACATCAAGAAAATAGCCATATATATTTTCTTTTCCTTAAATATTGGCAAGTCAAATACACTAAGTCATAAGGAAATCTGTCCTTTGTTTGATCATTTATACTCACATTAAAAATATTGCTAGTGCCATTTAATTTTTTTATTTTTATTTATTTATTATTTGAGAGTGACAGAGAGAGAAAGAGGCAGAGAGAGAGAGAGAGAGAGAGAGAGAGAGAGAGAGAGAGAGAGAATGGGTGTGCCAGGGCCTCCAGCCACTGCAAACGAATTCCAGACCCATGCGCCCCCTTGTGCATCTGGCTAACGTGGGTCCTGGGGAGTCGAGCCTTGAACCCGGGTCCTTAGGCTTCACAGGCAAGCACTTAACTGCCAAGCCATCTCTCCAGCCCTCATTTAATTTTTTAACTATTTGTAATATATTAAGAAATAAATAAGGCCGAATTTTTTGCTCCTGTGTAGCCTATATTACAGGAGCTGAATAAATGAAACAAATAATAAAGTTGAATTGTACACTGACAAGAGCTGTTTAAGTAGAAGTAGAGCAGTCTAAGAGGTACTGGGAGTGCAAGGGAGAGACAGACCACTAAGAAGGATACAGGGTGAGTCAATCTCATGTTAAACATGCCTTAATGGGAAAACGAAGAAGTGGGCACGTTGGTCAAGTAGACATTGAAGGGAAGAGCAACTGTCTTAAAGTGAGAATATACCTGGCTTAGTTGAAATTTAGCAGAAAGGCTGATAAACTGTAGAGACACTGTAGGACTTAATGGAAAATCAATATGAGGTTAAGGGGAAAAGAGATTCTATAAGGTCTTGCTGGATACTTGGAAGCCTTCTATTTAACTTTGAAAGAAATTGAGAGTCATTGTAAATAGAGGTGGCAAGATCAATTCAAGTGTAAAAGCATTATGTAAGGTGAATGCTTTCTTCACTCAGCTCCACTAGCTCCACCTGCTCTCTTGGGTCTAGTCACTTTTGAGTGGGTTGGGACACATGCAAATGGACCAAGACATGTTTCCATACAAATGTATTAATCCAAGTGATAGATATTAATGTCTGAAACCAAATAGAGAGGGTAAAATAAATAAACAAAGGCAAGCTTTAAAGGCAAGACCAGAGAAGATTGCATTATAGATTGTGTGAGGAGACAATAGTTTTGCTGTTTGGTTTGACCAATTATAACTGTGTAAGCAAGTGAATTATGTCAACCGCTGATGATGAAGATTATAAAGAAGAAAGAATGCTCCCTGTTCCTGAGCTGGCCATTACTACTTGGTTTTTTAAGGACTGGAGAGGTTGTTCAGTGGTTAAAGCACTTGCCTGCGAAACTTAACACCTTGACTTGATTCCCCAGTACACACATAAAGTCAGGTGCACAAAATGATGCATGCATCTGGAGTTTGCAGTGACTAGAGACCCTAGCATGCCCATTCTCTCTCTCTCTCTCTCTCTTCCTCTCTCTTTCTCTCTTTCTGCCTTTCTCTCCCATTTTCCACTTTCTCTCTTACTCTGAAATAAATAACTAAACAAAATATCTACAAAGCTACTTTGTCTTTTAAATTCTCCACACTGGGAAATCATATTTTAAGAAACTGTCCCGATTTTTTAATGTACATTTTCAAAATAAAATATACATTGGAAAAAGTAAATATTTTTATGGCATATTTTTTTTATTTACCTTTTTCTTTCTTTTTTTTTTAAATTTATTTATTTGAGAGCGACAGACACAGAGAGAAAGTCAGATAGAGGGAGAGAGAGAGAATGGGCGTGCCAGAGCTTCCAGCCTCTGCAAACGAACTCCAGACACGTGTGCCCCCTTGTGCGTCTGGCTAACGTGGGACCTGGGGAACCGAGCCTCGAACCGGGGTCCTTAGGCTTCACAGGCAAGCGCTTAACCGCTAAGCCATCTCTCCAGCCCTATGGCATATTTCTTAATGAATTAAATTTTCTCTTATCAATTAAGCACTCTAAAACTTCTAACTTTGAAGCAGAGCAGTTTTTGTGGAGTAGAAACAATGGTACTATAATCATGATTTCCATGAAATATAAACCAGTATAAATGGTAAAGGCATTGCTAAGTAGCATTCTGTTTTAACATGCTAATTCATAGTATTTATTTTGAGGTTAAACTTATGTGGCTTATTTTATTTCCTTTTGATTTTATATAAAGAAATTCAGATTAAGTTCCACTGTAATAAACTAATATCCTTGTTCTCAGATTAAAATAGGAAAATATATCCAAAAAGAAAAGTAAAATTGGAATCAAGTGAAGTATGGAAAATGTCTTCCTATTAAAATATCTTTTCTATTAAAGTTTTATAAAGGCCAAGTAGAGGATGAGGCAAATATAATTAGTCTGGAGCCACTAAATCAATAATATTTTAATGGCACAAGTCACACAGGAAATTTTAATGTAAAATTTATCATTAGGAAATACTTATTTTGAGAACTGTAATGCATGCATTCAAAATAAGTTTTAAAAACATCAAATGACTGACAGAGTAATTATGAAAAATGCATTTACATTTGAGTGCATACATTATACTGCAGGTGTGAATTTTTCAGAGTACCTTGGAAACATTAAAGCAACATCTTCTTAGTAAGAAAAGGTTTTTTAACTTGACAAAAATGTTTGTCAATATTCAGTTTCTTTACTTTTCAACAAAGTGTGGTTTTAATATGTTTGGTAAAGGTCACAATTGTATTTTGTTTTTTTCATCCATGGTATGCATTACCCAAAGTTTTACTTGAAAACAATTGAATATGAATGACCATGGTACATTTGTGAAAGCAGTCTCCCTTGAACAACACAAAGCACTGTGGTTCTAAATGAAAAAAGAAAAACAAGTGCATATTTTAATCAACAAGGAATATGTGTTCCTTTTGTAAAATATTTTCAAGATATAATATTTGTGCTTATTGCTTTCTCTTGAACTTGTGAAAACAAATGTTTATTTTACTTTCATTTCCAACAAAACCTACACTATTCTGTGTGCTCCCAGTCAGAGCTTTGTGTGGTCGATGCTCTCCCTTTGCTGTTGTTGTCATTTATTTCAGAATAAGTGTATCTCACAGGTTGAAGTTGCCTTTATCTTTGCAAGTCTGTTTAACATTCATATTTTAGTATCTATATAAAAATTTTAAATTAAGGAATTTAAAATTCATTTAAGTGTAGGAAAAATACTAGAGAATTTTGTTCTACCTTCAATATGCACTTCTTAAGGAAATAAATGCTAGTAAAAACTTCACTCTGGGGCTGGAGAAATGGCTTAGCAGTTAATGCATTTCCCTGTGCAGTAAAAGGACCCAGGGTCCATTCCCCAGGACCCACATAAGCCAGATGCACAAGGTGGCACATGCATCTGGAGTTTATTTACAGTGGCTGAAGCCTTGGTATGCCCATTCTCTGCCTCCCTATATCTGCCTCTTTCTATTTCTCTCTCAAAATAAAATAAAAAATAAAAAATAAAAAACTTTACTTTTCCTCCTGAGAATCTCTTATAAACTGGCACTTATCAAATGATAAAGACATACTTCTAGAAAGCCACCATCACCAGTCTGATGTGAGCCTTCTCATTAGTCACCCTCTTCTTCCCTTGGCTGGTACTCTTCCACTTTCTCTTGACTTTTACCTGCCACTACAAAACTATATAATATGAACACTTCTTCACTCGCTTTTTTTTTTTTTTTTTTTTTTGTCAGATTACCAATGTTTTCTTCCATTTATTCACTAATGATGCTTAGGAGGTTCTGTTTTCTCAATTCTCATCTTTAATTCAAAATATTCATTTTCTATTTACCTCAAGTCATTCTTATTAAATAAATAATAATGTTTGGATACAATATTTTTTTAATTTTTTTTTAATTTTTATTATTTATTTGAGAGTGACAGACACAGAGAGAAAGACAGATAGAGGGAGAGAGAGAATGGGCGTGCCAGGGCTTCCAGCCACTGCAAACGAACTCCAGACACATGCGCCCCCTTGTGCATCTGGCAAACTTGGGACCTGGGGAACCGAGCCTCGAACCGGGGTCCTTAGGCTTCACAGGCAAGCACTTAACCGCTAAGCCATCTCTCCAGCCCATGGATACAATATTTTTTAATAAAAATCAAATACAAATATAAATTAAACAATGTGGATCTTACTCCATTTTTTTAAAAAAAATGTTCATTTTTATTTATTTAGTTGAGAATGAACGAGAGAGAAAGAATCAGAGAGAGAGAGAGAGAAAGAGAGAGAGAATGGGAGTGCCAAGGCCTCCAGCCACTGCAAGCGAACTCCAGGCATGTGCATTCTCTTGTGCATCTGGCTAATGTGGGTCCTGGGGAATCGAGCCTCAAACCCGGGTCCTTAGGCTTCATAGGCAAGTGCCCAACCAATAAGCCATCTCTCCAGGCCCTCTTACTTCATTTTAAGTGTTAATGTCTACTTTTATAAAAAGTGCTTTGTTGGATCCTTAGGAGCAACACTAAAATCAGGGAACTAAAAAGAATACAGATAAAATATATTAGCTATTATTATAGGATGGAGGAGAAATGTTTTTACCTTTGGATTAGGGTGTGATTACTTTTTGAAAAAAAATAGATTTGGGATGTATTTCTGAAAAATGTTGGCTTTATTTGGTGAAAAACTGAATAAGAAATACTTGAAAGTTAATATTAAACAAGTATTCAAAGAAAAAAATTTCTTTTTGTCTGTTATGACATGTATGTGGAAAGTCACTGAAGAAGTTGTTTGTCTGCGTCAAATGTAAGAATGAGGCAGAATAATAATTTTCCGTGAGTCAAAAAAAATATTTATAGAAATGGGATTAAATGATCTCACCTAAGGGCAGACTACAATGAGTTTGATCAGAAGTATTTAATTTTTGTTTTAAAACTACTTTAGGAGAAAACTAGATGAAACCCAATTAGCACTGGGTAAAGTGATTATAAGAAGAGAGAAAGTCATTGGTGACATCAAGTTACACAGGTATACTTATGTATCTGAAAAGTATTGCTCTCATTCTAGTGCAGTGTACATTCTATTAGAGAAAGAACATCTTAAAATTAAATAATATTAAATCATGATAAGTGCTATTAATAAAACAATTTAAAAACAACTATTGGAAATTAACACTTTTTTGTAATAGTAGAAAGCAATAATGGAGGTGTGAATTTAAGCTGGCAACAGATCAGACAAGGGAAAACTAATCTGGGCCATATGTTTCCATTATTAGATTCCCTGGTGTTTTCTTGTGTTCCAATCAATGGGAATGATTTTAAGTCTGCCTAGAGAAAGTAATTGGGAAGAGTCAACATGCTTTCTTAAGTTATACATCATTAAATTTAAAAAGGAAAATTTTAACATTTTGTGACATAAATATTAGCATTTTGTAGAACTGATAACTTGAGAGAACATGCTAATCCGGGATGTTATAGTGCAGACAATGTACTAAACAGACGGAGAGTATGATAGAACATTTAACATCACCCTACATTTTATTACATCAGACTACAGCTTGCATACTGTGTTCATCCAAGCACTTAGGAATGACACCCAGCAAAGGGCACAAAGCATAAATTTTCACTTGCTGTTTTGTCTTTCTGACTGAGAAAATGGCATATCAGCATCACCTTGGAAATGATTAATATGAATATTTTAGATTTCAATTTTTCAAATAGTTATGCTTAGATATCATTCCGTGAAGTTACATAAAGTTGTGGTTAGGTTTTTCTGGTAATACTATTTTAACTTGTCTGTCTTATCCTAATTATTTTGTACCTCATTTGCCATAACTTTTCTTATGGGTTATATAAAAATCAACCACTAAATATAAATGATTACTGTCAATCTTATTTATGTTTAAATTATCAACTAGTATGTGAAGGGCACATGCAACATAATATGTGAGATAATCTCATTTAAAAATTCCCACCCTCTCAGTAAGGAATCGAAGTAGAATCAGGGTAATTTACAGTAGATTTAGATAGTATAATTAAAAAAAAAAATAAAACAATTTTCAGCATGTGTCCTGGATCTAAAGTCCTCCTTCATAAAAATACTAAGTTGGGCCACCACTGAGTTCAAGACACCAAGTCTGCACCACCAGGTCCACGCCACTGGGTCTGTGATACCTCACCCCCAAACTTTTCACCAGTCAATGGGTCTGCACCATCCCGTTCCCCCTGTCCCACCATGCTATCAGGTACATGCTACCCCATCTCCCTGCACTGACACCCACTAATAGGACAGTGCTATCCTATTCTTTCCATATCCCCACCTCTGCTGCCCCGCCACTTGCCTCTGAGAACATGCCATCTCCAGGCTCATCTCTCCACCTCACCACTATTCTCTCGGCCCCCATCAGGAACACACTGCCCCTCCCTCCTGAGCAGACAGGCCACCTTGCTATCAAAAGCTTAATCGAGTCACTGAAGACACTTCAAGGGTAAACTATAGCTTCCTACTGAAATAAGATTCCCACACTGTGATGAGCCAGGTATGGTGGTGCATGCCTTCAATCCCAGCACTGGAAAGGCAGAGGCAGAAAGATCACCATGAGTTTGAGGCCACCCTGAGACTACATAGCTAATTTCAGGTCAGTCTAAACCAGAGTGAGACCCTACCTCAAAAAAACAAAAAAATATAAAAATAATTTTTTTTAAAAGTTTGTGAATAGAACACAAGGGAACTGTAAGATATCCTTAAATGTCCCAACATTCAGATCATGGGTATACCAGAAGGGGAAGAAATTCAGGCCAAAGACATGGACAACTTATTCAACAAAATAATCAAAGAAACCTTTCCCACCCTCTCAAAAGAGAGGCCCATCAAGATATAAGAAGCTAACAGAACTCCAAACAGACTATATGAAAGGAGAATCTCTCCAAGACATATTATCATTAAAACTCTAAACAACTGAAACAAAGAGAAAGTGCTAGGGCACGCTCTTCTGTTGCTATGGTCCACCTTATGTTAGCCAGGGAATGATGTCCACCCTCTGCTCATGTCATCGGTTTCCCCTGCCATCATGGAGCTTCCCCTTGATCCTTTAAACCACAATAAACCTCTTTTTCCCACAAACTGCTCCTGATTGGGTGATTTCTACCAGCAGTGCAAACCTGACTGTAACAGTCAAGTGGTACCAAGGAATGGGATTGCTGCTAGATACCTGACTGTGTGGCTTTGGCATTTTGGAGCTTATTTTCAAGAGGAATGTGGAAGGATTTGAAACCTTGGCTTAAGAGACTCCTTGCAGTACTATAGTACAGCTTGATGGACTATTCTGGTCAAAGTTGAAAGATCTGAATGCAGTAAGAACTATGGACTGTGAGGTTTGGCTTATGAGGGTGAGAAAGAGCTTTGCTTAAACTGGAATAGCAGTTTGTATGAAAAGCTTGCTGTTTTGCCTGGGTCCTGAGAAGTTGTGCAGGGTTGCTTTTCATAGAAATTAACTGGTGTGAGCAGAGGGATATGGCACAGAAAGAAAAAAAAGAAAAAACAAAACAAAAAAAAAAAACCTTTGGGTGAACTGCCCATTCAGCTGCAATTAAGAGATTACAACCTTTGAGATTGGGCCTGCTGATCTGCACTGGGGCAATAGGAAGAATCTAGATTTTTTTTTGAAGGGTCTTGAGTGTTCAAGAAGTGTTCTGTTCTTCAAAGTCTGCCTTACTCTCCCCTGGATTAACAAATTGGCACCCTTCCTGGCATTGTGGAGTATGAAAAATGCTGGAAAGAGGGTCATTGAGTTTACAACACAGTCTTGTGTTTTGGAAATGGCCATGGGCAGTGTGAAGCAGGTTTGCTGGATGCCTGCATGGAGACCCCATGAGGCCATAAGAATGAACCGTGGATTGCAGTGGAGACCCGGTGGAGATGCTGGTATCACAAGATGGCTGGTAAAGAAAGCTCTGCCAGCCCCGATGAAGTTTTCCACGACTGGAGGGTCAGAATTGGAATGACAGAGACTTGTTGCTGGTTAAAATTATCGGACTTGAGATTTGTCATTGCCTAGAGTTGTTGGACTTGGAACTACAGACTTTGATGTTTGCCCTGTTTAAATGTTGTATTTGTTGAATATTTCTTTGCTGTGCCCAATAGCATCTTTTGCAGTGTAATTGTTTATTCTGCGCTATTTTGGTTTTTGGGGGGATTTTTTTGGGATTATGGCTCAGTTAAAAGACCTTGGACTATGGGGATGTATGAACATCATTGGAATTGATAAAAACTATGGGGACTTTTAAAGTAGGATGAATGCACTGCATTTTGCATGATGTGTGGTTATCAGTTTATGGGGGCCAGGTGTGGAATGTGGTGGTTTGATTAAGGTGTCTCCCCCATAAACTTAGATGTTCTGAATGCTAGGTTTCCAGATGATGGATATTTGTGAATTAATGCCTCCTGGAGGGAGTGTATTGTTAGGGACATGCTTATGGGTGTTATAGCCGGTTTCCCCAAGCCAGTGGTTGGTATACTCTCCTGTTGCTATGGTCCACCTTATGTTGGTTAGGGAGTGATGTCCACCCTCTGCTCATGCCATCGTGGAGCTTCGCATTCAGCCTGTAAGCCAAAATAAACCTCTTTTTCAACAAAAAGAGAAAGTGCTAAAAATAGCAAGAGAGAAACAACACATTACATATAAAGGTAACCCCATCAGAATTAACCTCAGAGTTCTCAGTGGAAACCCTGAAAGCTAGAAGGGTCTGGCATGGAACACCACAAAGTCTAAGAACCTATGGCTTCCAGCCCAAACTACTCTACCCAGCAAAAGTATCCCTCAAAATAGATGGTATAATAAATAAATAAATAAATAAATAAATAAATAAATAAATAAATAAATAAAAAACTTTCCACAACAAAAGTCAGCTCTACAGCTATATGAACACAAAGCCAAACCTACAGAGAGTAATTCAAGGAAATCTCCACACAGAAGAATCAAATAACCAATCTCAAGAGCCTATAAGAAGCAGATCAAAATAACAAAATCTAAAGAAGGCTCAACAAACTACAAAGTCCAATCAAACACCAATGCGCATAAAGCACCACAACCTGGCAGGGTTAAATCAAACCTCACATTTGTTATTCTTAACATTGATGGCCTTAATTCACCCATCAAGAGACACAAGTTAACAGGGTGGATCAATCTGCTATCTTCAAGAAACTCACTTCACCATTAAAGACAGACATCTTCTCAGGATGAAAGGATGGAAAATATATTCCAAGTGGAATGGTATTCCAATGGAAAAATGAAAAAAAGCAGTTGTTGTTATACTAATATCAGGTAAAACAGACTTCAAGCCAAAAGTAATTAAAAGAGATAAAGGAGGTGGGCTGGAGAGATTGCTTAGTGGTTAAGCACTTGCCTATGAAGCCTAAGGACCCAGCTACAAGGCTTGATTCCTCAGGATCCATGCTAGCCAGATGCATAAGGGAGTGCATGCATCTGGAGTTCTTGTGCAGTGGCTGGAGGGCCTGGCATGCCCATTCTCTCTCTCTCTCCCTCTCCCTCCTTCTCTGTCTGTCACTTTCAAATAAGTAAATAAAAACAAAAAAAAAAATGATAAAGAAGGCCACTTCTTATTCATCAAGGGAATGATCCAATTAGAGAATATCACAATCATCAATCTTTATGTACCAAATGCAGGTGCACCACAATTCTAAAAACAAAACTTATGTGACAACAAAAGAGAAACAAACAACAACACCATCATAGTTGGGAATTTCAATACCCCATTATCATCAATGGGTAGATCATCCAAGCAGAAAATCAACAGGGAAGTAAGAGAGCTCAACAACACAGATCAACTATTCCTAATGGACATCTACAGAACAATCTACTCAGAATGGACAGAGTACACATTCTTCTCAACAGCCTATGGAACTTTCTCTCCAAAATAGATCATATAGTGGGCCATAAAGTCTGCTTCAATTTATTTAGGAAAGTCAACATAATTTCCTGCATGATATGAGACCACAATGCTGTAAAACTATAAATTAACAACAAGAAATGTGCCAGGAACTCCATCAGCTCCTGGATACTGAACAACACACTTTTAAACAATAAATGGGTTGGGGATGAAATAAAAAATGAAATTGTAAAATTTCTAGAATTGAATGGCAATGAGAACACATTGTACCAAAACTTATGGGATGCAATGAAGGCAGTCCTTAGGGCAAAATTAATAGCACTAAATGACTTCATAACAAAATTAGAGGTCCCAAATCAATATCCTCACCATTCATCTAAAGGCATTGTAAAAACAAAAAGAGTCCACCCAAAAAAAGCTCCAGATGGAAAGAAATAATCAAAATCAGAGCAGAAATTAATGAACTGGAAACTAAAAAAAAAAACAATTAAGGAAAGTGATGAAGCAAAGAGATGGTTCTTTGAAAAAATAAACAAGATTGATAAACCCTTGGCCAAATTGATCAAGCAAGAGAAGTAAAAAAGAGAGAAGTTTCAAATTTACAAAATCAGAAATGAAAAAGGAAAGCTCACAACAGACATAGGTGAAATTGGAAGAATCATCAGGACTTACCTCCAAAACCTCTGCTTCACAAAACTGGATAATCTAGAAGAAATGGATAAATTCCTGGACACATACCACCTATCAAAACTAAACTCGGAGAAGATTAATCTCCTAAAAAAACCTATCACATTCATTGAGATTGAAAAGGTAATAAAAAACCTCCCCAAAAAGAAGAGTCCAAGATCAGATAGATGCTCAGCTGATATCTATCAAACCTTCATGAAAGATCTGAAACCAATTTTTCTCAAACTGTTCCACATAACTGAAGAACAGGGAAAGCTCTCCAACTTCTTTTATGAAGCTAGTATCACCCTGATACCAAAACCTGACAGAGAAACAACAAGTAAACTATGGGCCTATATCCCTGATGAACTTAGATACAAAGATACTGAACAAAATCCTCACAAACAGAATTCAACAACACATCAAAAGCATTACCCATCTTGATCAAGCAGGCTTTATCCCAGGTATGTACAATTGCTTCAAAATATGGAAATCTGTCAATGTAATATACCACATAAATAAGCTTAATCATAAAAACCACATGATCATTTCAGTAGATGCAGAAAAGGCCTTCAACCTAATACAACATCACTTCATGATCAAAAGGTTAGAGAAAATAGGCATGGATAATTTATATCTCAACATAGTAAAGACTATATATAAAGCATGTAAAGTCCAAAAAATACTTAACAGGGAAAGGCTATCAGAATTCCCATTGAGATCAGGAACAAGATAGAGATGCCTAGTCTCACTTCTGCTCTTCAACATAGTATTAGACATCCTAGCCCAGGCAATAAGACAGGAAAAAGTAATAAAAAGGATACAAATTGGAAAGGAAGAAGTTAGCCCTATTTGCAGATCACACACGCACACACACACACACACACACACACACACACACACACACACATATATATATATATATCTTGAGAGACTCCATCCCAAAACTCTTGAAGGTGATTAACTCCTACAGCAAAATAGCAAGATACAAAATCAATGCACAAAAATCCACAGCCTTTCTATATGCAAAGTACAAAGATACAGAGAAATAAATTAGCAACACTGTCCCATTGTCAATGGCAGCAATAACAACAAAAATAACTTGGAATAACACTAAGCAAGGATGTGAAAAAAATACTAAATTGGTAGGTGGTCCCTTCTAATCACTCCTAAGGGGTGATCAATTTTTCATATTCCGTAACTCACTATAAAGTTTGTTCTAATATAATATTGATCTTCATCTCTATGTTAGGGAGGCAGGGAATGGTGTGGAAACACTTCTGTTTCTTTTCTTTCTTTCTTTCTTTCCTTTTTTTTTCTTTCTTTTCACTTGTATGACATATCATGTGTTGGTACTATCATTTCACTACTTCCTGCCACCATTCCACTGAAGGCCCTTCTTAGTTGGATTGCTGGTGTTCACCATGGGGTTGTGGGTTATGAGTTGTGAGAGGAATAGTCAGTGATTATTGGGGGTGGGCAATACCTCTGAATATTACCTCCCAGCCTGTGGCTCTTACAATCTTTACCACATCTCTTTTTTAAGAACATCAGTTTGATTATTTCATTATATCACTACTATTCATGGCCCAAGAGTGACTCATGAATATCCTTTTGAAGGAAGGCAAGAAAGTATAATGATTGTGACTGACTCCACACAGAAAGAGAACTCGTGATTATTAACAAGTGTAAAGAAAATAATAAAGATCTTTAGGGAAAATATAGGGATCTATATTTATGACATATATGAAAATTAAAATACTTTATTAAAGCAGAATGAAACATTTTAAAAATGCATATATGAGAAAGTACTGGCACCTAAGAAATGTAAAAAAATTCTATAAACTCATTTTTAAAATAAAAAAAAAGAAAATATGTGAAGAAACTTTTCAATGTTTTGTCTCATGGAATATTTAAATATAATTTTAAAATTAAAAGAGAAATAATCACACAGCTATGAAATTGAATAAAATTTTAAAATATTGATAATATTAAGTTATATAAAAGACATGAATTACTCTGAACTCTCACCTACATTGCTTATAATGTAAAATGATAAACTTAACAAACAATAAGAATACATTATCTCCCTACTTTGTTTCCTAGAAATATCCCTCACGATTTATTTATGATGGAGAATTAGAAATACTAATGTGAACAAAAATCTTATTCATAACTGTTAATATCAGGCTTTTATTCATTTGTGTGTATGTAGTTTGTGTGTTGGAGTGTGTGGTGATGCATGTCACTTGCCTGTGTATGCCAATGTGCATGTCCCTTGTCCATGTGAGCAGAGGCCAGAGCAGAATGTTAGGTGACCGTTCTCCACCATATACCCATTGTCTTCCTTGCCAAAGATTCTGTCAGTGATTCCAGACCTGGCTATTTTGGGACCACCAATAGTTCTGTCTCTGCTCCCTACAGGATTGAAGTTACAGGCATGCATGGCTACATAATAGCTGTTTACTTGGGTGTTAGGAATTCAAAGTTCGTCAGGTTCACGTCTTCTTAGGCCTGCGTTTTTGCTCAGGTGGTGCTACTAATGAATGAGCAATAAGTCCACACCCTCATAACACATTGGTGAATAGTCAGTAATGAAAAGCAAAAAGTTTAGAACTTTGGTAACTATTATTAAGTAATAGATAAAAATATGTCTCTTAATTAAAGTATGATGTGGCTCTCTAAAACTAACAGATCTAGTTAATGGTGAAGTATCAGAATAGTACTTGCTTTTACAGTAGCATGAAATGAACACGATAGAGGGATTGGTATGGTGAGGAGTAAGAATATAGGACATGATGGACGAATGGGTGCTATAGGGGATTGGGGTAGGAGAAATAGCGAAAACAAGTTATATTCGAAAATGCTATAGTGATATCCACAACTGTATATCTAACTAAAAAACAATAAAATTACATGAAATTAAAATGCAGTGTACCAGAACAAATGTGTTTGATGGAAACAGTTTTAAGATGGAAGTTTACAGATATAAATACCTAAAAATTCAGAGCATACTCAAATACATAACTTAATGATCTACCTCAACATAATAAAGAGTGCATTTCAAATGTGTAACCTTCATTATACTAAATGTGGAACAATTCAAAGTACTTTCTCTACAATTAGGAATGCAGCAAAGTTGTCCAATTTCTCCATTCAGTGTAACTCTTGAAGCTTGAGCAGCAAGACAAGAATACAAGCAGGAAAGGAACTCAGCTGTTAAAGAGTACTTCCTGGGCTGGAGAGATGGCTTAGCGGTTAAGCGCTTGCCTGTGAAGCCTAAGGACCCCGGTTCGAGGCTCGGTTCCCCAGGTCCCACGTTAGCCAGATGCACAAGGGGGCGCACGCGTCTGGAGTTTGTTTGCAGAGGCTGGAAGCCCTGGCGTGCCCATTCTCTCCCTCTCCCTCTATCTGTCTTTCTCTCTGTGTCTGTCGCTCTCAAATAAATAAATAAAAATTAAAAAAAAAGAGTACTTCCTGTGCATGTGAGAGTACCTGCGAAGGCCCGAGGGGATAAACAACATTAGGAAAGAGAAGAGGGTCTTGAAGGATGAATATGTTAAAATCCATGATATACTTGTATGAAAATAACATTATGAATCTTAGTATCAATAAGATAAATATACACTAACAACATGTTCTTCAGAACTGGAGACATATAATGGAGAGCCAGATGGACAGATTTAAAGTATTTTATTTAATTACTTATTTATGAGACAGAGCAAGAGAGAGAAAATGGGTGTGCCAGGGCCTCTAGTCACTGGAAATGGACTCCACACACATGTGCCACCACATGCACCTGGTTTATGTGGGTTGCGGGAAGTTGCACCTGCATCCTTGGGCTTCACAGGCAAGCACCTTAACTGCTGTGCTGCCTCTCTAGCAGCAAATTGACAGATTTAATTCATGAGCCAAAATTGTTCCATAGAGGAACTAATTCTTATAAGATGAGTTTACCACATTATTAATATGCATGATTAATTTCAAGTTTGAGAGGAGTCATATTTTTTTTTCATTCTGGTTAAGGCCAAGTTGGGTTAAGTGCAACATATTTAAAATATATAAAATGACAAATCCTAGAAAGTTAATAAATGCAATTGATTAGGTTTTAGAAGGATGGCAAATTGATTTCTCTGGTGATAATTTAAGGTAGACTACATTCTCGTCTGGCAGAAATATTAGTATGTAGTATGAGTGTTCATGATAGATAATCTCTTGAATTTATCTTTAGTCTATATTCAAAGATTCTTCCCAAATCCTACGACCAATATATATTTTACATAATATATTCTGAAAGACTAAGAATGGAAACAATTTGGTGCTTTACCTAGATTCCTCATAGCATTGGGATACAATTTGTACTTGAAATTTCCATTGAAGAGTATTACATCAGAGTTCTTTATCTCCTTCATTTTCATGTGAAGCAACATTTTTTAAAAGCAGATTTACAAATATTTTCCTGTTTAATGGAAAATTTCTTTGATTTTTTAATATTATGAAATGCTTAGGAAAATCTGCATATTAAACTAAAAGTGAGTTAATTTCATAGATACTGCCTTTTTCTGAAGTTTTTAAGTCAAATAGTAATTACTGGTATATCACGGGAAATCAAAAGGAGGATGTTAACCAAACTGGCTGAGTCTTGCATTCACAACCATTGGATTGACAGACCATTTTTCCCTCCACTGGTTTCTGTCTTTCTCAACAGTAACTGTTGAAGGTTTTCCTTTCTTCAATTTTGTACTCCAGTGTTCTTAGGCATATGAAAAAAATGACACAGAGGTTTTAAAAACATACTGAACCCTTGTTCACATCCCAGACTCACTAAAATATCTTCCTCATGTCTCTGGCAAGAATGATTGAAGAATGAGCCCTGGGACTTAAAGTGTATTGTTGTGCACACGTGCAGAGTATTCAAGGTCGTAACATGACGTGCATAACATACTAGGGAAAGTGTGGTTTTGAGACCAAAGTGCTGCTCTCACCTGACAGTTTATTGTGGACAGAATCTCAGTATGTACTACAGGTTTATTGACCTACAAAATACAGTTTTTCAGTTTCTCTGGGTTACACTTTTGTTTACTAAAGGTTGAGGACCACTCACTGCACTAAAATCTCCTGGAGCATCATCCAGAGCCAAGATAATCATCTCATTTCTGTTATCTAAACCGAAGAATGAAAGGCCCTGGTGGAGAAGGCATCCACAAATCAGAGTAAGAGTGAGTGTCATTGCCTTTCTATTCTACGTGTTGTGTAAGCTGTGGCTGTTTAAAAACCTTTCATAAGGACTAGGAAGATGGCTCAGGCAGATAAAAACAGTTGCTTGCTGTGGCGGTTTGAATCAGAGGTACTCTTGTGTTTTTGAATGCTTGGTCCCTAAATGGTAGCAGCTGGGCAGGTGTGATGTTGGTTGGGCTTTCAGTTATTAGAGCCAACTGTCTCTTGCCAGAACTCAGCTCACTCTCCTATTGCTATTTTCCACCTGCTGTGGCAGAATGTGATATCCAGGCTCTGCTTGTGCCATGATTTTTCCTACCACCATGAAGCTTCTCTTTGAGAGTATAAACCAAATTAAAAATTTATCTTTCATCAGCTGCTTTTGGTTAGGTATTTTGTCACAGAAAGATGGTAATTACATGTGCAAAGCCTACTGGTCAGAGTTCAATTCCCAAGCCACTCAGTTGGGTGCAAAACATGACACAAGAGTTTGGTGCTCATTCACAGAAGCAAATGGACCTCATTTGCACACATACAAACACATACAAATAAATGAGTAAATAAATAAATAAAGTTTGCAATAAGAAAGTCTGTCATGAATCTCGTGAGAATATGAATTACTATGTTTGTTCCCTTTGAGCTGTGGACCAAGTATTAGATGCCGGTTCTATACACTGCTGTCTTCAGAACCAGAGATGACTACATTGGCCTTGCAAGGTAACCCTTTTCTTCAATGGCAGTTCTAGGAATATGTTGTGAATTTCTATTTTTGGATTATCTGACTCATCCTACAGTTCACTACTGCTATAAAACTGATGCCTAAACTCTTTCTTTTGTTTAAAATTTATCTCTTTTAATATTAGTCATTTTTACTTCAAAGTGCTAAGCTCTTTTTACCAGGCAAAATTGTGGTTTTCATGCTGCTTATGAATTTGAAGTATTACCTAAAATTTTAAAGGCAGAGCATTGTTAGTCTCCTTCTCAGTGTAATCTTTCTAGAAAGTTTTGGAATAGATGCCTCAGTCTTAGTGTGGGGAAGAAGGCAGCACAGGGAATGTTAAAGGAAAGTATAGTGGGTGAATAAATTAGTAATGGATGATGTGGACAGCTCATAGTAGAATCAGAGAATTAGTTCTTAGATCTAATATTTCTTTTTCCTGGGTGTTTTAATATGATTGCTTATATTTATTTTTAATTCAAAAGATGAAAACTTCTGTTGTCATTATTTCAGTACCTATGAAGGAATGTGGCAGACAATATAATTTGAATTATATTATTAAGATTATACATAACATCATTTTCAAGCAGTCACCACTATAACTAAAGTGTTTTGCTGAGGAAATTTCTTTGATATCTCAGGAGGTCCTTTTCCAGTAGAACAAATTCATATTCATAATTAAAATTGTGGGGGATTTGTGTGTGTGTGTGTGATGCATGCATGTGTGTCTGTGTGTCTGTGTGGGTGGGGCACATTGTAGGTGCAGGTGTACATGCCTATGTGTGCATGTGTGTATGGGTCTGGGGAGATGCTGGGTGTCTTCTTGAGCCTCTTTTTACTTATTTTTTTGAGACAAGGTCTTTCACTGAATCTGGAGTACACTGATTTGATTAGACTATCTATCCTGCATGCCCCAGAGATCCTATTGTCCACCTGTCCCCAGTGCTAGGATTAGTGATATTTACTAGCACATCTGGCTTTTTATATGAGCACTGGCGATCTTATCTGAACTCAGATTTTCTTGCTTATTGGCAAATTTTTTACTGACTGGGCCATCTCTCCAGCCCTAGGACTTGTTATATTTCAAAAGAACAAATTCCTTTCTCCTGGAAGGTTAACAATTAGCAAATATAGGCACATACAAAATGTGATATACGATCCAGCAATATCTTCCCAAATCACAAAAGACTAAGATTAAATAAAATGCTAAGCTTAGCCTAGCTCAGAGTACACAGATATTCAGTGTCAGAACTACTTATTATAAATATTATATTTCTTTTCAAACACAGGAATAAGCTCATACCTGAATTTATATTTAAAATTTCAACAATATGAAAATATGTAAAATGTAAGAATCACTGTTATCAAGTATGTTCATGCAGCATTGGATGATGCTAGAAATACATTCTAAATCTGCCGTGGGTAGGTGAAGACCTTCTACATTCAAGTACTCAGCAGCTATAGTTCCCTTGGTCTGGGATGTCAATGTGCCATCTCAAGGCCTCATATCCAACTCTGTCTACTCAGATGATCAGTTTCATCCCTCACCTTTATAAAACTGAGAGCCAATAATTGCCTGCATCACTATTTGAAAGCTGGAATCATGTAATAGTGTTTGTACCACAGTTTCACATATATATGTACTTGAGATTACATGTGTGTATAGTTTTGTATGTGGGTGATTAAGTTTTAGGTCCTTTTCCAACTTTCTAGTGTATACATAACTTAATTCCTTTAATTCACATTTTATATTAGTAGCCATATGAGCAAGAAATTAAGCATATGAATATTTATTTAAAAATTACTAGATATTGATTCACTGCTTATTTATTAAGGTAGATATAGGTTTATAGTACTTAGATTGAATTGTACTTGTCTTATGACAATTTATCTATTGGAACATGGTGTATGAGCGGACCATGAGTCATACTTCTGTCATCCTGTTTCTTTTCTTTCTGTAAATACTTCTGAGGGAAACATTACAAGTATATAAACAGGCACTAAGGGGTTACGGAGACATTGAATGCACTGCTGCTCAGCAGCTTTATGCAGAGCTTCTTTCTCTTTTGTGTTTACAACAACTCTGAATAAAATGTAAATTTCCCCACAGGTTCTTAAAATAGATGTGTTTAAAGAAATTCTCAGGAGGAGCATATGAGTTGAATAACAAGAAGTTTTCCTTTTTTAAAGCCTCCTTAGCATATTTTTCTTGGGGCAATTCAGGCAGACTAAACAATTTTGACACAAATGAGGACTGTTTAAATTGTAATTTTAATAGAAGTCTTGAAATAGGTATGTCTTCTCTTTGGAAGCATTGATGGTGCATATAGTATGAAAAGTCATTCCCAAATGATAATTGGAGCATTTTTCTTATATCTGTGGGGTGACAATAAGTATAAAGCATTCTAATTTTAAGAGAAGGGGAAACAGAAAGAAATAGAAGAACTAGTTAATTCAAAAAGTACATGGTGCATTGGGTGAAGGGCAAATACAACTGCAGAAAATGCTGTCTCCTTTGAATTGTATATTATTCCTAGCTTCTAACATTAGTATTTATGTTTGTGAAAGGTATAGAGTAGTTATGAAGTAGACATAAAAATACAAAGTATATAAATTGGCAAGTGCTCATGTAGGACAAAAGTTTAATCAATGCACTATTTTCAACTTCAACAGAAATCAATTGTAACATCTATGTCTTAACTTTGGTTTCTGTAAAAATATACAATACACAGGCTTTCTTAAACACCTTCAAATTATTGGAGAGTAGAGTCAAAAGTCAAGATGAATGCATGGTGTGTTTATGATGAGGGTTCACTTCTGACTTTCAATGCCTGTCTTTTTGCTGTGTCCTTACACAGTGCAGAGGGACAGAAACGTCTATGACACTAAGTATTTGCATCACTCCCAGCCTGACAAGCAGAAGAAAAGGGAAGATATTCTAAAAATCTTTAATGTCAACAACTTTTCTTATCTACCAAAGGAAGTTGCTATCCTCCGAACTGGAGACACTCAGCTCCTACCAAACCAGATATCCAGCGACAAAGAGGCTCCCAAGACCTCGTCACTGAGGCATACCTAAAATGTATGCAACATAGCTCAGGGAAATTTGCAGAAGAGGAGGTGGAAAGAATGTTAGAGTCACAATGTTGGGTCACTATGCACAGAGACATTGCTTCTTACCCATAACTGATGGCTAACCCCACAATGCATGACCCATATTACCCAATGAGGAGGGTGCCTTCAGTGAGGACAAGGAGAAGGCTAATTATGGTATCAGCATTACTGCATACACACTGTGTACATAACTAATAAAAAAAGGAAAATAAGTCAAACCGGTAGAACTTTCCTTTCCACTAGAAAGAGGTATAAGGCTTTACACAAATGGCCTAATTACTTCAATTGATTTCAAGTGACACATCATGGTCATCTCACAGCAAAACTATGATAAATCTTCCTTGTTTCAAATACTCTTCTTGACATATCATCCAATAATACATATATACAGTTTATAATGAAATAATGATTCATGAAAACAAAGTTGTGTTGAGTATTTAAAGTGAAGGTACTGATTGGAAAAAAGTAGGGTCCTGTAAATTGGTATGGAGATTGTGAGAAGACCCTGAGGAATCTGGCAATATTGACCTCTCAGAGTCTGATGAACTTATTTTGCCCAAGAATGTAGCCTCCCTGCCATTAGCAGCAGTAGTATCTACACCCTTACACCCTGAAATATTACCTTTTCCACTATTGCCTGAGGGAACTAATCCTGCATTGTCTGAGGAACCAGCAATGATCTTCCCGCAGGAAATTCCAAAGAGGATCATGCTAATTCACCTCCGTGTTCACCCATCATCACCTCTGGACCTATTACTTGGCATAAGGCTAAACAGGCCCCTAAAGATGAGATGGAAATTGTGACCCATGAGCTGAGTAGATGGCTCAGCAGTTAAGATGCTTGTCTACAAAACCTAAGGACCTAAGTTTGATTCCCCAATACCCACATAAATCCAGATGCACAAGGTGGCACATGCATCTGGGACTTGTTTCTAGTGGCTAGAGACCCTGGCATGCCCATTTTCTCTATCTGCTTCTTCCTCCCTTGCTTTCTTAAATAAATAAATAAATAAATTATTAATAAATAGATAAATATAAACTGGAAATTATGATCTACCAGGAGGTGAAATACACCCTTAAGTAACTTCAAGAGTTTTCTAACTCATATAAGAAAAAGCACTGGGAAATCTGTGTGGTGTGGATTTTAAGGGTGTGGGATGCAGGATGAAGCAAAGATTCTAGGTTTGATACTGAAGCTTTTTCATAAGCTGCTTTGGGTTGAGAGTTTTGAGGAAGTCACATCAAGGTAACTACAATGATTAATTATTATGTATGTGCATCGGTATGTATTTGTCATATGTGTGAGGTATGAGCACATATGCCATGGCACACATGTGGAGGTCTGTGGACAACCTCTGAGTGTTTGTACTCTCCTTCAATTGTGCTTAAGAAGGCCTCACTTGTCATTGTTCTGTTTTTGCTGCTCTGGGCACACCATTCTACCTGTCTCCATAAGCTTCTGGATTCTTCTGGCTTTGCCTTTCATTGCCTTTGCTAATAAATTTATGAGCACGAGATAAGGGTGTGACTAAATTAGTCATGTGGTCCCAATGTGAACACAAAGATCTTCATCTTGTGAGTCAGAAAGATAGAAATTAGAACCAGAGAAGGAGATGTGAATATAGAAAACAAGGTCAGAGTTCGTGTGAAACTCTTCTCTGGCAAATCCTGGCTTTGAAGATAGAACAGAGTCATGTGCTAAACTCTTAAGTTGGGAGGAAGTAAATAATAAACCTTTAAAATATTATTTCAACTTCTAATTTAAAATGGCTGAGTGGGGATCTTAATTGAAAAATTGTTTTGACTTGTGTGATGCATGAGTAGTCAGTGGTCTTAAAATTAAGATTTTATAAATTTGAGTAACATATTAAAAATAAACTTACTCAGTTGTTTGTAAGTTAGGAGTAAAAGTCACATACATTTATATGAATATACACCTATAAAATATTTCACATGACATGTGGTATTGCAGTTATCCTTTCAATGCTGTAACAAATCACCATCCAGAAGCAGTTTGTGGGAGGAAAACATTTATTTCTGACTTTTAGATTCCAGGGGAAGTTTCATCATGGCAGAAGAAGGTGGTTTCCTTCAGCGTACATCCATAGCAGAGAGAGAGAGAAAAATCAGCAATCAGCAAGCATGAACCACCATAGTTCAAGCTGGTTCTTCACACACCTAGTAAGGCTCAGCTGAAGATCCATCACCAGTAACACACCTCCTTCAGTAGAGCTCCACCTGCTGAAGACTAAATAGGAAACTTAATATTAATCAAAAAATACCTGAGGCTATGAAGCATATGCATTTGAATTTAAACCACTGTATTCTAACCCTGACCCCCAAAGAATCATGATAATCTCATAATGCAAAAATGTACCCAGCCCAGTGTCAAAGGTCACATAGTCTTTACCAACTTTAACATTGTTCAAACATCTAAAGTTGTATCTGAGATTTAAGAATGTCTTTTAACACTGAGTTCTATGAAGTCAAAACACAAGATAATATTTCCAACACATAATGTGCCAGAGTAAACATTTCTATTACAAAAAAGAATATTGGTGAGTGGTTGGATCAATGAAAAATCAATAAGCATCAGCTAAACTTCAAACCTCTTCAGTTCCAATTCTGATGTCCATAACCAGAGATAAAGTTTCTGGATTTTCAATTCCAGTCATCCAGCTGTGCTGGTCACAATCTTGGGATAATTTTATCCCAAACTTCAGATCTCCATTAGAGTCATTTATAGTCTCAAAATATCCAAAATATCTTCAGGTCTACATTGCAGGAAGTCATGACCTGGGGTCACTTTTAGCCAAGGAAGAGATAATTGCTGGGCCATTTCTTGAGGTATGTAGGTAAGTCTCCGTTGCCATCCTGCTTTCCTTGGTGACTCCATTTTGGGAGCCTGTCCCATCCTAACATGCTAGTGTTTTGTTAATGATAAGAAACAAAGGTTAACTTTTCATGCTGTCCATAGGGATGATGAGGTTTATGAGAGAGGTTGCATAATGTGGTTGATGGGTCTCCCTTCAGGGCAGGTGACAAGGAGGCAGCTTCATATCTTAAGTATCAATATTTTTATAGAAACTATATAAAAAAATCTTAAGATACCAGAAATGAGACAATTAATTAGGTGAAACCTTGACTGAGATTGACTATACATAGTTCAAGAATAAAATAAAACATGGTCATTGTTGAGTTAAGCAAGCCCAATTTTTTTTGTTGTTCATTTTTTATTTATTTATTTGAGAGTGACAGACAGAGAGAAAGACAGATAGAGGGAGAGAGAGAGAATGGGCGCGCCAGGGCTTCCAGCCTCTGCAAACGAACTCCAGACGCATGCGCCCCCTTGTGCATCTGGCTAACGTGGGACCCGGGGAACCGAGCCTCGAACCGGGGTCCTCAGTCTTCACAGGCAAGCGCTTAACTGCTAAGCCATCTCTCCAGCCCAGCAAGCCCAATTTTAATATCCATTAGAGATAATATGACAGACACAAAGCAATTTTTAAAATAAGTACCTTTTACCATTGCACTATTTTAAGGCTTAACTTAAGAAATATTTATGAATGTTACATAAAGCTTAGACAAACTACGTTAACATTATTTGTCTACAGTGGATTTTCCTAAGACATAGGGAGTTTTTCAATTTTTCCAAGAACAAAATCACAATAAGTCACTTTTTTATAACACTTAGATTATAACCTTAGTGATAATCATCCAGAAAAACCAGCATGAGCTAGACAAGAACCACCTTAAAAATATAGAGCTTTAGCCAGGCATGGTGATTTATGCTTATTGATAGCCAAATATCATAGACTTTGTACAAAACAAATTGCAATAGTCTGATATCATAGCCAAATATCATAGACTTTGTACAAAACAAATTGCAATAGTCTGATATCTGGAAAAGTCTGCTATTAACAAAAGTAGACTTTACATATTTAAGGCACATGAGGCTACAGAGAGTAAACTATGAACAAAAGATCTGCTAACAGAATTGAAAATAAATAAGAAATCTATATTATATAGTAATATTTTTGGCATGAATGTGAAGATATAAAAATGTCACATTTTTTAAAGCTTATCAGAATTAGGATACACACATACATACATACACACACATATATGTATGTATGTATGTATGTATGTATGTATATATATAGAGAGAGACAGACAGACAGACCACTTTTAAAAGCTACATAAGATATCCATTCAATTTATAAGTAAGTTTTTGAAATTAATTCAGCTATATTTAATATACCCAAAGAATAGAGGAACTGGACTTAATTGCCATGTTCTAATGAAAAGGAGACAATCTCATGGAAAAGAGAGGGAATTGGAATAGCAGTGCCACTTGCCACTGCAAATATTTTCCAAATGTATACTCTACTTTGTGCATCTGGCTTTGCAAACAAGCACCTTTAACTACTGAGCCAAAAAGAAATATTTTTAATCTTCTCCAAATCAATTTTATAAAATTATATTGAATTCCAAACATACACAAAATTTCATGAACTAACTTGTTTGTGTACTCTAAATTCAGTGTTTCATAACCATTATTATGACCAGATTAACATCAATAAATTTAAGTTTTAAGTTTAGATTCCAAATACCATAGTAACCTGGTAGTATGCAGAGCCATACTTTGTAAGGCTGATGTAAGCCTTAGGCTCAAAGTCATTTTTTGTCTCAAGAAGTCTGTAATCAGGGCTGGAGGGATGGCTTAGCAGTTAAACGCTTGCCTGTGAAGCCTAAGGACCCCAGTTTAGGGCTCGATTCCCCAGTACCCATGTTAGCCAGATGCACATGCATCTGGAGTTCGTTTGCAGTAGCTGGAGGCCCTAGCGCATCCATTCTTTCTATATATATCTGCCTCTTCCTCTCTCTGTCTGTTGCTCTCAAATAAATAATAAACAAAAAATTTTTTTACAAAGTCTTTAATCAGATACTTTGAGACTTAGTTAATCAACTTTGTCTCTAACCTTTTGTTTAAATGTATTTATACCTTCATCCATATATTTTATTTATTCCTTTATCTATATACTTTTGCATTACAATCTATATAGCTACTCTGTAACAACCTTTTTCATCAAACATTTCCAACATTCAAAGTTTTCTCTTCAGTTATCTTTTTTATTCAGTTTATCTTATAACTACAAACAAAAACTTTCATAGTTCTTACCATAAGACTTTTAATAAAAGGCCTTTTGAAATAACTTCCTTATAAAAGAGTAGATTTGACTTATACTATTTATCCAGAATAGACATAAAGATTTTATCATTTATTGATTTTGGAACTTTGTTTCTTATAACTCTCCTGAAGCACATTTTTTAAATATGAAAGCAGATTTGAACATTATTAGAAATTAATGTTTTTTCTTTACAAACCCAGTATCAAGTACTTCTAAATTTAAGCACAAATTTTGAGGTTGGTGTTTGTTAGTAGGTTATAGAAGCATAGAAAGATAAAGTAAATGTAAAACAGTTAAAAATTTCTTTTAAGAAGTTCCCACCTGTTCACAGCAACTTGCCATTCGCCCATGTACTGGAGCCAGGATCCTGGGATTCCCTGTGCTTGAAGTTCCCTGGCTCTGCAAGGCAGGGCAGCTAAGAAACAGCCATTTTTCTTCCTTCCTAAATTCCAGGGAGAGTTTTGAACTTCCTTCAGGGCTACAAGGTGGCTTTTTGATCCTGCCATTTTACAACTCTTTAAGAATAGGAAAATCTTGTGTTTTTTTTTTTTTTCTATGATCTTAATTACTTTTAGTGTTCCATCTGGGGGACACCAACAGTGAAAGTTGGCTATGTCATCTAGTACAGTGGGCTTGGTGGAGAACATCCCCCACAATGAAATGGCACTGCTTAGGACAGAAATCATTCTGCATCCTTAGGGCTGTGAACCACATACATACTCAAAAACACACATTCATTTTAAGTATAGATTTTAGACAACTATTTCCCCTTTACATATTCATTCATTTATTTATTCATTCAGAAGCTATGAATTCCTATTTTAGATTTCTAATCTATTTACAACTCCGGAGATCAAAATCAAACCTTGTTGCCAGGCATGGGGTCAGAAGAGGCTGAGGGAGCTGGAGGAGCCAAAGAAGCTGTTGGGGTGAGGTCATCTATGGTGTCCAGGTCAAAAGCAGAGGGTGAGGACAAGTACGGGAGAAGGGTTAACTGAGAGCACCTTCCTGAGACCTTGGCTAGAAGGACCTGGTGAGAAGAGCAGATAGAGAACAGAGAAGGCCATGCATGCAGAGTGAAAAATGTTTGCATACAGGGTATTTTAGACCATCTGCCTGTTTTATGAATGAGTGATAATTTGTAAATCAAAAGGACCACTTTTAGGTGACTTGGACCTATTATACAGCTTATATTGTGGCCAGGCAGAATTTAGAGAAAGATAAGATGTTGTCCAAGAGTCATAGAGGATTTGAGTTCTTAAGGAGACAGGGAAAGAACAAAACAAGGGTGAGAGAAAGAAACCAGGGGCTTAATCTTGGTTTACACAGAATCAATGTGACTCCCTGGCACATCAGGGTGAATGGGGCCTGCACCTCCCATGTGGGCAGAGGCTGTACAGGTCACAACTCTCAGTTTTTTAGCCTGTTATTGGGCAAGGTGGGTGACTGTGCTCCCAATTTCAAAAGTGGCTGGCAATGAAAGATGAGACCTCAGAAGTAGAAGGAGGACAGTGTCCCTACATGATACAGTTGAATCAAATTTTCCCCTTAAGGTATGGTAGACCACAGAGCAAGAGACCTGAAGTGTTGAGAGAGCATCTTTCCCAAGACCTGTGCCTGGGGCCCCAAGACAGCTGAGGGGTGTAGCCTGGTGTGCTGGTATGGCTCCCATGAGGAGGGGTTAAAGCCAAGAGCAAGCCAACTTGAGAGTGACACTTACCAAGATGGAGGGAGGAGACAGAGAAGGAAAGAAGAGTGAGGCTGAATTGTGGCTGGTGTGAAACCCAGTACCAGGCAGAGATGGTCTGAAGCCTTCAGAGGGTCAAACAGTAGCTTGGTGGTCTGACAGGGGAAAGGAGGTCTGGCCACCCAACAGGACAACTAGAAATCTCCTGTTAGAGCCAAGAATACCAGATGTAAGGTTAGGGAATGATCAAGATCACACAAGCCAAGCTGGCTGTCACAAAGATGAAAGCTGTTATTCGGAAAAAGAGCAAGCTGTTAGGACTGACTCTCAAGAGTGGGGCCCAGCCAAACTGAGGTTCGAGATAGTGGGCTTCATAGGGCTTCTTCAGTTGGGGGAAAGTGAGGAAAGGAAAAGAACTCCTTTGTTCTTCACATTAGCCATTTAAAATAGGTAGGATGTGAGACCAGAACAGTAAGCAGGCAATTTAGGAGCTAAGTGGGCAGGAAATCATGACCTGGGGGCATTGTTAGGCAAGGAAGGGATAATGGCTGGGCAGTTTCCTAAGGAATGTGGATAAGTCTCTGTTGCCATCCTGTTGTCCTTGGTGACTCTATTTTGGAAGGCTGTCCTGACCTAACAAACAGTACCACTATTATAACCGCATATTACTTGGTAAGCTGATTTTTGCAACTGCTTTTCCCCCTAAACTATATTTAGCTAATGTTTCAATGTCATACATGATCATTGGAGAAAAATTAGAATAGAAAATAAAAATGAATTCATCTAACATCTCAGATTTTACCCATTATTTGATGCCTATACTTAGAAAATCTCTGTTTCTTTCATCTATTAGATTATAAGCCAGTTAGTTGCATAGCTATATAAGGTGGCACACTATAATTTCATAACTATAATCTCATATCAATATATAAGTATTTATATATAATAACTATAATGACTGCATAGTATTGATAATAACTGCATAGTATTGTTTTCACATATGCATTATAATTATCAATGCAAAATTCATAGGTATGTAGTTTCATGGTATTTGTGCTATTAGTAAGAATGTATGATAAATAAAACTATGCAGTGATCTATGTTTATTTTATGTGTATTAACAAACCAAATACTATTCAACATGATATTACTTATCTTGATAGGGAATTCCTATTTTAAATTCTTTAGATATATAAGCAGTTTACCTTTCAAACATATCATACCAATTATTAATTATTCACACTACTGTGTAGAGATGATGAATAGGACCTATTTTTAAAATACCCTGTAAAAACATGAAGAAATAGCACAATATTTGTTAATACATTTTTATCACAAACTTAAATAAAAACAATACCATATTAATTGTAGTCTCTAAAACAACAGAATATTGAAGATGAGGTTATATTCCTGTCATGCAACAGAGTATATATGCCTTTCAAAAGCTAGATTATACAGCCATTTTGTTTACTTATTTATTTTAATTTTTTTAAAAAAATATTTTAATTTATTTATTTGTGTGAGAGAGATACAGAAATGGGTAGTCAGAGTGAGAGGGAAAGAGAATGGGCATACCAGGGCCTCTAGCCAGTGCAAATGAACTCCAGTTTGTGTGCCCCTTGTGCATTTGGCTTATGCAGGTCTTGGGGAGTTGAACATGGGTCCTTTGACCTTGTAGGCAAGCGCCTTTAACTGCTAAGCAATCTCTCCAGCCCAACACAGCCATTTTAAATTATATTATAAGAACATAGACTAACTAGCTTTAAGAAATCACCAAACTGATTATTACATAAAGTGATTTTTATCTATTAATATTTCAAGCAATAATGTTTATTCTAATATATTGAGTCCAGGGGTTAGTAGATATTACACAAATCCCTGGACATCTAAATTCCCAGATTATAAATCATTAATACAAGAGGGAGACAAGAGAGTGAGGAAAAGAAGCAAGGAAAAGAGAGAATAAGGGCAATAAATAAACAATAGATGAAGAAAATAAATCTAGAAAAGTATTATTTGTAATGATCCCTGTCTCAGACCTTTTAGTTTCCTATCAAGAGAATTGCTAAAATACTGTCATGATAGTAATACTAATTTTTCCATGCGCTTTGTAAAAGTGTGACTTATGAGAGTGAAAGGCCCAAGAATTCAGAAGCCCAGAAATACTATCATGCTCCAATGGGAGCTTAAGTGGGCCCCTGCATACCTCAAACTCCAGGCTTTACTCTCTGTTGGAAGCAAGTAAAGAATCCCTCTTCTCATTACATCAGAGCCCGCTCCTAATATAAAACTAGGTAAAAAGGGCATGAGATAGCCCTCAAGGATGGAAAATGAGTAATGAAGTGAACCACTTATTTGGTTTCTGTAAATAGCCTGCACCATAAGCCTTAATAGCCCACACTGTAAGCCTTAGTAGCTCACACCATAAGCTGTGGCAGCCTGCCTCAGACCACCAAGGTCATAGGAGGCTGATACCATACTCTGCTACCCCCACCTAGGGAACTGCGCAAATGCTGACCTCCAAGGTCATAGGAGACTGGTACCACACTCTGCTACTCCCACCCAAGGACCTGCGCAAATGCTGACCACCAAGGTCATAAGAGAATGATTGGTCCACGAGGGGCTTGAACAAATTAAACTAATTGGCTTAGAAACTATGGGGTGGCACAAACTGACTGGCTCGCACCCTGCGGGCTCCTGATATTAAAAAAAATGATTGGTCTAATGCACAGGCTTTCTTAGAAACCCTATAAAAACTGTCCCGTTCCTGCAATCGGGGCTCTGCAGTCCTCTACCCCTGTGCGGTGTACGACTGTGGGCCCCAGCACACTTGGAAGAAAATCCTCTTGCAGTTTGCATCAAGACCGCTTCTCGTGAGTGATTTGGGGTGTCGCCATATCCGGGCAGAGCGTGGGGTCCGTCTCCTGGGGTTTCCTTCAAGAGAAACAGAAAAATAATTTGTGTAGTGTAGATAGTATTTAGAAAGTACTTAAAGTGCCTTTTGTTACTACTGACTGCATGCTAAATTTTAAATGTAGACGATTTGCACAATTCCTTCTAATCGATATTTACAAATTAATCAATCAAGTAAAACTATTTCAAAAATTATAAGTTGAAAAGTTATATCATTAAATTTGAAATTGAGAGGAGTTAAGACAGGTGCCAGAAGTTTACATAAACATGACTACTAATAAATAAATAAAAATAAAAATTATAAAAATTTTGTTTTTTTTTAAAAAGAAAGTGAGATGGTGCAAATATATCCTATTGAAAATAAAAAAAAAAAGTCCAGGAATTTTCCTGCATATTAATAAATAGTTTTGAGATTTGTATGAACTAAAACTGTCTTCTTTATGACTCATTGTCTATTGCTTGTGAAAGAAGGAGACTGAATAATTATGAATAAGCACTTAGGGAGAATGTCTGAGGATAAACACAAACCACACACCTAAAGCTTCTTGTATTGTTCTCCAATTTTCTTTATTTCTTTAAAAATTAAGGTAAACTTGAGTGCTTCTTTGAAAGAGAATTTTTGCAGTAACTAAAGGTCCCATTTTCCTTCTTATTCTCCACTGAAAGCCACAGCCAGCCTTTGGGAGATTCTCCACTCATGTTTCATTGCTCACTTCCTCCATCTTCAAGACCAGGAGGAATGCAAGCCTGGCCCTGGTCACACTGTATTTGATCCTAAAGCCATGAGTTCTTTTCACCTCTATGTTTATGACCAGTGAAGATTTTCCATTGCAGTCCTGCTATGATGATACTGGGTTCACTTCTGGGTTAGCATTGCCAGCAGAAATCATTCAACCAAGAGCAGCTTTGGGGAATAAAAGGGCTTATTTTGGTTTCCAGATTTAAGGGGAAGCTCCATGGTGGCAGGGAGAAACAATAGCATGAGTAGAGGGTGAACATCATCCCTTGGCCAATAGCAGATGGACCACAGCAACAGGAGAGTGTGACAAACACTGACATGGGGAGACTAGCTGTTAGTAATACCCATAAGCCCACCCCCAACAATATACCACCTTGAGGAGGCATTAATTCCCAAATCTTCTTCAGCTGGGAACCTAGCATTCAGTAAACCTAAGTTTATGGTGGACAACTGAATCAAACCACCACACTTTCTTAATGGAATAAGGCAGTCTCCCCTTCCCAAAGTCCTTGCCTTTATTATAGCTAGAAGGTCCCTTTTCCATGTTTGCTAGTAGATGTACAAATGCTAGACATTAAGATGTGGATATTTTTTTTTAATATTTTTATTTATTTGACAGAGGAAGAGGGAGAGAGGGAGAGAGAGGATGGGTACACCAGGACCTCCAGCCTCTGCAAAACAAATTGCAGATGCTCGTGCCCCCTTCTGCATCTGGCTAACGTGGGTCCTGGGGAATCAAACCTGGGTCTTTGCCTTTGTGGGCAAAGGCCTTAACCGCTAAGCCTTCCCTCCAGCCCGAGATGTGGATATTTTTGATGAACTATTTACCTTCCTGCCACACTGTGCAATAATCAAAGTTTCTGAAATATCAGTTTTCCATGAAAGGATAGAAGGTCTGTTTAAAGGCTTATTGGTAATTCAGCAGAGTTAAATGTTGCAAGTGACTGTTGAAGTGAGGAACGTGATGGCTAAAATTAGTAAAAATCTTGTGTCCTTTGTTATCAGATTACCTGCAAAAGTAAAGTTCAGGGCTTCCTTGGACTAACAATAGCTCTGTGCTACAAATGACTGTGATGCATGTAAAGTTTTCATTTTACATAAAGCTTCAATAAGTAGCATATAATGTTACCTGCATGAAAGCAATGACCGTCATTGTTTTAACTGAAATGCCTCTAGTACTTAGGACAATGTAGTACGAGTCAGATAAAATCGTGGTGTAGATGCAGTGTAATTAACTATGATTAATGTGATTTGTTCACATTTAATGTAGGAAGATATAAATTGATGTTACTAATATCTTAGACATTTCAAATAACATGAATAAAATCAGCCACACAAAGTTGACAAGTCTACTATTCATGTTCAGATGGAAGGGACAATAGCTAAGATGTGACTATCACTATATCTTCAATAATGTTTTTATTTGGTCCTTTGTGAGATCTAGCTATGTTTACCTTCTAATAAAAGATTATAAAACTTACAGTGTAATTTACATCGCTTCAGTGTGGGTTTACTATTGTAGTCATATTTTAAAAATTTGAGTAAATTTAATATTATTACACTCTATTTTTTAACTTCATATCCAGCTTTGACTGTAACATGAGCTTATTGTGTTCTTGTTTATGTGAGAACATATGGGCTTGTGTAATTCCTCCATTGATAGCCTGTAATAGTGTGTGGCATATGATGAACAATGAATTAATATAGAACACTTAAAAGTTTTTGTTGGGCTGGAGAGATGGCTTAGCAGTTAAGTGCTTGCCTATGAAGCCTAAGGACCCCGGTGCTAGGCTCCGTTCCCCAGGACCCACGTTAGCCAGATGCACAAGGGGGTGCACGCGTCTGGAGTTCGTTTATAGTGGCTGGAGGCCCTGGCGCGCCCATATTCTCCCTCCCTCCCTTTCTCTCTCTCTCTCTCTGCCTCTTTCTCTCTCTGTCACTCTCAAATAAATAAAAATAAACAAAAAATATTTTTTTTAATTTTTATTTATTTATTTGAGAGCGACAGACACAGAGAGAAAGACAGATAGAGGGAGAGAGAGAGAATGGGCACGCCAGGGCTTCCAGCCTCTGCAAACGAACTCCAGACGCGTGCGCCCCCTTGTGCATCTGGCTAACGTGGGACCTGGGGAACCGAGCCTCGAACCGGGGTCCTTAGGCTTCACAGGCAAGCGCTTAACCGCTAAGCCATCTCTCTAGCCCACAAAAAATATTTTTAAAAAAGTTTTTGTTCATATAAGATCAAGTTCTTTTTTGTTATTTTATTTTTTTCTGAGGTAAGGTTTGACTGTAGCCCAGGATGACCTTGAACTCAATTGGTACTCCCAGTCAGGCCTCAAATTTAAAGCAATTTTACCACCTCTGCCTCCCAAGTGCTGGGATTACAAGCATTCACCACCATGCCCAACTTCATAAGATCATATTCTAAGGGACAGAATTATCTCACTCACTTGTGTTGAACATAAAGCAATATGGTGTGTTTAAAATGAAGAACTATAATTCATGATAATTATGCTTTATGATATTAAGTAAATTAATATTTTAAGAAAGGAAGCAATATACCTACAGGTTATATAACAACGACTAAAATTAAAGCAAATGGCAGTCCTATCATTTTCAGCTAATCACTGTTATGTAAAATTATATAAAAAGGCCTCTTTGCTAATGAAGGTCTCCGCAAAGAAGATATTAATGAGACTTTTGATATTAATCTCCAGCTAGGTTTATTCATAAAATAATTGAATTTTCATGTTGAATGTATCATTGCTGCCTATAATCATTTGTCATTTGATGTAGAACTCAGTTTTAACAAATTCACTTTGCTACATAATGGTATAAACTAGGAATCAGAAAAATCAAAATGTTCTTGGCCATTATCAACCTCTGAGAAACTCTGACAGGAAACATCTGATGTTGCCAGATGCCCTGAGAACTTTTATTTTAAAAATTCTTGTTCTGAGAAGTTATTTATAATTTGTGACTAAATGGGGCATTAAGGTTGTAAGTGTTAATTCCTGATGTGTGTTATCATTTTCTCAATTTGTCATATTTTCTGAAGAAACCATTAAATTTAGCCTTTCAATTCTAAATTTAATATTTTCTTTCTCTCTATCCTCTTTCATTTCCCTCTCCCACAGTTCTCTTCCTTTTTTTTTTTTTTTTTTTTGATTTCAATTTCACTAGATATACTGGCACATAATAGAATTATATGAAAAAAAAAACAAAAAACTTAACCTATTGCTCTCTGAACAAACCACGTGCCTGGCAGCAAACATTTAGACATAGGAGTTCATGACGTTTTTAAGATGAATTGCTGCACAGGGACTTAAAAACTGATTTAGATGTAGATAAAGTTAACAGAGAAATGCTAACAGCATAGTTAATTTCTTTATTTGGCTTTTTGTTTATTTAAGTAGAAATATACTTGGCAATCCAACCTGAAATATATTCCTTTTTGTTTCTCAATGCTATGCTGAACAATTTCTATGGTAATCTTTACCTGAATGAACAGGCTTTTTTTCTTTTTTATTTTTTTATTTGAGAGAGAAAGACACAGAGAGAAAGATAGATAGAGGGAGAGAGAGAGAATGGGTGCGCCAGGGCTTCCAGCCTCTGCAAACGAACTCCAGACGCGTGCGCCCCCTTGTGCATCTGGCTAACGTGGGACCTGGGGAACCGAGCCTCGAACCGGGGTCCTTAGGCTTCACAGGCAAGCGCTTAACCGCTAAGCCATCTCCAGCCCTGAATGAACATTCTTGAAACCTACATGTATTAGTGAAATTTACTTGCAACCATTTATTGTATTACTAGAGACATAGAGGGTCACATTCTCCCTTAATCTGTGTGAGAGACCAGAATATCAGAAGTAAACAAGACTTCTAACTAGAGGCTTTTGGCTTAGTGTTAGAAGATTATTATCATTTTTTTTTTTTCTAGGAAGACACCATATAATTTGTTCACACACTTTGGTGTTCCTTACTTAGAAACTATTGTCATAGTTCACAACTACATATAATCCTGAGAAAAGAGAAGTGTCATTGTTTGTGCTTGAGGATTTTAGCACCCTTTGATATATTTCCAGTGACACCCAACCATGAATGGATAACTTTACTTGGTTATACAATAGTAAAATGAAACAGGCTTCAATGTGTTCAGCAAAACTATAACTATGATGTTTTTCATCACCATATTTGAACTTGAGACTGAGGAGATATTGCATTAGATACAGCGCTGGTCACCGAAGCTTGGAGACTGGAGTTTGTGTTCTCAGCACCTAAGTGAATACTGGGTTGATTGTCATAGCCTCTCTTAATTCCAGGCCCAGACATGGTTCTCTTTGCTACCCTCCACTGGCTCAAATAGTGAGCTCTGTGTTTAATAGAGAGATTTTCGTTGATAAAACGAGTAGAGCTGTATTGAGGAACATAGCCAATGCGAATCAAAAGCCTCCAGTAGCACCAGTGCACACATGTGTGTCCACAAACATAAACACATACTGATATCCACCAAATGCAAATATGTTGAAAATATTTAAACCACATTTGTTATTTCATTTATGTTAGCTTAAGGCATAAATTTTATTGGAAATTGTTTTTTTTTTTCAAAAATACTTAAAAAAACTTTGACCAGAGTTTCTATTTTCCATTTTGAATACAATTTTAAATTTGTAGAAATATTTGTACCTACCATGCAGATGTGATTTGGAAGTATAATCTCAAAAATTAAAAAGCATAAAATATTCTTTAATGTTTTTTATATCCATAAGGAGAAAATATTTATTTAGTCAAATTGAGGTAGGAGAATAGGACACAGAATGAGTTTTGGAAGGCTTTGTGCAAAGCTGTACAAAATTATCATGTGAAATTATTATAAAGCTGGGCAAGAAAAATACCAGAAAACCTTTGACAAAGTCCAACTATAATTGTAGGCAGCCATACCACAGGAGTAGAAGCACTTTCGAGTGTCTGAAGGTGACCTAAGGTGCGTTGTAATACTGAAATGCACCCCTCTGGGTGGAGATTTAAAATACTAATGAGACATAGAATGTATGAGAGTGTGTGTAAATTTATATGTAAAGGAGAAAGCACTGTACTATGTAAATGAGCCCCAAAGCTCACACAAAGTGACATTAAAAGCCCAGTCCTTTGTGTACTTGAGATCTCTGAACTTCTAAACTCTTTTTCTTTGCTCTAACCTGCCTCTTCCCCCTGGGAAGGCTACTATGCCTTAATCAACTGTCTCTGGACTCTATGTCTTAGCTTAATTCATTGTGCCAGGATGCAAGAGCTGTAATCTTTTGAAGGTGACCTCTTAACTCCAATATCAGCTGAAATCAGTTGGCAAGCCAGCCAACTGATATGATTTATGTTCTAATCTTCTAAGGTTTCTACACATTCTAGGGGATTCTGAGAGCACCCACTCCAAACTGTGGACACAGGTAGGACAGTTCAACACCATTAAGGCACTCACCTCTTTAAGATTCCTGTATAATGTGGCCATAAGCCAAGTTTAGACCTTTGTCCTTGTCAGAAGCAAGAAAATGCTCAAACATCTAGGCATACTGTAAATCACACACTGCCAACATCACATGGCAGTTCCCTTATGATGATAAATAATCTCAAGGGAGCCTGGCATATTTTATTCTGGTATACTTTCTCTGGTAATTCCTCTCTCGCATTCCTTCTTCTCTTTCCCTCCCTCCCTTCCTCCCTTCCTTCCTTTTCCCTCCTGAGAGCCACAGGCAATAGCAGTCACTGGGTGGGGCAGTATTGTCTGGACACTTTTCCATCAGTTACCAGGGGTCCAGACTGAATACTCTATGGATGGTGTGATGCCTAGATGCTCAACATTGTCTATGCTTCAGGTAGTGATATCAGTATACCAGCCGCAGATACAGAATATGTCTAGCCACCAGCTCAATCTGTCATCATTGCCTATCAGGTCTCATATACCTCGGAGACTTCTTTTCCCCTCTTGATTCTCATCTAACTTTACTCAAACTTCTGTCTTTCTGAACTGCTAAATTCAGCCCACGCTACATTTTCCCTGTCCTTTTGACTCCTTCATGGTACATAGCCCTAGGTCTGAAGGTAGGGGTAGAAATATGATAGCACTAGAGATGTTATTAGTGGGAGCTTACATTTCAGAGTGAGAAAAGTTATTACAGGACATGGTGCCCCAAGAGGTAACACCAATAGTTTAACCAGAATGTGGCTGAGTGATGAGCAAGACTAGACGGTTTGGGCTCTGAAACCAGTGCACCTACCCTTTTGGTAATTTATGCTCATTTTACCAGGGATGCCCAGTGACATGACAGAATGTGAGTTTGCTCTAATCAAGCAGCTCTTCTTAACATAACTAGGCACATTCCAAAAAGTCAGTTCATCTTGTAGACTCTGTCAGTGATCCACAGAGCACCTTTCTCAATCCAGAATCCACTGTTTGTCACTTCCCATAAGAAATATATTCCACTAGAGGCCATCAAACACAAAAAACCTGTAAATATTTGATTCTTATAAATTAAAGAAAAAGTGGTTAATGTTTTATTGTAAAAATGCATGTCCCCGATACAGGAAGAATGATACTAGGTTTGACCAAAAATGAAAGGTCTATATATGATCCCAGCTACTCATTGTACTGCTTAGGAGAAACAGGACCTGAGAGGGAACTAGATGATATGCAATGGATTATTTATTCAAAATCCAGTTGACCATCTGCCCCAACTGAGATCCTCCCAGATCAAGAGCCTATTGCATGGGATTACAACACCCCAGCAGGGACCCACAGACATAGGTGATAACTAAAAGCCTCCACATAGGCATGAACTTGTTAACCATGAGAGGATCAGAGAAGTTGCTCAAGGAAGAGAGGGCAATTCCACCCTTATTTTTTAAAGGGAAAGCTAGAGCTTTTAGAGTATGAAAAGTTTACTTAGACTGGTCATTTCTAAAACAGGAAAATGTATCAACCTAAGTTTACATAACAAGATTCACCTCCTGATACATTTATCTTCAATCAGGTATTCTTTCCTACTTCTTAGAAGACATGGAAATGTCAAGTTCTACTCTGTTTTTACTGAGTGCACTGTAATGTAATTGTGTCATATGTGTTCTCAATGTTTTCCAGAGTAAAACATCACCCTCTGGGTCTCCATATCCTCAAGCATATCTTAAAGAAAAGACCACTTACACTCTGAAAGTGGTGAAAGACTTAAAATCATTTTTAGCAAGAAAAAAAAATGTGTCTTGACTCCTTAAATATAAACTGTATTTATGAATCTAATAGTCCTTGTAACCTTACAGTATATTTTCTTCACTAGCTTTGTTTTGTTACAGTGATTATAATATATACTCAATGATTACAATCTCATACTGGCTTCTTTTGTACCTTTCTTAAGATTTATTCTCAATATGTAATCCTCTGCCAATTGTATATTATATATATTAATCTTTTACAGCAAAGGGTCTTACTCTTAATCTCAAAAGGGAAAATAGTGAGGATAGCTGTAATTCAAGTTCAGATTGTTCTAGACATGCTAACAGCAGCCAGCAGGGATACCTGCCTAATGATGAAAGACATACTTTTCTGTGGTCATCAAGTCATAGTTGCATCAGGCTAACCTGTGATGCTCAGATCCTAGTAAATTCCTACTACAGGACATCTAGTTCATCCTCTGAAACTAGTAGAAAGAATGAGAGTCTCATGGCTCCTTGTAGGCAGGAACGATACCCTACAATGGCTCAGAAGCTATTATAGCTGATGGGTCACTGCCCTTCAGTTCCCAATATTGCAGGGCATATAGGACTAAGTTGAAAATTGAAGTGCCTTAGAAAATTAGTATTTATGTATAAAATTGGCAATAAGAAAGGTTGAGAAATGCTTGACCAATGCTGACTAAAACTAATGCAGGCCCTAAGGCTCATTATAAAACCAAAACATATACCTCTGAGTGCTCCTGGAGGAAGATCAGATTTGGGTCAGCAAGCTTGAAAGCATCTTTAACCAGTGAGCAATTTCCTGTGTCCCTGAACTACTGTTTTACTAGTTTTGGTAAGAAACTATATTAAACTTAAATTGTAACCCATTTAAGGGAAAATACCTGGCAATAGCCTTATGAAGACTCACTCTCAAAAAGAAGGTAGGAAAATTAATATTTTGAAGGAGAACAAGTCACAGGTGGGATAAAGATTTTGTACTTGCTAGATGCCCAAAACACTAATATCTATGAGCAGTTTCTATTGTCAAAAAGACAAATATATGAGAACAATACTTTTAAGTAACTTGGAAACCCTGTCTTCATAATTTTATGTTTTTAAATATTTTATTTTTATTTATTTAGTTGAGAAAGAGAAAGAGAGAGAGAATGAGTTCACCAGGGCCTCCAGCTGTGGCAAACAAACTTCAAACACAAGAGCCATGTTGTGCATCTGGCTTATGTGGGTCCTGGGGATTCATACCTTGGTCCCTTGGCTTTGCAGGCAAGTGCCTTTTTTGCTAAGCATTCACTGCAGCCCACAATTTTGTCTTTAAAACAGCATTTAAAAATGTATACACCTTTATTTTGTAACTGGATGGCATTAATTTCAACCATAAAATTATATAATAATGGTCATTCCTAACATGAGAGTCTTAACCGGGCAGCAGTAACGTCCCACTTCTTCTCTCATGTCCAGTAACTTTGATTCCACTTTCTGTTTCTGTGAACTTAAAGATGTTTTATAAAAGTTGAATCATAAGGATGTAAGGGTGATCTGGCTGTGACATCTTTTAACCCGTTGATCTCCCGCGTCAATTCAGCCAATTCAGCAGGCTAGGCAGATGATCCCTTCCTCCCTCAACACTCCATGGGCATCCCTTCCAAATCTCCTTGCTCCATCAAAAAGGATAACTTTCCCTGAATATATGAGGACCCATTTTCAATCAATGGTATTTATAAGTAGCTGTGCTTCCCTGGTAGAACCTCCAAACAAGCTCTCAAGAAGTAGAATCACTAACTGATCAGTGGTCTATTTAATTCAGCATACTTTTGAAGTTCATTCACTTTGTAATCTTTAAACAACTTAATTATTTGTTATTACTGAATCATATTCCATTCTGTGTTTGGCCATGTTTGATCATTCATTTGTGCTTATTTGATTATTCTACATTATGAGTGGTAAATTCAGCTGCAAGTATTTGTAGTGTTCCTTCCCTTAACAGACTTTAAGCATTCCCCAACAGTTGTCCTTGCATTTGTTTCCTTGAGAAAAAGTAAAGAATTTCATATTTCTTACAACTAATCTCAAACAGTGTACATGACACATATATTCCCACACTGGTAGTGCTGACAGGGATTCATTCTTTTTGAATACCAATTGTGTTGAGTCATTCAAACACTTTCTTACCATCATGTGCTCTTTCGTTCATGCCTATGGGATGTGGAAGAATCATCCTTGTCCTTTAAGTTCTGTGTTTGCTCACCATGTTCGTGTCATGCTTATTAGTAAATATTTCTTACTTTCATTTATGTTTCATATGAGCAGTTGATTCAAATAAAGAAAATGATTTAGTTTTCAGTTCATTTAATCAGGAAAAATTTTAGTAACACTGTTTTAATACCAGTGGATGGCATTTGCTGAAATTCATTTTAGGCCCTGGTAATGGAAGGAGTATGCATGACCAACACTTTCTTTATACCAGCTATATCTAACACTGATATTTATATTATGTGTTTAAAAGAGAGAAATGTGTTGCTAAGTAGGTTAGACCATGAGTTGCTTGGACAAATATTGGTCATTTTCCCCAGTTGCTCATGTAGCACCTTCTGGCACTAGACACGCTGACTGTCTGGGGACTGACTCTTTCCGGGCTTCCAGCCATGCTGTTCCATTTTACATGTCAGCTGTATATGGTGTTTTCAGCAATAGGGTCTTACCACTAACCTTTAGTGGGTCATCAAAAACAAATAACAAGTTGTGATGCCCACACAGTGCAATAGTGGCACACAGCGATGGTGGGGAACCAACTGCTCTTGATTTGACTAACTGATCCCCTCAGTGGTACCTGACCCATAGCTGGAGCTGGGAAACAAGTCAGAACCATATCCAAACATAAGCCCTCTCTCCAATATCAAGCTACCAGCAATCATGGGCTACAAGAGGGCCTACACCTATTAAACTCTCTATAACAAAAAGTAAGTATAAAAAAAAGTATTTCATTTGTCCTGGAGCTAACTTACTCTCCATTGAAGAATCTGCTTCTCTTTTTCAGATAGGGAGAGAGCCACCCCATCATACTTCAAAAGGGCCCTAGCTAAAACTAAGGAAAATTGGCAAAACAAGCAAGGGTGCTGTTTTCCTGATGAACCGGATACCAGCACAAGGGGAAAGGAGACCAACACAGAGAAAAATCAACTCCTACCAAATCAGAGAGCCAGAGCCTCAGAGGCCCCCAACACCTCATCACTGAAGCAGACCAAAAATGAACCCAACATAGCTCAGGGAAATTTTGCAGAAGAGGGGGAGGAAAGAATGTCAGAACCACATGTTGGGTCAGGGTATGCAGAGACATTTATCGTAACAATAACTGTGGTCTAACTCCACAATGCATGGCCCATATACCTCAACAAGGAGGGGCCAATAGAGAGGGGTAGGTCACACATGAGCCTAGTAATGGTACCAAACTGCCTGTACTTGCTGAATAGAAAACTAATAAAAAAATTTAAAAAGAAAGAAATTCTTGAAATAATTTATCCCCATTTATTCTTGCAAATTATAGAAAATTATAAAAATTTCCAAAGTTTCTAGAAGCCATATATTTAGGATAACCTGAACATTGCCAAAAGTGTATGCTTGTATATCTAAACCTTTTCTTACATAAAAGTTTTAAAAATCAAAAAATAAATTGTTGGGCTGGAGAGATGGCTTAGCGGTTAAGCGCTTGCCTGTGAAGCCTAAGGACCCCGGTTCAAGGCTCAGTTCCCCAGGTCCCACGTTAGCCAGATGCACAAGGGGGTGCACGCATCTGGAGTTCGTTGGCAGAGGCTGGAAGCCCTGGCGCGCCCATTCTCTCTCTATTCCTCTATCTGTCTTTCTCTCTGTGTCTGTCGCTCTCAAATAAATAAATTAAAAAAAAAATAAATTGTAGAATTTATTCTATGATGGACTTATGAAATATAAGAAATATTTATTTCAAAGCTGCTGGTGACATTCTGACATGTTGGTGGCTTTTCTAGAATCTTCAACTCCATCTTTGCTGTCTTTGTGTTACCTTGGTTGTAGGTCCTTAACAATATAAGTTATTCTGACCTTTGTTTACTCAGTGTGGATAAACAGTTTTCATGCTGTTTCTTTCAAAGAAGGCTTGCACAGAACATTTAGTGGTAGTACAATCATGATGCTTAACATGTAAACATAAAAAAGTCTTTTTTAGGTGCAATGCTTTTGAAGACAAAAAAGAAAATAGTGTGAACACAATGTTATAGAAATGCTTCTTTTCCTTAAATAACACAGATGTTTACCTGGGCTCAATAAAGCCTATATGATGAGTTGGAACTTTCCTTTTGTTATACTTTCAGGTATACTTTTCAGGCATTTAAAATTCAACTCTTGGTCTGGAGAGATGGCTTAGTGGTTAAATACTTGCCTGTGAAAGGCTGAATTCCCCAGGATTCACATTATCCAGATGTACAAGGGGACACACATCTGCAGTTCATTTGCAGTGGCTAGATGCCCTGTCACGCCCATTCTCTCTCTCTTTCTCTCTCTCTCTCTCTCTCTCTCTCTCTCTCTCTCTCTCTCTGCCTCTTTCTCTTTGTCTGTAGCTCTCAAATAAATAAATAAAAATAAACAAAAAAATTTTAATTCAGCATTTGCCTTATAGAAACTGTCAAATAGTGGGCTTATTTCAGGTCTTTTAAGAATTCCAATTGGTTTTGGAATGAGATTTTACATGGATGACAGGAACCTGGGAATGGTTTTCTTTTTTGTGTTCAAATGTGCTTTAGTCTTCTCATTTTTATTTCCATGCACACAATTTTGTGACATTTTCACATAAACATAAGAATTCCTTTCATTTAGAAGACATTTTCCTTTATTGAAATAGTCAATATACCCTAGGTTGTGAAAATTAAAAAGAGGAGGCATATCATATTCAGTAGTTATAGTTACTGAAGTTTTTTAAGGCCAATACTTGGCCTCTGGCACTCTGCACACACTAGGTTTGTTACATGGTCTCAATACATCAATAGAAGAGACAAGTGGTAGTAAAAGTAAATAAAAACTAAAATAAAAAAAAAGAGACAGTGAAAGGATATTTATTCAATGTAGCCACACTGGAAAATGGAAAAATAGACACATTGATTTCTAAATCCAGTTTTTAGGGTACCAACATGGGATTTTGTTTTCAATAATGGGCAAGAGGTATGCACAAACTAAGTAATTGTGATCCAGGAGTGGCCTCACTCAGCATTGTCTTAGCTCCAGTCTATCCTGTATGGTGACCCAATAAATTAATCCCTGGGTTGGCACCATGCCTTGAGCATTTTCCTTACCCTACCATGGAAATCTTGGAGAAATTTTAATTTTCTGGGCTTCACTATTTGAATAATAGCACAAGAATTTCTCCTTAAAATATCTCTCCTGCTAGGATGGTTACAAATGGAATCAAGTTTCTCAAATTAGAGCCTATATTTTCTGTTTTATGTGTGATTTTTTTTTAGCACATATGCAAAATATAACTCAAGATCAATTAGACACACAATTATAAGAGCCAAAGTCATATAGTTTTTTACAAAAGAAAAGGCACAAATTTTCATGGTCATGAGTTTAGCAATTTACTCTTACATGTTTCAGCAAAACCTCAAATGATGTAAAAGTTAAAAAAAATTGTATTTCAAAGTTGCGTATAAAGAGGTGTGAAAAAGATAACTTACAAAAGAAGACAATGCATGATTAACTTGCATATAAAATATATAAAGAGCAATACGAAAGATAAGCCAAGCAAAATTTGGTAAATATTTGACTAGGAAGAAGTTACAGACCAACATGCACTTGGGAATAAGATTAGTATTACCCGTGTTAGACAAGTGCAAATTAAAATTGTACTAGAGTATAATAATAACTTATAAATAAATGTACAAAATCATTCTGATTCTAGGGCATACCTCAAAATAGATCAATTGTTTTGTCTCTGAACAAGAATTTGCACACATATATAAAGGACTATATTTATTCATAAAAGTATCAAAGCAAAAGCACCTCAAAGATCTGGGTGCCTGTGAATGGATAAATATAAACATTTAACTAAAGAGTATACAGTATTCATTTATGGGAAGAGCCCCAAGACGCCATTAGCTACTGACAGAAATACCAGAAAAATGTTTGGGTAAGACTGGATTTATAATCAAAAACAGACAAGTGGGAAGAGATCTTTGAGAATAGATGGCATGTTCTCAAAGTAGAATATGATGATGGATGAATAAACACAAGATTAATAAATATATATAGATGAATTTTATGTCATTTAATATATATCTCTGTAAGATTCCTGCTGTTTAATCATATGTTTAACTTATTGAGAGTTTTCTGGAAGAGAAAAGAAAGAAAAAAAAAAGAAACAGAAAGAAAGAAAAGGCAGGAAGAAAGAGAAAGGAAGGAAAAAGGGAGGGAGAGAGAGAAAGACAAGGAGAAAGAATGAATATCCTCAACAATCAGAAGAGGAAAACTAGCTAATATTCATGGGAAAACATATTTAATCTCAGTAAATAACATAAACCTGATTTTATAATTTATTTTATTTTTCCTTTGGAATTTATTGTTCTTTCAGTAATTTCAGAATCAGCTATTTATAAAACTGATGAAGGTAATCTGCAGCAGTGACAAGAGGTACTTTGTAAGAACATAGGTGATCTCTGTCGCGAGCACTCTCAAAGATGATTGGTTGAGAGGATTCCGCCGGGGAAGGCCAATGATACTCAGACACTGGTATACTTGCAAAGGAGTTTACTGGGATGAAAGTCACGCACAAGCAAGTCCAAACTATCACAAATAATATTATAGCTAATATAATATATAACCAAGGTATATTCATTGCTACATTACTAACACAAGAATATTTCTAACGAGTCTAACATGTATACGACCTGACAACGCGAGATTTGAGTTGCGACGTTTTACGACGTTTTACGACCTGACCAACGCGAGGTTCGAGCTGCGCTCCAAGCCGAGTCTTGGTCCACTGGCTTAAGCTAGTGCTCTGGTTTACGGATGATCATTCGGACAGAGTGTCGGGCTGATGAATTCGGATCGGTGACGTGTCTCGCGGGGGTCTCAGTCAGGACTGCTGAGTAACCTCTCAGTCAGTCATAGTGTCGGGGAGACTGAGACAATGGTTGCTGAGCAGCTGGGGTTTTTATACCTTCCAATACTTATCTAATGGTTCCACACACACATCTGCTAATCTCTACTACATCACTGCACACAGTTAGTCTTAGGTTTGCTTACAAGCTTTGACTTTGCATTTTTTACTCTCACAACAAACTTGTTTATCCTAAACTGGCCCTGGACCATATGCTGGTCCTTACATGCTCATAACAATCTCACAGTATCTTCAAGTACAAACAAAATACCATCTCTGCCCCAATGGCAAAATAGAGTATGGAAATGAATATTGGGCTAAAATAAATATCTTTAAAGAAAATGTTGAGGCCAGGCGTGATGGCGCACACCTTTAATCCCAGCACCCGGGAGGCAGAGGTAGGAGGATTGCTGTGAGTTCTAGGCCACCTTGAGAGTGAGACCCTACCTTGAAATATAAACAAACAAAAAATTGTTGGGAAGCTCAATATGGTGTAATGTTGTGGCTTTCATACTGTCACTCTTTGTTTTTGTTTTTCCTTTCTTCTGTATTTATTATTATTAACAACATATTTTGTATGGCTACATCATGTGTTGGTACCCTCATCCCTGCCCCCATTCTCTGGGAGGACCCTCCTCAGTGAGGTTGAAGCTATTCCCCATGGGACTGTGGGTTATGCATTGTGCTATGTATTTTCCAATAAGGACTGCCTTCATTGTGTCCTACAAGTTTTGGTAGGTAGTGCTTTTATTATTATTCAATTTTAGTAATTGTACAATTTCTTTTTTGATCTCTTCCATAACCCATTCATTTAAAAGTGTGTTGTTCAGTCTCCAGGAGCTGGTGGAGTTCCTGATGTGTCTGTTGTTAATTTCTAGCTTTAAAGCATTGTTCTCTGATATGATTCAGGAAGCTACTTCAACTTTCCTGAGTTTATGGAGGCATGCTTTATGACCTAATATGTGATCTATTTTGGAGAAGGTTTCATGGTCTACTGAGAATAATATGTATTCTTTAGAATTGCAGTGAAAAGTTCTTTAAATGTCTGATAGGCCTAGTTGATCTATGGTGTTGTTGAGCTATATTAATTTCCTGTTTATTTTCTGCTAGGATGATCTGTCTATTGATTATAATGGAGTATTGAAGTCTCTGACTGTGATGGTTTTGGAGCTTATTTCTGTTTTGTTGTCAAGTTTTCTTCTATGAACTGTGGTTCACCTGTGTTTAGTTTAGAGATTATGATGTTCTCATGTTGGATCATTCCCTTGATGAGTAACAAGTGTCCTTCTTTTGTACTTTTGATTAGAAGTCTATTTTATTAGATATTAATATAGCAATGCCTCCATCTTTTTTATTTAGATTTGCTTGGGATATCCTTTTCGATCAATCTACCTTTAGGATGCATCTCTCTTTAGTGGTAGGGTGGTTTCTTGAAGACAGCAGACAGAAAGGTCCATTTTTTTTTAATCTACCCTTTAATTTGGGCCTTTTCATGGGTGAGTAAAGACTGTTAATGTTTTAGGTTATCACTTTGAGATTTGATTTCATTCCGGCCATGATGGTGTGCTTAAGTGGCATATGCTTTGTTGTGTTCTGTAGTTTTTGAGCCCACTCTAGTTTTTGTTATTGTTAACATCTTCCTGCAGGTTCTTGAGGTTGGTTGTTTGACTCTTCTGTGTTGAATATTCCCTGAAGTATACTCTGTAGGTTTGGTTTATGTTCTTATAGTTATAAAGTTGACTTTTTTCATAAAACGTTTTCTTTTCACCATCTATTATGAGGAATACTTTTACTAGGTACAGTAGTTTGGGTTGGAAGCCACTAGACTTTGGAATATTCCATTCCACGTCTTTTTAGCTTTCAGGGTTTCCATTGAGAAATCTGAGGTTAGTTGATGGGCTTGCATGGTAGTTTGATTCAGGTGTCCCCCATAAACTCAAGTCTTCTGAATGCTAGGCTCCCAGCTGATGGAGATTTGGGAATTAACACCTCCTTGAGACTGTGTCTTGTTGCGGGTGGGCTTTATGGGTATTACTATATTCAGTTTCCCTATGCCAGTGTTTGTCACACTCTCCTGTTCCTGTGGTCCACCTGATGTTAGCCAGGAGGTGATGGCCACCCTCTGCTCATGCCATCATTTTCCCTGCCATCATGAAGCTTCCCTTCAAGTCTGTAAATCAAATAAACCCTTTCTTCCTGCAAGCTGCTCTTGGTCAGGTGATTTCTTCCCACAATGTGAACGTGAATACAACAGGAAATTTGGTACCAGGAGTGGAGTAATTTGCTGCTAGACACAAGAATGTGTGTTTTTGGCATTTTGGAGCTGATTTTCAAGAGGAATGTGGGTGAATTTGAAACCTTGGCCTATGAGACACCTTTCAGTACTGTAAATACAGCTTAATGGACTATTTTGGTCAGAGTTGGAAGATCTGAATGCAGTAAGAACTATGGACTGTGAGGTTTGGCTTATGAGGGTGAGAAAGAGTTTTGCCTGCCTGGGATAGAAGCAGTTTGTGTGAGAGGCTTGCTATCATGCCCATGTCCTGAGAACTTGTGTAGGGCTGTGTGTAGAAATAGACTGGTGAGAGCAGAGGGATATGGAACAGAAATGATATCTTTGGGCTGAAACTTGTGCCTATTCAGCTGAAATTATATGAGAGATTATAAACTATGAGACTGGGCCAGCTGATGTGCACTGGGGCAACAGGAAGAATGCAGACTCTTTGGAAGGGGCCTGAGTGCTCAATGAATGTCCTGTTCTTCAAAGTCTGCTTTATCCCCACCTGTGTGAACAAATTTGCACCCTACCTGATATTGTGGAGTATAGGAAATGCAAGAAAGAGAGGTTCATTGAATTTGCGACATGGTCTTGTGTTTTGGAAATGGCCATGTCCAGTGTGATGCATAATTGCCTGCATGTAGACTGGATGGAGCTATAAGGATGACCTGTGAATTACAGTGGAGACTCAGTGGAGATGCAGAGACCATGAGATGGCTGCTAAGGAAAACTGCTGGCCATAGATGAATTTTTACAGCACAATAAGTAGCCTAGTTAGAGGCTTGGAATTCAAACTCTAGACACTTGTTGCTCGTTAGAATTATCAGATTTAGGGACTTGTCACTTGCACGAGCTGTTGGTCTTAGAGATACAGATTTTGAGGTTTGCCTTGGTTGTTTTAAATATTGCATTAGTTGAATATTTCTTTGCTATGCCCAATGTCATCTTTTGCAGTGAGGCAGTGAGAATGTATATTCTGTGGAATTATGGTTTGGGGATTATATATATATATATATAGATATAGATATAGATATAGATATAGATATAGATATAGATATATATATAGATATATATATATACACATACATACACATACATACATACATAGTGGCTCAGTTAAAAGACCTTGGATTATGGGGTTGTTTGAACGTCATTAGGATTGATTAAAAAAAGTGGGGACTTTGAAAGTTGGACTGAATGAATTGTATTTTCTCTCATGTATGGTTATCAGTTTATGGAGGCGAGGGGCAGAATGTGGGTGTTTGATTCAGGAGTCCCCCATAAACTTAGGATCTTCTGTGAGTGTTATGTTTTAAATGTATAGTGGATTGGTATATGATGGGGTTATTATTGCAGATGTGAAGACTGTGTAGTGTTCAAGTACTTCAAAGGTACATGGGGAACTGCAAGCTCTGGCCTACTGACTCTGCTTGCACACACTCTTCAGCACAAGAGGACCAGGGATTGGGGACCCAGAAGCCAGGAGCAAGGCCCAGCCCCACAGTGTGCTGTGTACCCATTAGCTCAGGGGAATAGAAATATGAGGACATAGCCTGCAGTTAAGAAACTGGAGCAAAAGGCCTGCTTATGCAGCACTCACACAGGGACCAGGCTGCCCCAAGCTAGCAGCAGAGGTACCAGGGTCAGGGAACTGGGAGGTGAGGATTGTATAGAGAGCTCTGCCTGGAGCATGGGAATAGGGACTTGGCGACCCATGGGACAGTCAATTGGGAAACCAGAGCAAAAGGCCTGCTTCCACAACACATATGCAAGGACCTGGGTGCCCTAGCCAGAAGCAGAGGTACCAGTACCAGGGAAGTGGGGGATAAGCCTGGAGCTCTGATCTACTCACTCCACATGTGCACCCTCTGGAACAGGTGATCCTGAAGTTGGAGATCCAGGGGCTATTTAACTAGGAAGGCAGAGCAAGTGGCCTGCTTTTGCATCAAGCTCACAGGGTCAAGACAGCAGCAGAATCTGGGACCAGGGAACTAGGAGGTGAGGAAGGAACTGGGAGCTCTGGCCTACTCACTCTGTGCACTGCCTGCCCCCCCCCCCACCCCCCAGAGTAGGGGTTCTGGGAGTAAGGGACCAAGGGGCCATTCAGTCAGGAAGGCAGAGCAAGGGGCTTGCTTCCTTAGCATGCTCAAAGGGACCTGGCAGCTTTGAAGTCAGTATACCCTTATAGCTTTCCTTTCTAGATAAATTCATTTTATATCTAAACTTTTACTTGTTTATGATCATATTTAAATTCCACATTTATATTTTTGTCTCAAAATAAACATTAGAATATAGAAATTTTATACATATACTTATTATTATGTACAATTATATGTTAGATACTTATAAAATGCTGTTTTTATATATCCAAAATTTAGAAATAAGAAAAGTAAACATTGATATCACTATAAATAAAACTCTATATGGACAAATATTTATTTATGAAAGTAGATAATTATTGGCATGGAAATTCAACCAATATATTTAAAAGAAAAAAACAATTGCATAATTTATGATTCTATTTTGTGAAATAATATGCAAATATTTGTGTATTATTTATATACTTGTAGGTGGTTACAAAATATATGATTCAAATTTTTAATAGCATGATTTGTAGGTTTATTTTCTTATAATTAAAGATTTTATTTATCATTAATTGCTTATTTTTGTACAGTGATTATGTAGATTATTTAAAGTGAAGTAAAAAATGAAAATCAGTATTGACACATTTTCTTTAATAATTGAAAGCATATTCTTGATTTGACCTGAAGTTTCTAGTTAATTATACTTTTCTGAATACTCTGTATGTATAGCATAGGTACTTATTAGCTATATACAAATAAAGTGCCTAACATATTACTTCAAAAATAGTGAATTATTCAAATCCATGTCTGAGGTTGAAATATGACTGATTAGAAGCAATCAATGCTTAAAGCTATTTGAAAAGTGCAACTGGTTGGTTCTTCCTAAAAATAAAATGACCTGGATCACTAATTTATACACTTTTAATTATAGCAACAAACATTTTTGCTACATCATTTTCTATAATCATTTATTAATTTCCCCCACTATCTTCCAAATGTCGTTGGAACTGCTACATAATCAGCAAAGCCTAAATCATTTTAATTGCTAAATTTCCTTGTCAGGACTACTTAAAAATAAAAAGGCAATTTAGGCAATTAATCTGTCAGTGAGGAAACAACATAGATAAAAGCCTGATTAGCTAGGAGACACGTTATTGGAGACTTCAGTTAACTGCAGTTTGGGGGAATAAATTAACTTCAGGAAGGAAGAAGAACAAATTTTTGATTTACGAAGAAAGCAAACAAAATCTCTGAAACAAACCTCTGGAAATAGTTTCCTCATTTCCTTTAAAAACAAAGTTTACTACATAAATGTTATCTATTTTTTCCATGACTTAGAAGACTTGAGAGTCAAAGTTGATGCCACCTCTTCTTGGCTTTGATTCTGCCAGGACCAGGACTGAATTTCTGAACCTATTAGGTGTTACTTAGCATTTCATATCTCCCATTATTTTCAGCTAGTTCCTTTAACCCTGTAAACAAGATTTCATTTCTTTCACCTGAACAAAAAAGCATAACCAACCTTCAAAAATATTTAAGTTCATACTTTATAATCTTGTATTTTTACTATCTTTTTTCCCAACAGTCCTCTGTAAACTAGGCTCCTAAAGTGTTTCTTATGTGGTCTTGGATTATTCTACTCTCTCTTTTTATTTTTTAAGTAACAAATAGCCAAAAGTGACAATTTAGAATTTTATATAGCTGATATTCTTGGGCTAGAAATTCCAGAAGTATGTGTTTGTGACATTTTGGCATTTGGCAGGGTACTTGCGCTGCGTGACTACATGGTGAAGGGCATCACATAAAGAAGCAGAACATTGTTGCAGCTCAAGTCTTCTCTTTTTATAAAGCTACAGTTACATTATATGGGCTACTCTTTATGTCTTCCCAAAGGCACTTGGGGTAAGTACCACGTATTCATGGGTTTTGGGATATTTTTTCAACACAAGAACTCTGGGGTACATGAGAAACCATACATTGTCATAAGTGACTTCTTAAAAGCTCTATGCAATGCAAAAGGCATGTGACAGCAATCAGAAAAACCTAGATGTTCTGATGATAGGCAAGCTGATGAAGCTCTCTCAGTCTTAATTTTATGAGTCATGAAATAAAAAAAATATATAGCTGTGATAGCTACTTTAAAATAATTGAAAAATAATGTGTTAGTTTACATCACTGTGTCAAAATACTTGAGATAGAAAACTTCAACTTAACCTCAGTTTCAGAGGCTTCTGGGCATGATTGGCTGTATTCATTGTTCCTTGGCCTGTTGAGAAGCAGAACACCATGGTAGACTAATATAATGGATCATATCTGCTTATAGTAGTATGACAGTCAGATGTCAGAAATAAAAGATAGTCCAGACACACATACCCAGGGATGCATTTTATCCAACTAGGTCCCACCTCTGGATTTTCCATCACATTCTTATAGTGCCATCAAAGAATGGCTTCTTCCATGGATTAAAATAATGACTAGGTCAGAGCTACAATGTTCCATCTCACCTAATGAATAGATGCACCAGCTGATGATCAAGCCTTCCAGAAGAGGGGTGAGGGACTTGCTATCCCAAATATATGAAGTTTCTTCTCAAAAGGGTCTCTAGAGGTTTTTGAAAAAGTATCACGTAAGTATCAAATTATGTAAATACCATCTTATAGAACATGTCTGCTCTCCTTTATTTCTTACCACTTAGTACTTCTTTGTTGCTCTGAACCCAGGAGTAGACATAAAGAAGATGGTATTAGTGTCTAGGGACATAGCTAAGTAGAAAAAGTGTCTGTCTTGCAAGCATAAGGACCTAGCTCAATGCCCATAAGCTACATAGAAATCCCAGACATAATGGTGTATACTAATAATCACCCCACTAAGGAGGTAGAAACAGGGGGATCCCTGGGGCTCATTCACCTGGTGGTTTAGCCTAATCGGTTAGCTTCAGTCCATTGGGAGACCCTGTCTGAAATAAAGGTGGATGGAGTTCCAGAGGATGACATGCAAGGTTGATCCCTGGCCACCATATGCCATTTGTGTATATATAACTGAACATTGGCACACAACAATGCACCTACACAAGTATGAACACATATACATACATGTGAACTCTCTCTCATACACACACACATACACACAAATTTTAAAAAAGCAGATGAGTTCATATTGGACGAAATGCCCATTTTATTACCTTCTTGCTACCTACAAAATCCCCTTCCGTGGGAAGGCCCATGTTCATATCCATGATTATGTAAATAAATAATTTTAATTGTAAGATATGTAACTATCCTAAGTTGAAAGTTGAGATTGATATACTGAGCCTAAATTGTGACAACTTTATTATCTGATGATGATCAAATATGGTCTATGAATATTGGAAGGATTTCTTCTAGTGGACATACTACATAGTCACAGTGAAATACAAATAAATAATTTATCTAAATTGTTATCACACTAAAAGGAGAACAAGGTATAAGGGAGATAAATTAGAGAAAATTATTATTCATCGTAAATTATAAAACAAAATCAGGGACGTTTTGTTCATAGATATATGGCAGGCACTCTATAAGGAGCCAGCGAATAGCAATGCTATCAGTTTCACTCAACACGGGTTTATTTTATCCATTTTATACTCTTTTTGTAAACCTATAAAATGTCAGTAGGCACTACTTGCTATCTTTCTGTGCTCAGGTTGTTATGCTCTGCTTTTCAGAGAAGATTTCTCCCAAGAAATAACTGTGGAATGACCAGCCACATGGTGTGTGCCCCACACCACTAAGTAGATGAGGTTCCAGGCACTTCCTGTGTACGTTCAAATGGGTCATGCCTCCCATGTCTCAAGATTTGTCATATCCCATGCAACTGTTCTCCTGAAGACATTTAAAAATTATCTTTTCAGAGTCAACATAAGATAACAGATGGATAATCTGCTTGAAGACAGCTGAGGTCATATATCATTAGGCATCAGGGAAATGCTATATGTAACCAAACATCTGCATTTGCAAAATAGAGCTGAAAGCTTTCCAATAAACCTCATATTCTAATTTCATGCCAATTTAACAACTAAAAAATGTAGAAAAGGTAATCATAAAAACAAAGGCAGTGAGATTTTTAACTGAAATGATCCGTAGAGATCACGTTTTTCGAGTCAGTAATTTCACAGATCCAAAATGGAGCCAAAAGAAGTGAAATATTTCACCTAAGATCAAATAACTAGTTATTGCCAAGAGTAGGATGGAATGCAGTACTTCCACCAGTGCTTTCTGTCCAGGCTGCCATTCTCAACCTGTTGTGAAAGTCTCTCTCTGTTTTGTAGACATCAAGACTGTAGTCTAAACATAATACCAAAGTCCCCAATCATTTGTAATGAAGTTTCTGTAATCATATTGGAAAGATGGCAGTCAAAATTATCTTCTATACATGCCCTGAGAATGCTTTCTCCTAAGGAAATACTCAATATTATATTAGGATAACAAGATCTTTTGAAAATGAATGTTTCCATTTGCTGAATTAAATATTTAGAGCTTCCCAGAAATGTGTTGGCATGAGTTCACGGCTCTGAACATTTCCTTTCCAGTTTATGAGCAATAGCCTAAGAAATAAGGAAATGGAAAATGGGATTTAAACTATAACATCACTGGAAGCAAGCATAAATCATTTTCCAAATGTCAGAAACTATGAAGAATGTTTGATAGATACAAGTCAAATGAGGCTTTACAAAGACTGATAAAACATTGTTTGTAATGGTATGGCTTAATGGGAAAGCGATGGGAATGATGGACCACTAGGGATTGGATCAAATGGGGCAGGGATGGCAAGTGCATTGGTAAATTTGATTAAAGTTCCTTTAGTCCAGTGGGTTTTAGCATGGGAGTTGTAGTGTGAGGACATTATTGATTGAAAGGTGCTATTGATAATCACTGGGTTTGTGTCAGAGGTGCTAAAATCTGACTGGTCTCAACAAACCAGCTTAATGAAATGTTTGCCCCACATCCTGCTTCCTTCCTCCTTTCAATGTTTCATTTATTTTTTTTTATGTATGATGAAAACTCTTTTAATCATAATGAAGTCTAGAACATTAACTTTATTTTTCTTCTCATAAAAACATATGAGCACTTGCACAGGATTACAGCTCGCTGGATCAACAGTGAAACAATTAATGTGTACATGAAGATAAAACAATAATTTTAAGGTATGGAATAAATCATTCTTTATATTGAAATTTTATTCCCTGTAATGTTTTTTGTTTGATCTCTCACTTAATTGTTTCATTGAGTATTTATAGCCATATTTCATTTACTGTAGCTTCCTGCATTCAAATGTAAACAAAGAGCCCTCTTGATATTTTCATTGAAATTCTTGTCTTCTGAGTCTTATGTATAAAAATTATCATTTTAGTATAAATCATTTTACTTTTATTTCAACTTTATATTATTCTTAGATTACTGAATTATTTATTAAATATATATATTCAACATTCTTAACTTTATTTCAAGATAGTAATTGGGAATGAAATGCATCCACTTCTAAATGAGGTAATGTGCCTGACTAGGATGCAAAATATAATGCCTGTCACTGTGTAAAAATTTAAGAAACTCAGTGTTATAAATTCTATCAATGTGGAGAAGAAGAATGTCTACTTGATATTGATAGTAGTGACTGAAGGTTTAAATTTGTGATCAATGGCTCAAATGTGTATAGAAATCAAGTGGTGGTAGGAAGGTATGGTTTTGGCACATGAAAAGCACTGAAGACTGCCCTGCAAACATGGAGGGAGATTTAAAGTTTTGTCTCTTTTCTATCTCTTGCTGTGAATCATAATTCATTGTACTGAACTCAGTGATACACCATTTGGACACCATTTCAAGAACTACAGCTCCATAGAGACCCTCATCTTGTCTTGATTAATTTCTGGGTTCACCCTAGACAATCCATAGAGTTAGAATTACCTGCCTTGATGAACTGCATTCATCCCTTGTATATACAGGTGTTTATCTAAATGTCAGTTTCCAGTTATTACTCTGCTGACTGAAGTCAGACTCAGTGAGAGACCCTGAGAGTCAAGCCTTGACCATTCAGTATCGGAATTGTATGATAATTCTGAAAGTAAACCAGCAATGTAAATGCTTATATGACCTCTTCTTAGTTTTACATTCTTGTTTTAGAAAGATAATTGACATCATCTCTATCTCATTAATGTTTAGAAATATTTTTCCTTATGTAATCTCTTTCAGAGGTTTTTCAGAGACCTTTTCTTTTACTTATACCTTCTCAGGTAAATATGTGGCTTTTCATACATTCTAGAACTTTCCCATGTCTTGCTTCTTAAAATAATTTCTTGATTTGCAAAACAAATGCAAGGGAAATGTTCAACTTTTCTTCAGTTCTTTGGAATATCATTTACAAAATGGCTCTAGACCACATGTGATAAATGGGTAGAAAGAGGGAGGGAGAGAAGAAGAGATAAGTAGATAAAGATTGGTAATGGGTTGGTGCTAAGCATGACTGATTTTTATGTTTTGCAAGGAATAAGTTATAACTTTATTATGAAGACAAAAATGCAAAATAAGACATGATTCCTGCCACACTCCACATAGAAACAGAAGTAAAAATAAAAGTTCAAGTCCTGGTCTTTGAGAGACCATTGAGGCAAAATATAAAAGAGATACATGAATTAAAAGTGGGCATGTTTACTTGTCTTTGATCAATATGTTGCAACTTTAGGTTTGTTCTTCCATTATAGAGATTTATATTTGATGGAGTCTCATAAAAAAATGCTTTAATTTATTTTAGTGTTTATCTATACCTCAGATGACAATTTAATGAGTGTTGCAGTCAGCTTAGTGTTGCTGGCAAAAGAAAAAAAAAAAAAAAAAGAAACTAACCCAAAGCAACTCGTGGGAGGAAAGGGTTTATTTTGGCTTACAGACTCCATGATGACAGGAGAAAATAATGGCATGAACAGAGGTGGACATAACATTCTGGCCAACATCAGGTTGACAACAGTAACAGGAGAATATGCCAAAAATGGCAAGGGGAAACTTGCTATAACACTCATAAGCCTGCCCCCAACAATACAGTACTTCCAGGAGGCTCCAATTACCAAATTGCCACCAGCAGGAAACCTAGCATTCAGAACACATAAATTTATGGGGGACACCTGAATCAAAGCACTACAATGGATATATAGCAGAGTATGGTAATAGCATTGACAATACATTTTTTTAAGGTTTTATTTATTTACTTGAGACAGATAAAGAGAGAGAGAGAGGAAAAACAGGCATACCAGGGCCTTCAGCTACTGCAAACGAACTCCATATACACACGCCACCTTGGGTATCCTGCTTACGTGGGTACTGGGGAACAGAACCTGGGTCCTTAGGCTTCCCAAGCAAGTCCCTTAACCACTAATCCATCTCTCCAGCCCACAATAAGATATTTTCAGAAGTAGATGGGAATCTTGAGGGCAAAACAGATATAAGAAACATTTGAAAGGCAATGGAGTTACTGTGACTAATACACATTTTATCAGTTATTTTCTTGCCTCCCTTATGACTGCAGTTTTTTTATTATCTATTAATATTTTGTTGTAAAATGTTGTACTCTTAGGCCCACGTGTCCCTGTCATGAGGTTATTAGTGTTCATTGTGGGTACCACAGTCAGTCTTTGGGCAGGGCTAGGGTGCTTCAGGCTATTATAATCTTTCTGCACTCTATTCCCCTGCAATGTTCCTTGAGACTTGGTGGGTAAATATCTAATTTAGTGTTACTTTTTCTGTGGCCTCTGGATCTCTGTTTTGATGAGGTGAGTGCATTGCATCTGGCTTTACATGGGTACTAGGGGATCAAACCCAGGTCCTTAGGCTTTTGCAGACAAGTGCTTTAACTGTTAAGCCAGCTCATCAGACCAGCTTCAAGCTTTTATATGGGGCCTGGGGAACAAAACCAGGTATGAGTTTTCCCCCACTGCAAAAGTCTCAGGTCTAATCTGACAGCTCCTGTGTCCCAGCAGATGTTATAGATGTGACTGTTCTTAGGATAGGTAGTCACCTAACTTTCCTTGGTGTATTAATGTATTCTGGATTTCCCCAGTGTTCACTATCATCTGTTAGATAAACCAGATTTTCAACCAAAAGTGAGAATAATTTGTAATGAAGGGGATAAGGATAGGCATTTGAGAGACTTACTAATGTGTATGTTCACTCTTTATAGCCAAAGAACAATGGATGTTCTCTCTGGAGTCCATTGATTTCCTACTAATGGGAATTTGACTTGTTTCCCAGTACCAGAAATGAGTTTTTCCCCCACTGCAAGAGTCTCAGGTCTAATCTGACAGCTCACATAGGCTGTGTGCCACTATTGCACAGGTGTGTATTTTTAGTTCTGCCTATTGATTTTGTAACTTGCAGGATTTCCTGCATATTACACTGTTGACAATCATTTTACCCTCGCAGTATCCACAGCAATTCCCATCACTATGAGGGCTGCCCAGGAGGGGACTATTTTCCTCGCAGTTCCATTGTGGTCTCTTGATATCCTGTCACTGAAGGCTATAGTGTCTTCAGCAATAGGGTATTGTTAGCTTATTGACTGATAGTCAAGTGCTTTGGCAGTGGTCTACATTATTTTAGGGATCTCATGTGTCTCACTGACAAACAGGTCACTATGGGAGAGCAACCCAATTCTGGCCCTGGGATTTTCCAGCCAAAGTCCATGGTTTTAGGGTTAAACTTTCATCACCTTCTACTGGGCTTTCCTGTTGGGGTCCTTGCTCTCTCTTATTGAGGGTTATATCTTATAGAATGCTATCCAGGAGGAAGGCTTCTGTGGTACTGATTAATGTTGTCAGTAGTTTTGTGAAATTCTCTCTCACTTACCCTTCCCTCTAGCATAGAAAACCCTATTTTCTTTCCTTCCTTCCCTAACTTTCCTTCCTTTCTTCCTTTCTTCCTTCCTTCTATCTTCCTTCCTTCCCTCCCTTCTTCTCTCTCTCTCTCTCTTTCTTCATTTTTATCTTTGTCCCCTGGCTTGCTTGTTATGTAACCCCATTTCTCCTCCCTTGCTATTTTCTTTTTCTTTCTTTCTTTTTTTTTTTTTTTCATGGCTTACTCTAATTCCATGTCAATTCTCCTGATGCTTACCACAGATTTCAAGTTGTTCCAGGTTAGGAACCACATATAATGGAGAACATGATGTATTTGTCATTGTTGAATATTCTTTATATTTGATAATCAGCTCTCTAAAGATAGTCTTCTTTCTTTAAAAGAATATCTTCAAGACTTCTGGGTGTGTCTATAGCATCATCACAATTTTGAATTGTAAGTTATCCTTGTTTTGTGTAGAGATCACAACATGCCCACTACTATAAATATCTTTACTTTCTCCATGGGGTAAAACAAGCAAAGGGACTTTTTAAGTAGTAATATTTTCTATATCAGTAATCTATACAAAAATATCTTACTTTATAATAAGGGACATAGAAAAAAGAAGGAATTGCTCTTTCATACTGTCTTCTCTATCTATATTTAACCAAGGACAGAATAAAACCCAAAGGCTCTGAAGTATAATGCCTATATTCATTAGGGAAGATTAATATACATTTAGTACAACTGTTTTATTTCCAATTTTTCATAATATGTATTTTTCTAGGATGGATATTTAATTTTCCATTTTGATCTTAGAAATATTTGATATGGGTTCAACTTAAATACTAGTTCCACAAATCTAATACCATATTCTTTCCTAGCTCCAAATCATCTTTTATTCTAATGTTAACTTTATTAATTTTTTTGTAGTAACAGGTTTAATTATGACTTACTGAAGTCATATGATAGTTCAAATAACCACATAAAAGTGTCACATATTTAGTCATTTTTTATTAAATTTACAGCAAAAATATAAATGAAATTATGAATAAAGATACCTTAAAAGTTTAAAACTCAGTGGAAATAATGTTGGCTTTATGTTAGTGATGTCATCTTAACATAATCTCATCAAAGAAAAAATCAAGTTCTTCTTTCTTCTTACATGTCTTTCAGCCCCTAAACACAAGTATAAAAATGTAAACATATATTCAAGAAAAAGCTAAAGGTTGAAATTAGAACAAGACAACATGTCAAGTGGGTAAAGCAATTCTATAAAACTAAGGACCCAGTGTTCATCCCCTAGGGTAACATTATGTCAGCATGTCATGTGGATCCTCTGACAGGGCAACCCAAGGGAGGTTGAGCAATGTCTGTGTCTTAGGTAATGTCTTAGTTCAGAGAGAGCAAAGGTCCTATGCCTGACATGCTCATCTAGCACTAAATCTCTAGAATACACAGATTTGCTTTAATTATAACTCCAATTCCACTAGAACATTACTAAGACCAAAATCAAGGCTAGTTTTGAAAATGTACCTGCACATATTTACTAAGAATGTAGTATCTTTTAAACTATAAATCTGACAAGCAAGGAGATCTTATAACATGGCAAATATTTAAAGCATTTGAATAACTTATAATAAATTATATAATAATATAATAATAATTATTATATAATAAATATAAAAATTAGTTAAGGTTGAAAAATTGGTAATAGTAGCATCTTTGTTTCAAGATTACATTAAGTATTATGATTATAATAGTAAGTGTTTAGTGGGTCAATAAGTTATGAAGATTATATCTTACTCTATAAAACAGTATATGACTTTAAATCTATTGTCTTATTCTTTATGAATTCATATTAATAAATAAATTCCTTTAATCCCAGCACTCAAGAGGCAGAGGTACGAGGATCGCTGTGAGTTCAAGGCCACTCTGAGACTACAGAGTGAGTTCCAGGTCAGCCTGGGCTAGACTGAGACCCTACCTTGAAAACAACAACAACAAAAATAAATAAATAAATAAATAAACTGATATAATAAATCTAATTTAAGTTACTATGAAATAGTTTGGATACCATTTAAAATAAATAATTGAAAAGAGATATTCTTTTCAATGTGTACATGTGCATGGATGTGCATGATCCTATTTGTGCAGGGCCTCATGTATGTGAGTGTGTATGCTCATGCATGTATGTAGATGTGGAGTAGAAGCAAAATCTGGGCTGTCATCATCAAGAACACCTTTAACCCCCAGGAGATGGAGATGCTATAAAAAAAAAAAACAAGTCCATATAATAAGCCTTCTAACAGCAATTCTGCCTTCATGGAGAATTTTACATGTCTATGCATATTACTTTCCATCATCACTGGCTAAAGTAACCTATTTTCTTTGGATATATTTTACTTTCTATGTAGGCAATCCTATATTTTTCCACTGAAGAGTAATCTTAGTGTATACACATGTCTGTGCAAAATTCATGTAGCAACAAGGCAAACCAAAAAGCTAGAAGGTAGCACTGAGTATGTGCATAAAAAGGAAGGATCACAGGATGTGCTTCCACCTTTGTAAATGACATTAGCAGGCAATAAATATAAGTAGTAAACCTACTGCTTATAGATGCTAATTACTTTTTGCTTATAAGTTGATTCAGGCTTTTGCTTTCCTTGTGATCTTTCCATCTCGTTATTCAGAACCTTCATCAATGAGAAGATATGAAGAAACAGTATACAAAGTAGCAGAGGATATAAGATCTCTCAGATCAGGTTTCACTGAAGGAGGTGTTTGACTTCTTTCCATGGGGTTTTCTATGCTTTTGGAGAAACTGCAAGCAGAAATATTACTGGGGAAGCTGGTGATGTAGTTTTCCACATTAAGTGGAACCTGTCTGTGATCTAAGTACAAGGGAAGATGAGGCAGGAATATTATGAGTTTGAGGTCAGCCTGAGCTATATAGCAAGTTCCACACAAACCTGAGTTACATGGTAAGATTCTGTTTTTCCTCACCTCATCTTTCTGTAAAGGTTTCAAAAAAGTTGATCCTTTCCTAATAAGAGAGAGACTATACATCTTCTTTTGCTGAATCCAAAAAGGGTGATTATGTTGAATAATATACATTGACAATATAGCAATGATTGGGTTTGGAGGCTAACTCATCAGAGATCAGTTTCCTCTGGGATGCTGGCTTTGGAATCCTCACAATATTGGGAACACAGGTACCTTAATTCTGCTAAATTGAAGTCACCAGTTGCCAGTCTTTGCTGCATTCCTAAGTGAGAAGCAGTATCAGTTGGTACCCTTATATTCATTCTTTTGCATTGCATAATGAGGACAAAGTATAAGCACAGACTTCTAAGCAAGTCAACACTGAATACTTGTACAACAAAATTAGGAGCAAAATTAAATGATTAGCTTAAGTTATAATTCTTTGAGATTATTTCGTAGAAAAACTAGTAATCATGTTATCTGGCCTTCAACTCTGTGGTATTTTTTTTCATGTTGACAAGAATTTGCTTATGTATAAAATGAGTTTACTAATGAAATCAATGTGAATATTTCTTTAATATAAAGTATACATTTTATAAATAATTTTTCTTGAATTGGGAAAATTTCCATATTACTAAAATAGAGGATTTTTCATAATATTTCTCTTCAAGTACATACTGATGGTCTTATGAGGCAGTATATATTATGAAATGAAAGAGGTGAAAACAGATCATTGTCAGTGAACTTACCCAATCACAGAAAAAAAAAAAATCGCCACATAGTCTCCCTCATCTATTGCACCTAACCTGAATCTACCCAAGATGCCTTACATACCTAGAAAGAATCTCGTGGACTAGACAATAGGATGGGTGGGGAGGGAGGGGAGGGCAATGGAGGGGTGAGGAAACAAATCAAGACCAAAATGGCAATGGTGCCATAAAATTCTACTTCCTAAAAGGCAGACTAAATGGCTGAACCTTCACCAGGCCTTTAGAGGGAGCACCTGGACCACAAGACACTGGAGAGGGTATGATGAAGACTGACCTTAATCTTCTACAGCTTCCCTCCCCCCTCTCCCTCCCCCCTCTCCCTCACCCTCTCCCTCTCCCTCTCTCTCTCTCTCTCCTCTCTAACTCTTTTATATTAGTTATCTTTTTCTTCCTTTTCTTAGTAACTCCCAGTACCAGCACATGACTATCAACCACAATGAGCTTTTGATCAGAGAGACCTACAAGGTTCCCTAAAAGAAAGACAGATTTCTGTCTGAGAACTTGATGACCCACCAAAGGTTAGTGGCGAGATTCTACTGCTGATGACACTTTATGTGGTCAACACATAAAATGGAATGGCATGGCTGGAAGCCAGGAGAGAGTCAGTCCCCAAACAATCAGCGTGTCTAGTGCCAGAAGATGCTACATGGGCGACTTGGGGAAAATAACCAATATCTGTCCAAGCAACTAATGGTCTAACCTACTTAGTAGCAAATGACCTGTTGTGATGCACAAACAAGTGCAATAGTGGCACACAGCCATGGTGAGGAACCAACTGCTCTTGATTAGGCTAATTGATCCCCTCAGTGGTACAGGATCCATAGCTGGAGCTGGGAAACAAGTCATAACCATATCCAAACATAAGCCCACTCTCCATTATCAAGCTACCACAATCGTGGGCTACAAGTGGGCCTACACATATTAAATTCTCTAAAAAAAAAAAAGAAAAAAAAAAGTAAGTTTTATCTCATTTGTCCTGGTGCTAACTTACTCTCTGTTGGAGAATCTGCTTCTCTTTTTCAGACAGATGTAGATCCTAAAGAGAGAACCTCCCCATCATACCTCAAAAGGGCCCCGGCTGAAACTAAGCACAACTGGTGAAACAGGCAAGGGTGCTGTTTTCCTGGTGAGCCGGGTACCAGCACAAGGGTAAAGGAGATCAACACAGAGAAACATCAACTCCTACCAAGTCAGGCAGCCAGAGACCCAGAGGCCCCCAACATCTCATCACTGAAGTAGACCAAAAATGAACCCAACATGGATCAGGGAAATTTTGCAGAAGAGGGGCCCAGAAAGAATGTCAAAGTAACATGTTGGGTCAGGATATGCAGAGACATTTATCCCACCCATAACTGTGGGCTAACTCCACAATGCATGACCCATATACCTCAACAAGGAGGGGCCAAGGGGAGGGGTATGTCACGGATGAGCTTAATAATGGTACCAAACTGACTGTATTTGCTGAATACAAAACTATTTAATAAAAAATAATAAAATTATATTAAAAAAAGAAAACATCCTATATTTAATTTTCAAATGGGCATTCTTAGTCTTTGGGTAGAAGATGAAAAACAGGTGTTCACATTATAGCCATACTTGTGGTGGCTTTGACAGCATTAGAGAGAAGAGTACCAGTTGCATCCCTCCCCACAACAGAGACTACAGGTAGAGAGGGGCCTATTACTATATCTATGCCTATGTCTCATTTTTAATATGTTATTTTTATTTGTTTTAGTGAGAGAAGGAGACAGTGTGTGTGTGTGTGTGTATGTGTGTGTGTGAGAGAGAGAGAAGAAGAGAGAGAGGTTGAGAGAGAGAGAGAGCAGGAGTAAGAGAGCAAGACAAAATGTGCCAGGGTCTCTATCCAATGCAAACAAACTCCAGATACATGTGCCACCTGATGCATCTAGTTTTATGACACTACTATAGAACCAGAACTGGGTCCTTTGAGTTTTCAGACAAATGCCTTAACCACTAATCCATCTCTCCAACTGTGATGTTTGTGTATCATAACCAAGAGAGTCCTATGGGAACCATAGAGAAGTCACGTAGTAGATTTGTGTAGGGAATTAATATGACTCAAAAAATACAGATTCTTTTTGACATTTTGATATGCCATCCAAACTTCAGGCACAGGAAATGGAAATGATCATGGGTTCAGCTGATGTGTTCTCAACTGATTCCTACTCTCCTCAAGGCAGCCCCAAGCCAGCAGAGTATGGAGGCTGTTGCATGTGTGGAACATGAGGGTCTCTTTTGACAAATGTCTCAGACTAAGAAATCCCAGTAACCTTTCCCAATCTTCCTAAGAACTGAGCTACACTCTGAATTCTTCCATTAATTATCATATGAGTCTTGTAAATATTTTCATGAAGGAATGTTATAATTTTCATTTCAGGCAACACAAATTTAAACATTTTTAGGATCATATTCTAATGTGAAGTAGCAAGTGTTATTGCTGGAATTTCCAACCAAGAAATCTGAGATAAGGTCTGTTTAATACAAGTTAGTAAGAATAGCATTCTCCTTAATGACTGAATTCTATATCATATTTTTGGTAATGGCAAGGAGAGTTAAAACCTGAGCTCTGTGTGAGGCTCAGGAAGTTTAAATATTTTACAGCTATGCTTAACCTAAAACAGATACCTATTAGAGGCAATATACTGAGTATTTTGTCAGGTGTTCTGGTATGTGTATGGAGCAAATAATGCACATCCTCCTGAAACAAACAAAATTAGATGTCTTTGAAAGATTTTGCATGATATATGTCAAGCATCTTAAGTTTTGGATTGCATATTTTAATTTTCATAGGAACATTTGACCTGAATCAATCAATAAATCTTTCAATTTTGCTGATTTA